>NW_027187275.1:6275010-6334223 GCF_028583685.1 Petaurus breviceps papuanus
AAGGTTTTGAGGAAGGAAGGAAGGAAGGAAGGAAGGAAGGAAGGAAGGAAGGAAGGAAGGAAGGAAGGAAGGAAGGAAGGAAGGAAGGAAGGAAGGAAGGAAGGAAGGAAGAAAAAAAATTCTGTTAAATAAATTTTCCTTATTGTACTTCATGATCCAAAGGACTCTGGGCTCAAACAGACCAGAATCAATGAAAAGCATTTACAAGGCTTCTGGCATTATGCTAAGTGCTCAGGACACAAATGCAAAAAGCCAGAAAGTGCTTGCCCTTAAAGAGCTTACATTCTAATGGGAGAAGACTATACATATGAGGAAATGGCAACCAGGGAGGAATTGACTCTTTTCCATCCCTGTACTAATTCTCCATGATCTTTTGAAGATCACTAGTAATAGTTTAGCAATGATAACAGTCCCTTCAGGAACCTAGTATATAGCTCATCTGAGCTGGTGACAAAGACAACAAGAACAGCCAAGTGATCTCTTACTAACTCCTTACTGATTTGGGATATCTACTCCCTATTAGTCATTGGTGTTGTTAGTGATTTGATGCTTTGCAGTTCAAAGATCATTCTTCTTGGCAGAGAAAATAAAAACTGATCAGCTTTACCTTCTTTATGTAATTTCTCATCTATGCTGAATAGTAGTCCTATCCCTTCTTTGATCTTTTACCCAATCCAGATTTTATAAAAACTTTCTATCATGCTTAACTTTTCTCACCAACCTCAGCTCATTCTGAGTTTTAATGAGCATAATTTTTTAAACCTACAGCAAGTTTTATAGGTCTATTTCATTACCTATTCTCACTTCTATCTCTAGTAAATGTCTTCTTTTATTTTTTTCTTAAGTGGCTTGGGGAAATCCCCATCGATCCACATTGGTGTCTTTGCTTCAAAGATTCCTAACTGTTTTTGTTCTTATGGACTAATATGACAGTCTTGAATTCCAAAGGGTAATGTTTTTAAATGATAATGTTAATTTTCAGTTAGTGGCTAGTGAAAACAAAGATGTCATCTTTTTCCTCTCCAAGTACAAGGACCCATTGAAATTGATCTCCCAGTTAAGAATCATTGCTTTATCTATCCTTTTTCCTCTCCACCAGAGTTGTGTCTCTTTCAGTCCATTTTTCACACTACTCTTTGATTTATCTTCTTTGTGCAGACATGATCAAGTCTCTCCTCCAGTCAAAATCCTTCAGTTGCTACCTATCGGATATCAAATAAACACCCTAAACTTCAGTTTGATATTCAAGATCTTTCCCCATCCTACCACTTCACTACTTTTTTAGTTTCATCTATCAATATTCATCTCTGTTCACTACATGTTAAGTGAACTGGTAGATTTTATATATATATATATATATATATATATATATATATATATATATATACCTTAAGCCTCATACAGGTGCTTTGGCTTACATTATTCTCTATGCTAAGAATGTTCTTCCCTAGGGCAACTAGGTGGCACAGTGAATAGAGCACCTGCCCTGGAGTCAGGAGGACCTGAGTTCAAATATAGCCTCAGACACTTAACACAAAACTAGCCATGTGACCTTGGGCAACTCACTTAACACCAATTGCCCTGCCCTCCCCCTTGCAAAAAGAAAAAAATAATAATGCTCTTACCCTACATACTCACTCTCATCCTACACATGCTATAATGGTATGAGAACTTTTCTTACCATCATAAAGCCTAAGTTTGAATCTGAGCTCCAACATGCACTAACTGTGAGATTCTGGACAAATTATTTCTTCAAGACTCATTTCATTCATCCATAAAACGGGAATGATTATGCTTGTACTAACTACCTAATGAAATTATTATAAGGAAAATACTTTGCATGAAGTCAACTATAAATTACTCATCCTTCAAATGTTACCTGCTCCATGAAACCTCTTTGATCAATCAACCAATAAACATTTATTAAGCACTTAACATATGCTAGGAGTGGTTCACTTCCTAGGCAACATGTAACCTTATGATCCCCTACTTGAAAATGAATTAAGCTTCCTTCATCCTTACATGGTACTTTGTATGTCTTATGTTCTTCTTATATTTTATTCTGCACAATAATTACTGTATAATGTTGTATTGTAGTACTGTACCTTGATTAATGCGAACAAGACCCAAGTAATAATTTTAGAATGGACCCTTTATTAAAAACGTCATGTGGCTGATAAGGCCACGTGGTGGGCAGAGCCAGCACCAGCCATGTCTCAGGTACAGCAATAGCAGTAGCAGCCAGCAACAGCCAAGATCTGGGGCAGAACCTCAGCTTATAAAGGGGGCCTTACGTAAGCAGTGATTGGTCAGTACACATCTTGAAACTCCCTGGCCTGACCCAGAAGCCTGCCCACTTCTCTGCAGGTGAGCTGACTGGGGAAAGGGCGGAGACCCAGTGGGGGAGGGCGGAGCTGACCTGGCAGTCTGCTCACTTCTTTGGGGGAGGGGGCGTTGTGGGGAAAACCAGGCACAACAGTATATTTGTGTACATATTATAACTTCCTGATAGACTGTAACCTCTATGAGAAAAGAATGCCATGTTTTAATTAGCATTTTATCTTCCCCTTCTACAGCCAAGTGCACAAGTCACTTAATCTCTCCAAGTCTCTTTTCCTTTGACTTTATCTACTTCCCAGCATTATTTTAATGAAAGGGTTCTAGACATTTTAATGCACCATAGACAAGAACTAATATTATTTTATAAGACCCACATACTACCGTTCTTCACCTTTCTGTTCTTCCTGACCCAGGGGGACATAAGTTACAAAGAAATTACTTTTCATCTTTTCTGTAGCTATTTACTTATGTAGATATGGTCTCCCCCATTAGAATCTACATTCCTTGGGGCAGAGACTGTTTTTTCTTTCTTTGTATCCCCTGTGCTTAACACAGTGCCTGGTATACAGTAAGCATTTAATAAAAGCATATTGATTTATTGAGACTCCACTATTTTTAAAGCCATTAAAAGACCCAAATATTGGGGAAGATCATTCTTTTAGCTCAAACTAAGCACTTATTTTTGTATTTTTTTTGTATTTCCAAAACACATTGAATTATTCTCCTGCCATTTATAATGAAAAGGGAATGGAATAAACATTTCTATAGCATTCATCACTTGCCATCCATTGTGCTAATCACTTACAAATATTATCTCATTTGATCTTCACAGGTGCTAATATTACCTCCATTTTAAACTTGAAGAAGCTGAGACAAATATCAATTAAGTACTTTGCCCAAAATCACACAGAGAGTAGGTTGCCTAAAGGCTGGATTTGAACTCAGGTCTCCCTGACTCCAGGCCTAGAATTCTATCTGCTGTGCCCCATCCCTGCCAAGTTTGTATAGAATTTTGTATGACTGTACTTAACTGTTGATTTTCAAGCACATCAAAAAATGGAAATTTGCTGTAACTTGAACTTTTCTGAGACTATAAACATATTTTTAAAAATTGGCTCAAGATTTATAAAAGTGAAGAAAAAGTTCTGTTTTTTCAAAGCTATTTATAACAGCAGCATTTCTTAGATTTTTTTTAATCAAAAACTAATCTAAATGCCCAACAACTCAGGAATGTTTGAAAGAATTGAGTTATATTCACAACTGTAATGTGAATAAATAATATAATTTAGAACGATAAATATGAAAACTATAAAGATATATAGAAATTCATAATGGAAAGTGAAGAAAATAGGACTAAAAGGTCTGTATGTCCTTGGGCTATACCTCTTCAAAGGATTTTATATACACAAATAGAAAAATGAGTTAGTCACTCAACAAGCATTTATTAAAGCACAACACAGGATTAAGTACAATATATGTGGAACTATATATATAAAGTACAATATATATAGAACTAAATATATATATAGACCTTGGAGGACATCAAGTCTAGTTCAATCATTTTACAAATTAGGAAACAAAGAGCAAAGACATTACATGATGTCCCCAGGGTCACATTACTAATAAAGGTCTGAAGCAGGACCTGAACTCAGATCTTCCTGTCTCCAAGTCCAGTGGCCTATCAACTATGCCATGCTTCCTGTCACTATTGTTGCCTTCCTCTGGGGCATGAAGGTACTCCCTCTCCTTGTTCTTACTATATAACAAACCCACTTTGGGGGGAAATTTTAGGTTTACATCATATCAATCAATGACATATACTGTGCTATTTCTCCACTGAGATAACCCAGGATTGAATAACATATGAAGAATAGGCTGGATTGCCTTTGGTAAACTGGGCTTTTTTTTTTGCTTTTTTTTTTTTTTGGAGGGGGGAAAGCAGGGCAATTGGAGTTAAGTTACTTGCCCAAGGTCACACAGCTAGTAAGTGTTAAGTGTCTGATATCAGATTTGAACTCAAGACCTCCTGACTCCAGGGCCAGTGCTCTATTCACTGCAGCACCTAGCTACCCTGAGACCCATATTTTTAATACCAATTTTCTACCACTTTTGTTGTTCAATCACTGTGAATCATAGACCTTCACAGTTCCTTAATAATAAAAATTGAGGATCAACTTTTGGCAATAGAGAGGTACATCGTGTGTGAGTAGCTGACAACACATTACTAATGAATAAATTACTTATAAAATAAAGTAGATTTTGCCACCTTTCTGGACATTGGTAAAAACATGCCCATCAACAATTAGGGAATTAGAGTGATTACTAAAGGGCTTGAGCATTTTGATTTCTAGTCAACAAATGGTCCTAGAATCATTTTGTGAAACATTAGAAAGCACTCAATAGTCAGCTGAAAAAATAAAGGAAAAAGTACAAAATAGTGAGGAGGAAGGCCAGCTTGACACAGAAGCCTTGGTAATCATTCATCTCTCTCAATTTTATATAAGAAAACAAATGCATGTATGCAGATAGAAACTACCAATATCCCCTAGGCACCCTCTTAAGGCTTCAAGGTAATTCAGAAAAATTCTTCTGTGCACCTCACTATAAAGACTGTTTGGACAGATGCTGTCCTTCTCCTCTCCAATGAGACAAAGAATGGTTTTCTAAAGGGAGAGATTAGTGCCCAATAGTAATGATATGCAGAAAGATACTGAATTCATCTGCACTGATGGTATGCGTAGGCCCATGCCCATTCAAAACATAAAGAGAAAACATGCATTTTGACCCTGCCAATTTGTTCTCAACATGACAGTGCCAAGGAAATGCCTTCTGACTGGTACTCATGATTTGAATGCCTCATCATGTAAGCCATATGACAACAAAGGAAAAAAACCAGGTCAGAAAACATTAATAGAGAGAAATAACGCGAATGAAGCCAAGCGTGGAATTATAGCCAAGGAGGCTGACAGCAAAAAAACCCTGTGATGGAAATAGTGAGGTCTACTAATTGTTTTGCTGGTAAATTGGTTATGATGCTATCAGCCTGGTTTGTTCTTACTGAAATGGCTCCCCTCATTCACATTCATTACTTTAGTCCCTCTGGAAACAGCTTCCGTTACTAGCCAGTAGAACAAAGTCATTATACTTTTAAAGCTGGAGTCAGTCCATCAGCAAGCATTTATTAAGCACCTACTTTGTGGCAGGTACACTATGCTGGAAATACAAAAAGAAGCAAAATATACAAAAACAACAACCCTTGCCCTCAAGGAGCTCACAATCTAATAAAGTATATAATAAATGAGCAATTATGCACAAGGTTAAGGAGGATAGGAAATGTTTAGTTTAGATGGTAGGACGTTAGCTGAGAATTGAAGGAAAGCCAGGAGACAGAGATGCAGAGGGAGAGCATTCCAGACATGGAATGCTCTAAGTGGGTAGATGGAGTGTCCCATTCAAGGAACAGAGGAAGTCAGTGTCATCAGACGAAAGATTAAATGGAGGAAAATATTACATAAGAAGTCTGGAAAGGTCGGGAGAGGCCAAGCTATGAAGGCCCTGAAAAACTAAACAGAGGATTTGCTATTTGATCCCAGGATAATCGGGAAGCATAAGAGTTTATTGAATAGGAGGGTGATAGAGTCAAGTCTCCTCTTTAGGGAGCTAGAAGGAATCTTAGAAGTCATCTAGTCCAACCCTTTCATTTTACAGATGAAGAGAGGGAGGGCCAAAGAGGTCCAAGACTTTGCCTCAGGTTTTATTGACAGTATGTAGTAAGACCAGTGTTATAACCCAGCTCTTCTGGCCCCAAATCTATGTTATGCTGGTCTATGCCACAAATCCCCCAAACTTAGTCATCTGAAAAAGAAAATCCCTTCTCCAAATACAATCTTCCAACAAGTATACTGGCCATTATTCAAAAAACTGGAAAAAAAAAATTCCAACCTTCCTTAAAATCCTTTTTAAGGCTGACAAAATGAAAACCCACATTGATCTCAAAGAAATGATTATGTGTAGTAGTGGGAGTTAGAAACTACCTTCCTGTTTGCCTGTCACTTAAATCTAGAGTTCATGAACCTCAGAGATAGGAGGGAGCTAAAACAAATTATCTAACCAAACTGTAACCATCCTAGATGGAAAGCTAGGGAGAGCAGTGGGTAGAATGCTGGGCCGGGAATTAGGAAGACCTGAATTCAAATTCTCAGACACCCACTGGTTGTGTGACCCTAAGCAAGGCTCTGTTTGCTTCCGTTTCTTCATATGTAAAGTGGGAATAATAATAGCACCTACTTCCCAAAGCTGTTGTGAGGATCAAATGAGGTGATAACTGGAAAGCACTTAGTGCAATGCCTCATGCATAGCAAGCACTAATAAATGTAGTTATTAAAAGTTGTTATTATAAATTGTTATATGATATCATATTATATTAAAAGTATATTATTATAAAGTTATATTATCAAATTATGTTATATTATTTACATCATATTATATTAATAGTATATTATTATAACAAAAATTATTATTATATTATTAAATTATGTTATATTACATCATATTGATGTATTATTATTAATAGTATATTAGCATAACATTATAAAAGTTATTATTATATTATTAAATTATGTTATATTACATCATACTATATTAAAAGTATATTATAAAGTTATAAAAGTTATTATTAAATTATATTATCAAATTATGTTATATTATATTACATCATACTATATTAAACGTATATTATAACGTTATAAAAGTTATGTTATATTATTAAAGTATGTTATGTTATATCATACTATATTAAAAGTATATTATTATAAAGTTATAAGTTATGATTAGCCAAGTTATGAACATTGTGGAATACATCCCTGACCAATGTCTATCTTTCCTCCTTGCATAGCTTAGAGAAATTGTTGCTGCTGATTATGATTATGATGATGACGATGATGATGGTAGCAGTTAAATGTGACACTTTAAAGTTTACAAAGCACCTTATGTACATTATAATCTTTGATCTTCATTTCCCCGAAAACAGTTCAATTTATTTGATGTTCTTGAAAGCCAACAATATATGAGGCCTAATAACATTGTACACAACCCATGCAAGAGAGGATAATCATTCTGCATCTTCTGAAACTATTTCTGTCCTTTAGTTTGATCTTTTAGTGTTTCCTTTATAAAATAGCTTCAGAAAACAACATATTCCCAAAGTCCCATGGATTCACTATACAACTCACACCCTATTGTATTTTTGGACAGGTCTAATTTTTAGGACTTTTTTCCTTATGTTGAGTTGAAATATGTAGTTCAACAAAATCTGAGAAGATGGTGAAATGTCAAAATAAGTTTAATGAGAAAGCAACCCTTCCATCATGACATACTCCCACCCCTTCTATGTGCTAGGTCAGCATGTAAATCAGCCCTCATTAAAATCTCAGAGAAACCTTTTCCCTAGCCTGTTTTTTTTTCCTCCTTTACTTGGCTTTTCTTTCTTATCTCAGATCTATAGGATGTTGTGCTGGATTTCTGACTTCTACTTAAAAGATAAAGCTCAGTAAAATATTCATTTTGCATTGTGAATCTGTCTAGGATATTTTGATTCAGAAGATAAAGGGAATATGGTAAAGTTCATGCCAGACCCTGAGATTTTCAGTGTCAGCTGTGCCCAGAACCACACAGGTAGTTTTTCCCTTCTAATTCTAGAAGACACAGGATGATTGTCCAAATGTACATCTTTATAATGTGACTCCCCCAGCCCACAGGGAGCTTTTCTTCCACATAATTCTGGTAACACTTCCTACGTATTAAAGTCACTAAGCACTTTTCAGATGGTGAAGGTGAGAAAACCTTAGCCTCTTTGACAGAACACTGACATTCTGACATGGTTTCTATCAGTTAATTTGCATCCTGGGGTGCATAATGCCAGATTGGAGGACAGAAAAATGCTGGTTAATTGATTGTTTGATATATCTTTTTCCTCCTTTCTCAATAACTCTTCATCCCATTCCCCACAGAACCTATTCTAAGCTTTCCCTATTATCTCAAATTTCCCATACTTCCCTTCTCCTCAAGTCACTCAGCTGAGGAATATATATATATATATATATACACACATAGAGAGAGAGAGACAGAGAGAGACAGAGACAGAGAGAGAGAGAGAGAGAGAGAGAGAGAGAGAGAGAGAGAGAGAGAGAGAGAGAGAGAGAGAGAGAGAGAAAGAGAGAGAGAGAGAGACATCTCCCTAACTCTTCTCAGAGAGATATAGGACTTTAGCTAGAATACTGCATTCCATTGTTAACAAACAAAATGCCTGTTGACTAATCGACTTTGAGAGCAAAATACTACGTACATTGTCTGTCAGAAAGGAATTTTCTTTGGTACTGTAATGGGGTTGACTGAGATTGACCAGTGAGAGCTCAGTCCTTTGCTATTCTACTTGCAGAATGCTCTACCTGCCACAATCCCCATATAACTTGAGTATTTACAGATTGTTTCCAGTCAGCTTCCTAGGCAAAGAAGAGAAGCTTTTTGATTTGTTGCTAAACAGAAACCAGGTATGCATCATTTGAAAGGCACTAGTGGGCAAACTACATCCTCTTTCCTGCCTAGCTATGTTCAAATGATGAGGCAAGGACTGTTACAAGCCTGCTGGTGGGGAGTAGGGAGGAGAGATGGCTAGAGGCTTCATTTTCCCACCCATGCCTCCAACAATGTGACTCATAAACCCTGTTATTGCTTTTGTTTCTGTTGGGGTGATGCTTTCCTGCTCCTGAGTGAATGAATATTAGACACAGGCTGAACCTTTGTGAGCTTCAAAGGGCTAGAAGAGCAAGTACCAGAGGTCTGGGAGTATTTGCAGGTTAGTGTTTACAATATACCAGCATAGATCAAGGGAGTGATTGGAAAGCTATCCAACAGTTGATTGATTCCATTGCCAAGAAGCAAGGTCCTAAGAGAGAGTTAGTCATCCACTGACTATTCAGCATTCAACAGTTATCTTGATAGGAAAAATTACTTTATAAAAACTGTATTAAGTTTGAACCCACACTTCCAAGGGACCAAGGGAACATAGCGGAAAGTGTACCTCTAGGTGCTGGAGGAAAATATTTGTAATTCTCTATTTACTGTGTCTTCTCAGTCCATAGCCCTTTTTAAAAGCTAATGTTAATTGGTTAAATAACACTGAAGCACTAAGAAACGCTAATTGATAGAGAATATGCAGGAATAAAGGATGAATCTGATAGCGTTAGAAAGATACTCTCAATCCCTCATGGTACCCCTAAAGCCCTGAAGAAATATAGTCTTTCAGAGAGACCCCACTGGTCTGTAAAAGTGGGAGTTTGAATAAGGATGCCCCAGAGCTTAGAAGGCTGCATTGCAAAGGAGAATACAATATGTTGAAAAAAGAATATCTAGACATTACTGAACTAAAAACAAAAGGCATCAATAAAATGATTTATTTAAAGACTTAAATATACCCCCAAAGCACTTGTAAGACTTGCCACCAGCCCCTACATGGGGTGTTTATAGTTATTTATTTTTATATCATAGTGGGGAAGAGGAAATTACAAGACAAAATGCCTGTGTCATTCAGCAGCTTTCTGTCATGTTTCTCTTGCAACCTCAACTGAAATGTAAAGATAATACACTCAAGATTTAAGTAAAAGTTTGAGATTTATTCATCACTGTGCCAGAAGTGCCAAAACATACACAAATGATTATTTCAACATAATATGAAGATTTTCCTCCCCAGCCTCCCAGATGGAGCAGAATCTGAAGCAAAAGAACAAAAGGAAAACACAGAAACGCTCAAGAACAATTTCCCATGATTCTCAGGGTGGGGGTGTCATTCCTAAAACTTTGTGAAATTATTTGATTTGTCAAGAAGGGGAATGGTAATGAAATACTGCATTTCGATAATTTGGATGACTAGATGTTTGTTCCTCTTTTAAAGGACATGCACCATGTGAAGAGGGTAATAGTACTTATGGATTTGAAACTGAACAGAAGACGAGAACAGAGAAAAACCCACACACAAAAAGGTTTGCAGTAAGGCTGCCCTAGAATTTTCTAAGCTCAGTAGCTAACCAGATACTGAATTTTTGTCTGTCTCTGCCCCCTTGTGGTGGTCTGAGCATTTTATGTAAGGATAGGGGAGAGCAATAGCAACTCAGAGAGAGAGGTTTAAAAATAAATGAGTTTTTAAAACGAAAAGCATGGGATACCTAGACATATATAGAATCTATAGATGGAGGGGACCTTAAAGGTTCAACTTCCTCAGTTTTAAAATGAGAAAATGGAGTTACAGAGAGATGAATTGGTTTATTAATAGAAATATATGACCAGAAACAACAGTGGGTCAGTCACACAGCAAGAACAAAGGCTAACAGATGAAAAGCTTATGTACCCAATTGGTATCCATTCAATGTCAAGATAATGTGAAGAAGGTTCTCTCCACATTGAGTAAACCACACATGGAATGAAATCACAAATATCCACTGAAATATTCATTAGTATAGAGAGAAAACACAAGGATAGAAATATTTGGATATGTATCTGTGTATCAATATATACATATGCAAATAAGAATACCCAAAGGGTCTCATATTTCATCAGTGTAAGAACCTCCCAATATGGGGTGTTATCTACCAACCCCAAAGTCATAACTTGGTAGATAATCCCTAAGGTACAGAAAGACCAAAAGAGTTGGAGGTGGGATTTGAAATGCAGCATAATATAGTTGATAAAGTAATATAGACTTGGATTCAGAAATCACTAGATTCAAATCATGCCTCTCACACTTACTTAGGTATGTGACTACGGGCAAGTCACTCTAACCTCCTATGCTTTAATCTGTAAAATGACAATGATAATTTCTATTTTTCAGTCCTTTTAGCTATGTCTAACTCCTCATGATCCCATTTGGGGTTTTCTTGGCAAAGATACTGAAGTGGTTTTCCATTTCCTTTTCCAGCTCATTTTACAGATGAGATAACTGAAGCAAACAAAATTTATTGACTCACTCAGGGTCATATAGCTAGTACGTGTCTAAGGTCAGATTTGAACTCACAAAGATGAGTCTTCCTGACTCCAGACCCTGCACTCTATCATGTCACCTAGCTGCCAAATAACACCTGTAGTACCTATGCTACTGGACTACTGTAAGACTGAAATAATTTTATGTTTCTGAAGTGCTTTATAAATCTTAAAATACTACATAAATAGTAGTCATTATTATTATTGATAATGATGATAATAATTGAAAGACACAATTAGGTGATTAAACTTTTGTTTCAGAAGCTTGCTCTCCTTTGTAAATTTACAGATGGTAAATCCCTATACTACAGATATAATAAGACATCTTTTAAAAGTCATCAAATAAACCATACTGGAATCATGGCAGTATAAGACAGCATAAGACAGAACTGTTGCCCAAAGCCACCAACTAGAAGCAAAGGGGTTGAAATTTGAATTTAATGTCAAGAAAACCTCCTAAAAATTAGAACTGTCCAAAAATGCTATGAACTGACTTACCTTAATTAGGAATGAGATGTCCTCCTTCCTTAGCAGTCTTCTAGTAGGGATTTGATGACCCTTTATCAGCTATGTTATCATGGAGATCCCTCTTGCTGAATTTGAAGCCAAGATCTCTTCCAACTCTCAATTCTGTGATAAAATTGATCCATGAAAAATAAGAATGTCTTAATAGATATCACCATACAAAATAATCATAATCTCCAAACTATCTAAAATGAAAAGCTTTCAAAATATCAAAACCTAGCAGAAGAAATTAAAACAATGTGGGCAAAGGAAATTTACATGACATTCCTGTCAATCCATCTTCTTCGTCAGTCATTTCAAAAATCCTAATCTTTCTATAACTGTGTTAGAGTGTTGGGACTTGTTATTCATCAGCATTAGATGGGTTTTTGTTAGTGACCCTGCAGAAAATGAGCATATATCTTAATGCTCTTACTCAAATACAAAGAAAATAATCATTTTATCTATATGCACAACAATAAAAAACATTAATATGGAAAAATAATAACAAGAGTATTTTCCTCCACATGGAGACAAGATGAATGAAAAATGACAACTACAAGAATAACAATAATAATAACTTTTGTTCATCATCACACCTTTGACTCAATTCCATACTTATGGCTTGCTTACTTTTGTATTACAAATATATAAAATAGAACCAAGAATACGGAGAGAGCTAGTGCACATTCACATGGAAACATGCCACCATATACATAATATAAAGAACAGCTGATATGAAATCTGGCATTTTTCAGGGAAAAAAAGTTTAATCCCACTATAATTCTTCCTAGCTTGGAAACTATTATCATTTCTTCTAAGCAGAACTAAGTACAGCTTCCAAATCAAAGAAGGAATCAAACCAGATCATTTAATGATCATGATATATATGAATGAAAGTAAACTATATGGCTCCACCAAAAAACACATTAAACATATCCTTTATCTTGTGGAGTGTTTCTCTAATGACATCAAAATGTCATCCAGATTTGATAAGCATAAAATTCTTAATGTAACCCCAATAAAAGATAGAATGAATACTTCTAACTTAAATCTAGAGTCCACATTACCTCAACAAATGAAAATCATACATACAAATGCCTTAGTATTCTCCAAGCAAAACACATGTGGCTGATGAGATAAAAAACTTACTGGCATCTAGAAATCAAAACTTAATGAGATGGATATTTTAAAGTAATTAAATCCACATAATAGGAATAAATAATGCACCATTTTGAAACTATAAGCTATACCAAAACATATTTGGAAAGCATCTTAACAAAACATAAACAATATTAACAAAATATAGAACCTATCGTTCTAAGACAGATTAGAAAGATTAACATTTCCCCACCAAAAAGGAGGAAGAGAATGACAGATGTTCACAGAATAAATAATATATGATAAATAAATGATAAATAAGACCACAAAATCTACAAAAATACTTCTGGAACAAACAATCAGCATTTTACAGGGTAATGGTAAAGGCTTCTGACAGATATTCATTGATGGATATGTTCAATATTACTGAAAGGGTTCATTTTGAATCTGGGCAGATAGGATAATGATGTGCCTTTAACAGTGATAGAAAAGTCAAGGAGAGCAGGTTTGTCAGAGGAAGATGACAAATTCAATTTTAGAGATACTGAGTTTGAGGTGACAGTGAGAAATTCAATTAGAAATATCCAACAGGTAGTTGAAAATATGTGACTAGTATCTGAGGGAAATATTGTAGTTCTAGGGGTAAGATCTGAGAACAGTCTATGTAGAGGTGATAGCTAAAGTGTAACAGTAAATAAGTTGCCAAGGGAGAAACTGATTTTAACTCCTCTTTGCTTCAATTTCTTCATCTGTACAACAATAACAATAATACCTGGAAATAAAGCATGGGATTTGAAGTGAGGAAGATCTGAACACCAATCCTGCCTTAGACGCTAACTGTGTGATCTTGGGCCAGTCACTTAACCTCTATCTGCCTCCGTTTCTTCATCTATAAAATGGTGATAATAATATCACAGGTATGAAATGAGATGATATATGTGAAAAGCTTCACACAGGTACCAAATGAGATCATACATGTAAAGAGCCTTGCAAACCATAAAATTCTAGCTATTAGTAGTATTAGTGCTAGTATTATTTAGCTCTTGGGGATGTCATTGAGGTTAAATAGGAAAAATATAAGTGCATTAAATAAACACCAGGTTTTCTGAAAAATGACAACAGGGGAGGTATCCATGGGTAACATATTGCAATACTGTTCATTCTTTCTATGGCTACTATTTCCGCTAGGAGAAGCATTTGCTGTGTAATTAAAGACAATGCTATTTAGTAAAGGGGGACAATAAAGGAACCTGAGAGTGTAATTTGTGTTAAACTTAATAGTCAGAAATAGATGATTAACTATGCTGCCTATGCCATGACAGCTGGCCTTCATTTCTTTTTCTATTATAAATTTGCTGCCTTCTCTCCCCCTCCCTCCATGCAGTTTTGTGCAGTGTCCCCAGGGAGTTTCTGTAAACTCATATTCACAGTTGAAACTAAGATCTGATTGGAGGTAATGGAGTATTGAGTGTGAGTCACTGTAATGAAAAACTAAAGTGAAAAGGAGTTGCAATGATGAATAGTGATGTCAGTCTTTTTCTTCTCTTCAGGCTCCAGTGGGATGCCACAGGCAATATGACCAGAAACTGCACTCCCTGGGAACACAATAAGACTCTGAAATGTCTAGATTTGGTATCTTTGTGCTCTTTTTCCAGAAATTATACTCAACTTTCCTTATTTCTAAAATTATATATATGTATACACACATATATAACATATATATAGATATACACACATATACATATACATATATATATATATTCTACTACTTATTACTACTATTTCATGGTTAAGAGATCCAAGGAAAATGGTCCTGTAATAGAATCTGTAGCCCCAAAATGAATAGTCTCATTAGTATTGACTATCCTGACATGACAATCCTACCTTCATTTAGTGTAGTTTGTCAGGGACAATACTGTATCCTCACCAAGAATTTCCCTTTTGTTAAATTTAATAATTAGAGCACTTTTTAAGTGACAAAAGGCCTTGGAATTTTAGATCATTAAAAGAGCTTAACATGATAAACCTATTCTTTAGAGTGAGTAGCTTTTTGATTTCCATACCAATTCTGCTTCTGTTGGAATTCAGGATCTTTAATAATTCATTTAAGTGAGAGATGAGGAAATTAAGAGTTCCAAGCATGGAAGGAGTTCTGGGAGCCTAGATAGTGAAGTAGGTAGCAAATCACCATAACTCTCCCATATTCACCTCCAAACAACCACAAAATAGCACCCCAAAATGAACCAATGAAAAGATGAGGGGGGCAGGATTTGAGCCCAAGAAACTTGGAAGATAGGCAAAAATAGGTCTGTCTCACTCAGATAAAAGGGAAGTGCACTCTAGGATAGGAAATGTCCCAGTAAGCCAGCATTAAGCCCTACCTGAGCCACAGTACAGTGGAGCAATCAAATGCCAACACCTCGACCCCCCACATGCTTCAGCATAGCCAGGGAAATGGTCAGACTCCAGCACTGAGAACTACCATGTGCTTCAGCATAGCCCCAGGCAAAAATGCAAACTCCAGATAGCCAGGCTCCACATCCTTCTGTGCAGCACTGGGCAAACAGATAAATGCCAACACTATGGGTATCTAACCAAACAGTCACCAGTGCCAGGCTCCTGTCATGTGCTTCAGCTAGCCCTGGGCAAATAAGAAGCCTCCAGTAGCTAGAACACCACGTGTTTCAGTGTAACCCCCAGAAAACATAGAAACCTGTCACAAGCCACAGTACATATCACACACCACCACTAGGACCCCAGTTCAGCACCAGGTAAGCTTCCAGACCTCTATGGCTTCCAGCAGCACCAGCCATCCCCTCAGCACAGCACCAGACACAAGGGTCCCAAGTGGGCCTCAGGGCAATATCAGGGCAGCCCCAAGTAAACAGCCAATACCTGCAGCCCCTGGCACAAGAAGCCTGAGATAATGCCCCTTTCAATCCAAGAGGAGAGTTCAAATTTAAAAGAAATGCAAAAGGCCAAAGAATATGAACAAAAAAACAGCAAAAAAAAAAATTATATGACCATAAAAAGTGATTAAAGGAAAGATCAAGACACAAAATAAGAAGAGGACAATATCAAAATACCTATGGGCAAAACCCCAAAGAAAAATGGGAAGCAGTCTTAAGCCCAGAAAGAACTTATGGAACAGCTCAAAAAGGAGCTTAAAATATATATAAGAGAAGGAGGAAAAAATCAGGAAAAGAAATGAGTGATGCAAGAGAATTATGAAAAAAAAAGTCAACATCTTAGAAAAACAAAACCACTGCTTAAAAAGTATAATTGACCAAATGGAAAAGGAGATACAAAAATCAATGCTTAAAGAGCACAATGGCCCAAATGAAAAAGAAAGTACCAAAGTTAAATGAGGAAAACACCTTAAAAGTTAGAATTAGGCAAGTGGAAGCTAACAGCTCTATAAGATATCAATAATCAATCAAGAAAATCCAAAAGAATGGGAAAAAATGGAAGGAAATGTAAAATGCCTTATGGTAAAAACAATTTACCGGGAAAACAGATCCAGGAGAGACAATGTCAGAATCATTGAACTAACTGAAAGCCATAATCAAAGGGAGGACCTCAGGAAAGAAATCACAAAATGAAAACTCCAAGAACATTATAGCCAAATTTTAGAGCAAGTCAAGGAAAAAAATAATACAAGTGACCAGAAAGACACAATTCAAATATCAGAAAGCCACAATCAGGATTACACAGGACTTGGCAGCTGCAACATTAAAGGACTGGAGGTGGTGGAACATGACATTCCAGAAGTTAAAGGAGTTAAGACTACAACAAAGAATCACTTACCCCACAAAATTAAGCATAATACATCAAGGAGGAAAATGGTCATTCAACAAAATAGAAGGATTTCAAGCATCCATAAGGAGAAGATCAGAATTAAACCAAAAAAATTGATCTCTAGTGTCAAACCCAAGGGAAGCATAAATAGGTAAAAAGGGAAAAGAAAATATAAGGGATTCAATAGAGCTAAACTATTTACATCCCTACATTGGAAGATGATACTTGTAATTCTTAAAAATCACTGATAGTACAGCTAGAAGTAATATATACATAGAAAGTATGGGTATAAGGTAAATTTGAAGGAATCACATAAAAAAACTAAGGGATGAGAAAGAAAGTGCACTGGGTAAAGATGGAAGGGAGAGGTAGAATATGGTAAATTATTCCACATGAAGAGGCAATAAAGACCAATTATAGTGGAGGGAAAGATGGGAGGGTGGGTGATGGGCATTGCTTGAATCTTACTTTCATCGGTATTGGGCTCAAAGAGGGAGTAACATGCACACTCAGTTGGGTAAAGAAATCTTTACCAACTAGGAGGGGAAGGAGAAAAGAAAAGGAGGTCTGATAGAAGGGAGGGCAGATTGAGGGAGGCAGTGGTCAAAATCAAAACACTGGCAAGAAAGAAAGGGGTGAAGAGAGAGAGAGAGAGAGAGAGAGAGAGAGAGAGAGAGAGACAGACAGACAGACAGACAGACAGACAGACAGACAGAGAAGTATAAACATGGGAAAAACAGGATGGAGAGAAATACACAATTAGTAATTATATCCATGAATGTGAATGGGATGCATGTTCCCATAAAATGAAAGTTAATAGCAGAACAGATTAAAAATCAGAATCTTACAATGTGTTGTTTACAAGAAACACATTTGAAGCACAGAGACACAAACAGGAGAAAGGTAAAAGGTTGGAGCAGAATATACTACCCTTAAGCTAAAGTAAAAAAAAAAAAAAGAGTAGGGGTAGCAACCCTGATCTCAGACAAAGCATAAAAAAAAAATCAGACTATAGAATCTTACTTTGGTAACAAAGATCAAAACATACAACCAGAAGACAACAAAGTCAAAGCTCCTGCATCCAAAGCCTCCAAGAAAAATATAAATTGGTCACAGGTCATGGAAGAACTAAAAATGATTTTGAAAATCAAAAAAAGATAAGTAGATGAAAAATTAAGAAGAGAAATTAAAGTGATGCAAGAAAATCATGAAAAATGAGTCAATAGCTTGCTAAAGGAGACCCAAAAAAAAAAAAAATACTGAAGAAAATAACACCTTAAAAAATAGATTAACCCAAATGACAAAAGAGATCAAAAAAGCCAATGAGGAGAAGAATGCCTTAAAAAGAAGAACTGACCAAATAGAAAAGCAGTTCCAAAAGCTCACTGAAAAAAAATTCCTTAGAAATCATAATGGAGTCAGCAGCGCAGGGAAGGGGAGTCGCTGCGGTTTCCTGCTTCAACAATGCTTGAACGGAGCCCACTGCTCGATTCCCAGCCGGAGCCACCCTTAGCCACCTCTCCACCTTCACCTCCACTAACCAACACTTCTTCTGTCCTACCGTTGAGTAGCAGTCGCCGCCGCCGCCGCCTCCTCCTCTGCCGCCAAGATCACCTCGTCCTCCTCTCAGGTGCGGCAGAACTACCACCAGGACTCGGAGGCCGCCATCAACAGGCAGATCAACCTGGAGCTCTACGCCTCCTATGTCTACCTGTCCATGTCATACTACTTCGACCGCGACGACGTGGCGCTGAAGAACTTCGCCAAGTACTTCCTGCACCAGTAGCACGAGGAGCGCAAGCACGCCCGAGAAGCTGATGAAGCTGCAGAACCAGCACAGGGCCACATCTTCCTGCAGGACATCAAGAAACCCGACCGCGACGACTGGGAGAGCCGGCTGAACGCAATGGAGTGTGCTCTGCACTTGGAAAAAAATCTGGCATGGCGGAATATCTTTTTGACAAGCACACCCTTGGAGACAGTGATGAGAGCTAAGCCACACCTGGCTTCCCCCACATCTGGGAACTGTGGGTGCCACTCCTACTGTCTTTCAGTGCACGCATATTTTGGTTATCTGACCTTTTTATAATCTGTACCAAAAAACTACCACCATTTACATCCCAATAAAGTGACTTGGTACTGATGAAAAAAAATTATAATGGAGCAAACAGAAGCTAATAATTCTATGAGAAATCAAGAAATAATAAAACAAAACCAAAAGAATAAAAAAATAGAAGACAAAGTGAAATATTTCATTAAAAAAGCAACAGACTTGGAAAATAGATCCAGGAGAGATATTTTTAAAAGTATTGGTTTACCTGAAAGCCATGATCAAAAAAAGAGCCTATACATTATCTTTCAAGAAATCATCGAGGAAAACTGCCCTGATATTCTAGAACCAGAGGGCAAAGTAGAAATTTAAAGAATCCACCGATCACCTCTTGAAAGAGATTCCAAAAGAAAAACTCCTAGGAATATTGTAGTCAAATTCAAGAGTTCCCAGGTCAAGAAGAAAATATTGCAAGCAGCCAGAAAGAAATAATTCAAGTATTGTGGAAACACAATCAGGATAACACAAGATCTAGCAGCTCCTACATTAAGGGATTGGAGGGCTTGGGATATGATATTCAAAAAGACAAAGGAGCTAGGGTTAAAATCAAGAATCACCTACCCAACAAAACTGAGTATAATCCTTGGGGGGGGGGGATTAACATTTGATGAAAAAGAGGACTTTCAAGCATTCTTGATGAAAAGAACAGAGCTGAATAGAAAATTTGACTTGACAATACAAGAATCAAGAGAAGCATGAAAATGTAAACAGGAAAGAGGTATCATAAGGGACTTATTAAAGCTGAACTGTTTATATTCCTACATGGAAGAGACAGAGACAGAGAGAAACAGAGAGACAGAGACAGACAGAGACAGAGGGTACAGGGTGAGTTGACTATTAAGGGATGATATCTAAAAAATAAAATTAAGGAGTAAAAGAGGAATGTACTGGGAGAAGGAGAAAGGGAGAATAGAATGGGGTAAATTATCTCACTTAAAAGGGGCAAGGAAAAGCTTTAAGAGTGGACAGAAAAGGGAGAGGCAAGAGGAAATGAACAGACCTTACTCTCATCAGATTTGGCTTATGGAGGGAAGAACCTATATATTCAGTTGGGTATTGGAAATCTATCTTACCCTACAGGAAAGCAGGAGGGAAGGAGATAAGAGAGTGAGGATGACAGAAGGGAGAGCAGATTGATGGGGGGGGGGGTAATTAGAAGCAAACATTTTTGAGAAGGGACAGGGTAAAAGAAGAGAAAAGAAAAAATGGAGGGCAGAATAGGATGGAGGGAAATATAGTTAGTCTTATATACCATATTATGGAAGTGTTTTGCATGACTACACATATATAACCAATATAAAATTGCTTGCCTTCTCAATGAGGGTGAATGGGGAGGGAGGGAGAAAATTTGTAACTCAAAGTTTTAAAAACAAATGTTAAAAATTCTTTTTACATGCAACTGGGAAATAAGATATACAGGCAATGGGGTATGAAAATCTATCTTGCCCTACAGGAAAATATAAGGGAATGGGATAAGGGAATTTGGGGGAAGAGGTCATCAGATTGCATGCTGTCTTTGGGTGGAGGGAGGGAGAGATGGGGAGAAAAATTGGAACTCAAAATCTTGTGGAAGTGAATGTTGAAAACTAAAAATAAATTAATAAAAGATTGTAGCTTCCTAAAGAAAAAAAATGAATGCTAAAAATTGTCTCGACATGTAATTGGGAAAAAATATTATTTAAAAATAATTCACTTAAGTTCATTCATGCTTGAAATTGGGATCCTGGCCCAATTACAGTAGCATATGGATAAATTCAAGGTTGTTACTAAGTCAGTTCCTCCTCCTGACTTTATTCTTTCTGCCAGTAACATCATCATTCACATTTAAAACTTTGGTGTTGTCTTTGATTCTTCCCTCTCCTTCAACACACACTTCTAATTAGTTGTTCTGTCCTATCAATTTTACTTCTTTATTACCAAGTACCACTATTACATTCCATCTCAAATATTGCACCAATGTCCTAAGAAGTCTTTCTCTACCACCTCTCCTGTATAATCCATACTTCATATGATTGTCATATTAATATCACTTCTCTGTAGAATGGACCATATCATTTCTCTGCTCAAAATTCTGCAAAAGTTCCATCCTTCACAATCTTCCTTTCTAGTCATCTCAGATGTTACTCCACCCTCACCCCAACCTTGATCTACTCTTGGCTCCAGACAAATTGGACTACTCACTGTCCCTGAAACATTCTCTCTATCTGCTTTTCCTCACATTCTTCTACACTAAACTAGCAAAACAGAATTAAGGATTTATTGAGAGGGTTGTTCCCACATGAGTGGATTAGACTGCTAAATCATCCATGCCTGCCCAGCATGTACAACTTTTATCTATGTTTTCACATAGGGAGTGGGTCAAATGCCACGTCCTCTATGAAGTCTTTCCTGACCCTCTGTAATCGTAAGGGAATTTGAAGATCTTCCCTGCCCTTTAATGGGCCTCACTTGGAGCCCAACAAGAGAAGCTTGCTTAGGGGAGGCCTGTTTTTCAGGAAGGCCAAAACCTTTTGTTACTTTGTAATTAGGCAGTGAGTCATGAAGGTTATGATATCCTCTAACCCTGGAGAAGGTTATCTATACTCTGAAGTGAGGTTTTGCTTTGGAGCGCACTTATGGAAAGAGTTGAGTGATTTGGACAGATGAGACTCTGGATAGCCATTGAGTCCCCCCAGCTTTGAAAACCCAGATGTTGGTGCTTCTCTCTCTGATAACTGACAGTATGCATGTTATGGTCAGACAGCTAGAAGCTCTGTATGGTGATCTGTTGAATTGTGTTATTTTCTCTGTCTGTATTTTTTGTCTATTTGTATTTTCTGAAGTTCAGGGTACTGACTTTTTCCCCTGAACTAAATGAATGAGATAGACAATTTTTAACCTCTCTCATTCTCATAATATATCATGTTTATCTCTTTATGGGTCATAGCTCCCTTCTAGACTATAAGTCTCATGTCCACATACCAAGGGACTAATCCTTTCCTAATATTTTGGGAATCATATTCTTTTTGGCTGAAAGCGCTTCTGGGAACCATCCACCTTTCTTGTTTACCCAAAGCAAACATTAATTGCTTTACTGGAAGGCAAGGAAAAGTGAATTTGAGTTAGGTAAAGTCAGAAAATATTTGTTAAGTGCCTGCCATGTTTCAAGCATTGGGCTTAGTGCTGGTAATGCAAAGAAAAGCAAAAGCAATTTCTACCCTTAAGGAGCTCATAGTCTAAAGGCAGAGACAATATGTAAACAGCCATAGACAAACCAGATATATCCAGGATAAATTGGAGGTATTTTCAGAAGGAAGGCAGTAACATTAAGGGGAATAGGAAAGGCATCTTACAAATGGTGGGATTTTAGCTAAGATTTTTAAGGAAGCCATGGAAGTCAGGAGGCAGAGATTAAGACAAATGGCATTCTGGACATGGAAGATAGCCAGTAAAAATCCACAGAAAGGAAGTGGAGTGTTTTAAGATTTCTTGAAATGGGATGTCTAGGCTCTTTTTGGAGTCATGGTTTTCATTGTTCTTAAATTATCTCTCTATGAGTCTTTTAGGTCAGTTGTTTTTGCTATGAAGTATCTTACTTTTTTTTCTTTTTTCCAGACTTTTGACATTGTTTTCTTGTTGTTTCATGGAATCATTAAGTCCATTATAATCTTCAAGAAGTTTATTGACTGAACAAAGTTTTATACCTCTTATGCTAATTCACTTTCCAATTCTATTTTCAATAGCTTTAATTGCTTTTCCAAGTTTTTCCTCTAGTACTTTCATTTTATTTATAAAAATACTTTTAACTCTTGCTTCCTTTCTTCTAGGAATTCTAGTTTAATCTGTACCCAAGTTGTATTTTTCTTTGAGACTTTGCTTATAAAACTTTACAAGTCATTATCTTTTGTATGTGTGTCTTGGGTGTCCCTGACAATATGATAGCTTTTTTATGGTGGAAATTCTTTTATTTCAAGTGCTCATTTTTTCAGACTAATTTCTAATTAGGGACTTTATGTTAGGGTCAGGCTCTGCATATTTCTGGGAAAAAGGTCTGGGCTCCTGTTGCTATTTTCTTGGGGTAGTAAGTGTTGTGTTATTCAAGATTCTCAGGGACAACTCAGGCTGGAGACCTACAAGTTTTTAGGGCTCCCAAAGTGGTCTGATTTGGAGCAAGTCTAATTGCTGCCCCCAATCAGAATTCTCCAAGTTCCTGACCTGTTTTTGGTTTTGAGCTACAGAAAACTTCTGTTGGACTCAGTTACTGTTAGACAGCTAGAGAACTCTGTGGGTTCCAAGTGAGAGAACTGTAGGTTTCCCTTCAGTCTGAGATTCCTGTCCTGGTTAATCTTCTGCAGAAAAGGTGGGGTGAAGTCTCATCTCTGACACAAGTAACTATGTGACATTGAATAAGTCATTTAGTTTCTCAGTGTCCAAATCAACTTACTAAGGCTTTCAAGGTAGGTATAGACTGCATTAAAGATTGAAGAATCCTCACCAGAAGTTTTTTATACCAATTAAATCATAAATCTGGAGCAGACTTCAAATTGAGTTAAAAGGTGGAACTGAGAACTTTCCATCTTCCATCTGTGGCCCTACTTGGCTTTGACTCCATGGAACATCATGTCCCCACACTGAAGACCCCATGGTGCCTTTCCTCACTTTTTCAGATTCCTTCTGTGTATTGTCTTCCCCTATTAGGTTGTAAGCTCCTTGAGGGCAAAGTTTGTCTTTCTTTTTCTTATTTGTATCCCATGTTTAGCACAGTTCATTGCATATAGTAGGTATTTTAACAAATGTTTATTTAGTTGAATTGAACTGAGACCCTGCTTGCCTCCTGTATTCTAAACCACATTGCTGCTGCTTACTTCTAAACTGCTTCCTTGTTAGGTACACAGACCAGGACTTCTACTTTTCATCCTGGAATGTCATGCCTGGGTACAGATCCCTCCCTCAGCCCATCGCAGATCTGTTAATCAGAACTGAATAGTGAGTGACAGAGATACCATTTGGCACCTGTTCCCACAGTCCATACCCAAGAAGTCACAGGGCCCAGTAGAGGGCTAGGAAATTCTTCTTGCCTTCTTGTACAGCCTCTCTCATGTGATAGAATGGCCTGAATGTTATACTCCTGGTCAGACTCCTTCCATGTTGTCCACAGACCTCTTTGTCTGTCTCCCTGGCTGAATGTGGTCTACAAAAATGACTCAGTGAAAAATTCTTGGATTTTCCTGATAAAAATTTTACATAGTACATGTTCTAGATTTGTCTGGAGGGATACTGGTTTGCTGTACTTCCTATTACTCCACCATTTTAGTTGTTTGCTTTGTGTTGTCTTCTCTATTAGAATATAAGCTCCTTGAGAACAGGGATGGACCATCTCATTCTTGCATCTGTATGCCTAGCACTAAACACAGTACATAGTAAATGTTTAGTAAATTATTTTCTCTTCCATCCCTCTTTCCGTTCTTCTTCCTTCCCTCTTTCCTTTCTTCTTTATTTCCTTCCTTTCTCCCAAACTTGAGCTAGTATGGCAAACATAACAACACTGAAGAAGCTGACTTTAAAAAGAAAAAAAAAACTATCTGAATGGAGTCTGATGCGCATATCAAGTACATAGCCTCAACTGAGCTTTCCCACCCCTTGTGTGTGGTTAACAAAGTGAAGCCCAATATTTAGTGAATCAATAACTATCCATTAAGTGCTTCCTATAGTTGACCACTGTGATAGTAATGGCAATTAAAGATTCCCCTGTATTGGCTTGGTTTTCAAATTGATTGTATTAAAACCCAGAGTTTGTTAATCCCACCTGTGGGATGGGCTTGTTGATGTGAAAAGAAAGTCCTGAAGTGGGAGGAGCTGGTGATGTAGATTTGGAGAGACAAGAGAGAGGCGGAAGTTCTTTTTGGAAGCAGCACCTCGTGGAGAGAGAGAGACTAAGAGATTGCTGGTGGCCGCTTTGAATTGCCCTGGACTTTTGAGACCTGCCCCCTGAGCTGCCAAGGACTGAGGAGACATGGCTGTTTTGCTGGTACTTTGTCTGTCTGTTTTGATGTTATTTTGCCAGATTTGTCCACTGGTGAAAGACTGTCCTGTTGAAGAAGTCCTGGAACCTGGCATTTGGTTAAGAAGGCCTGAGACTGTCCTGCAGACAGAGAGTGAATACTGTCCACTGGTGAGGGACAGTACTGTTGTTGCAGGGGTCTGGAGACTGTCCGGCAGACAGAATGAATACTGTCCACTGGTGAAGGACAGTGCTGTTGTTGCAGGGGTCTGGGAGCCTTTCTGTTGGTTCAGAAGCCCTGAAGAAGGATTTTCTTGTTGTATGTTTACAGAAATCCTGGGAGAGGGCTTTGCTAATGTGTTCAGGGGTTCTAGGACTGTTCTACAGACAGAGGATAAATTCATGAAGGGACTGGCAATGTATCTTATGGCCTTGCTAAGCCTTGTCTCCCCAGGAACTAAGATTGCTGAGAACTTGCCTCGTGTCAAGATGAAGAAAAGACCTCCATTTGGGTATTAAGTGCTGTGTTTAAACTTGATGTAACTCTGGGGTAGATTCAATTGTGATCCTAGGGGTGGGGAACTTTTGACCTTATTGTGCTCTGTGATTGACAAATGAAGGTACTTTACCTATGTTTGGAAAATAATCTCCATTTGAGAAGAGGGGTTTTGTGGTGGACCAAAAGAAGGTATAGCCTAGGGGTGGAGTAGTATTTAGAACAGGGACTTTGTAATTGATTGAATGATTGGAAAGTCCTGGGGTGGGGTAGTCCTTGGAGATTATTTAATCACACTTAGTAAATGCTGTATTTTGAATGATGTCATGTTTCGATCTTCTCTGTTCTTGGTTTGTTACTGAATAAAATAGAGAGCACCTATGCTGGTATTTTGAACCTGGGAAGTTGCCTTTCCTTGGCATTACATTACAACCACTATCCTAGAAACAATGGGAGACACAGAAGTAAAAGAGGATCTTGTTGAGTCAACAAGTCTGTTACCATGAAACAAATGGGCAAAAAGGTCTTTACACTTTTCAAATCACTCCCTCATTTCTTCCTCCTAATAACTTTAGTAAGTAAATGTTATCATCTTTTTTGGTCTAGGATTATGATGTCGTTGGTATAAAGGACTTCCAGTAAGGATTCTCCCAACTCTAATGCAATTTAACACAACTCTGAACGTCTTAGAAAGTAGACAGGCACTGAAATATTAAGTGACTTGTCTAAAGTCACACAGTCAGTATATTTCAGAGATAGGACTTCATCTCAGTTCTCTTGACTCCAAGGTTAGTTCTCTATCAATTACATCATCCTACAAAAATATTATCTGCACTTTTAAGATACAGAAACTGATATACAAAAAGTTTATCCAAGGAAATACAGCGAGTCATTAACAAATCTAGGACTAGAATCCATAGCCTCTAACTACTAGCTTAGTCTGCCTTCTACTAACCCATAGTATTAAATTAATGTTAAATTATGTTGTACAGACCTCAAGTGATTTAGGAGTTCAGAAAAGGGAAAAAACTAGTACAAATTATAGTAATAATGATAAAATAATCATCTTCATTATAATAACATAACCCACATTTATATAGCACTTCAAGGTGGACAAAGTATTTACAAATAGAAGAAAGGGGAGGCTTCATGAAAGATGTGAGATTTTAGCTATGTATTGAAAGTTAGGCTAGGTTTTACAACCAAGCTGTGATTTCAATATTGACAAATACAACTTTTGAAATACCACACTTATTTGCCAATCAATATGAACATGAATACTGCAATAGGATTGAATACAAGTATGAAAAGGAAATAAAAGTGGTCTAGTATAGCTACTTCAGGGCTGTTATGAAGATCAAAAGAGATCAAAAATGTCAAATGCTTAGAAAAATTAAAACTGCTATATAATTATTAGGTATTACAGGCAGCTACATGGTGCCTTGGATAGCACTGAGACCTCAAGTCATGAAGATCTGAGTTCAAATTCAGGTTCAGAATTTTGCCAGGTATGTGAGCTTCAGCAAGTCATTTAACCTCTGTCTGCCTCAGTTTCCTTGACCCTAGAGCTCTCAGATCTAAAATGGGGATCATTTTAGCACCCACCTTATGAGGTTATTGTGAATATTATCTATAATGTACTTAGCAAAATACCTGGCATATAGTTGATGTTTAATAAGTATTTGTTCCCTTCCCTATTATTAACTAAGAGGTAGCTGGAGTATGGTGGGTAGGCAGGTGGCCTTTGAGCAGGAATACTGTTGGTTCAAATCTTAGGAATGAGATTCTGATTATATAATCATGAACAAGTTACTTAATCTTTCATACTTAAGGCAATTCTTACTGGTTGAAAGTTCAGGGAAGATTCTGAGCTGCATTGGTATGAGGAATTTTCTCATTCAAGAATTCTCTGTGACAAGAAACACAGTCCCAGTTCCTTTCCCCTATTACTATTGTACTTCTACGAAATCAGTTCACAAACAGCTCAGTATGTTTTATCAATAGGGATGTAACAACAGAGACACCTTTAATTGCATTATGTTCTATTGAAAGAGGAAAAAAAGACACCTTCCTTTGTATTCAGTGAAACACTCTGGTCTCTGACAATGTAATTTGAACCATCATCAAGAAAATAAGTAATCCTGTGATTTTCATTCTGCCAAGCAAAAATCATCTTTTCTGTCACCCCCAAATTTCAGAATATGAAACAAAATTAGAACTTGGTATGTATGGTGCCTATGAGTAATGGTATGAGTCATCCTTAGTTTCAGTGGCCAAAAAATGCATCTGGTTATAGAAAAAAGCTTTTCATAGGCACAAAACTGTAATATCTTTGGATTCATATAACATTTTCTTATATTCTCTGAAAGGTTTTTTTCCCCCTCACCTAAAAATACTGACTCTTATACTGATAGACAAGCCACATAACTGCAGAAATTAAATTTTTTTCAATAAAGAAATAAGGGAGTTAGTGGCTATCTAGTTGAACCCATGCCTAAAATAATTCCTCCTAATTTATGTAGAATATGTAGCCATATGCTATAGTTTACTTATGCCCACTGTATGTCTCTCTACTGGCCTCATTTTAATTCTTCTGAGATTTTAGAAGTCATCCATCCTTTTCTTAAAGACATCCAAATGGGAGACACCATTACCTCTTGAAGCAGACCTTTTAATTTTGGGATAGCCACAATTGCTAAGGATTCTTTTTTTTTCTTTATATCAAGCTTAAATTTGTCTCCTTGCAATTTCCACTCACTGCTTTTGGTTCTTCCCTCGGAGGCCACACTGGATAAACTTAATACCTCTTCTACTTGATAGTCATTCAAATACTCAAAGACAGATAAAATGTCATCTTTAAATCTTCTGTTCTCCAGGATAATCATCCGTGAATAGTGCTGCAATGGATCCTTGTTTGGTATAGTGTCCAATTTCCTCAGGGTCCCAGCCCCTCCACTTCTGGAAACCCTCCAGATTGCCAAAACCATTCCGAAAACATGTCAACCTAAGCAAAACATGAATTTTAGCTGGGATGTGACTAGAACAAAAGATATTCTCACCTTCCTCACTCTGGGCATCCATAAGCTAATATGGAACAGAGTTTGATCGTTGCTTTATCATATTACTAACTACCATTGAGGTTACATGGAGGTCATTTTCACACAAGGTATTACCTACCATCTCACCCATCCTGTTCTGATGCAATTATCTTTTAGAGATCTGGTGTGAGTTTTGACTGCCACAGAGGCTGCCCCAGAGATGCTGAGGAGTTTCGATGCTTTCTTATGGTTTAAATATTTAATACAGGTTCAAACTAATTTTCTTTCTAGATTAGTCCTGTGATTTCATTCATTTAGGGAATTCTCTAGTGAGGAAACTCCCTCGACCAAAACAGTTGCCACCTTCTTTGCAACTTATAATCATAGAGTTTATTGCATCACTGAAAAATCAACTTATTTATCCAGGGCCACCAATGTGTGTCAAGAAAGAAAAGGGAGTCAAGATGCACATGTGGATTACACTTCAGAATACATGCAGCTGAGATCTGAGGCAAGATCAGTCAAGGCTTATAAACCCAGAATTACATACCCCCTCCCCCAGCCTCATGCTGGATTTCTATAGTTAGAGTCATGGTCCCTATGTCTCTAACCTTCATTTTTTACTCTCTATTAGGCAATTTAGAAAATATCCTCAACTATACTACCCTTTTCCTATGTGGATAACAAGGTATCTCCTATTATTGCCAGCCAACTCTTCATCTAAAATTCTATATGTTTGATCCCTGAAAGACTCTGAGCCTTGGATCAGAGTGCAAAATCCATCACATGGTTTCATATCCAGAAACCAAACCACTGCATGCTTCCTTCAGCTGAGGACAATGGGGACTGAACATTGAAAACTGTCCCCTTTTAGCTTCCATTCTTCTTGTTTTCAGTAGTAATAAAAGTTTAACTGAAATGCCAATGTGGCCCTGCTGCTTTTCATGTGATCTATCCTATACTACAGAATCATGGTATTATTTGAAAGCAATGATCAAAAAAATCAGCATGGATATCATATTTCAAAAATTCACAAAAGAAAATTACCCAGATGTTTTAAAATGAGAAGGAAAAGTGAAAATAGAATTTTCCATCACATCTTAAAAGAAACTCCAAAATAAAAACTCCCAGGAATATTTTAACCAAAATACAGTGCTTCCAGAAAAAAGAAAAAAATACAGCAAGCATCCATAAAGAAAGAATTTAAGTGCTGAGGAGCCACAAACAGGATCACACATAATTTAGCAGCTACTGCTATGAAGGAGCAGAAAGCTTGGAATAAAATAGTCCAGAAGAAAGAATGCAATCGAAATCAATTTACAATCAAAAATAACTTACTCATAAAAACTAAATATAATCCTATAAAGGGAAAAGTGACCCTTCTAAGCATTCCCAATGAAAAGGTAGGACCTAGTAGAACCTTTGAAGCACAAATATGCATGTAAAATGAAACATTAAAAATATAATTTCAAGTGAACAATTAGAAAGGGTTGAGGAGATGATGCAAGCGCACAGCCCTGATGCTATCAAAAGTCATGTAAAGATTCAAATAAGACAGAGGGCCCAAGGAGTACTCCCAAACTTTTACTGACATACTTTGTTTTTATATCTCCTAAAAAGAAATAAGGGGCAGCCAGGTGGCTCAGTGAGTAAGAGCACCAGCCCCTGTGTTGGGATGACCTGGGGATCAAATCTGAGCTCAGATACTTAGCACCACACCCAGAAATAACTGGCCATGTAACCTTGAGCAAGTTACTTAACCCCTATTGCTTATAAAAAAAAAGAAATAGAAAGCTTACAAACTAACAAACAAAAGAAGATGAACAAAGGAAGCAGGATTTTAACTACGGGAAAAAAAGAAGAGATAGCTACATACACATACAAAAAGATAACTACATAAAAGGCAGAAATGAAAAATAATCAATAAGTTAAGAAAAACCCAAAACAAAGAATAACAAGAGGAAGAATGATCTTGGGGCTAAGGGGCAAAGAGTTGGTAGAAACAAACTGGCCTAAAGTAAATTAGGCAAAAATAACTGTAGAGATAAAGACCTGTCTAAAGGAAGATAAACAACAAAAATATACCAATTCATAAAAAGCAATATTAGAGATTTTTGCCTCTAATTCTTATGAGAAATGTGAATGGATAAACAATCTAATAAAATGAAAAAGTAATGGATTGGATAAAATAAACAAAACCCCCACAATTTGATGCTTACAGGAAACAGACCTAAAAACCAAAGGATAAAAATGAGGGACTCAAGCAAAATTTGCTATGCATTACATGAATCCAAAAATGCAGAAGTTGAAATCATGCTATCAGAAAGAGCAAAAACAATTATTTACAATACAAATATAAATAAAAAAGGAAATTACTTTATAAGGAAAAATAAACAACAAATGAATATGAAGATGTAGACCATAAAATCCATAGATTAAAAATACAAATATTGAACTTATATCCTCCAAATACCTGGAAGTGATTTTCTTATGTTTCCCAAATCTAATATACTTCAGCCAAATTTTAAGAAGCTGTAATAACAATGATCTCAGACAAGGCAATAACCAAAAATAGATATGATTAAAAGAGAAAGTGAATTTATTAAAAAAGAAACTATACTTTACTGAAAGGTATCATAGACAATGAAGATGACTAGACAGTATAACAAATTAAATTTAGAGTATCACACAAATATATCAAGATAATTCTAAATGAGTACGTGACCTACATATAAAAAGTCATATCATAAACAAATTAAATAAGCAAAGTAGAAAATATGTTTCAGATTTATGAGGAGGGGAAGATCTATGAGGAGGAAGGAGAATAGAGAGGATCACAGATGACAAAATAGTTTTGATTACATAAAATTAAAGTTTTTGAACAAATAAATTCAATGTAACCAGTTAAAAAAAAATTAACCAGGGGGGAAAATCTTTGCAACAAATTTCCCTAAGTCTCATTTCTGAAATAGAGAAAAACTGATTCAAATTTATAACAAAAAGAACTACTCCTCAACCGAAAAAAAAAAAAGTGTTAGGCTGTGAAGTTACAGTTTCAAAGTGAAGAAATCCAACCTATATAAACGTATATGAGCAAAAAAATTCCAAATCAATACTAATTAGAAAAGGCAAACTAAAGATTCTGCCTCCTCCCACCTGACAAAGTGGCAAAGTTGACAAAAAAGGGAAAATGGCACATTTGGGAAGGGTTGTGGGGAAATAGGCACAAATATGCACTGTTGGTAGACCTGTGAATGGGTATGTTAAAAGATTTTTTTAATTTGAAGAAAACAAGCCAAAATTATGCACGTTTCCATGACTAAAAGATAATTTATTCATTAATGACACAATTTAATACCTGAATATTGTATCGTTTCTTCTAGAAATATTTGATTTTGTATGCTTCTGCTGCTACCCCCACTTCAAAAATAATAAATAACTCTGAAATTTTTTATCATGTGATCTTGTGGGGCTGGAGTCTTTATGCAAGTTTTCTTTCACATTTCTCAAGTTGAGTTCTACCTCCCACACATTTTGCATTAATATAGGCCCTAGCTCATTCATATTTCTAGTGTCACTTCCACAAAGACAGCATTTACATATTCCAACATCAGTCATGGAAAGAGCCATTGCACTGTGTTTGACTTTTCTTCCCCCTTTTCTGCAAAAATTAGGATAAAAGTATACATGCTGAAGTGACAGCAACACAATAGTCTTCTGTTGCCAGGCTTCCAAATCCCTTTTCTGAAGGAAACAGTATGTATTCTTTTTTTTTTTTTAATCTCAAGTCCTAGTTTAGTGATGTTTCTGTGTCTGCCATCTGGTGGTCCAACTCCAGAATACACTTTGTTGTCTGCATCTGAACAACATCATAAGCTCTTAATTAGGGACCTTAAAGGTCATCTAATTCAATCCCATCATCTCACAGTCAAAGCAAGATGCATGGATTTATTATTATTTTCCAGGCACTATCTAAATGAGAAAATAAAAAACCTAGGAGACTAAGAGGTAACCAGGAGAAAGGCTGCCTAAATTTGGAGGTACCATGATGAAGTAACTGTATTTAACCCTGAAGAAATACCAGCATTTGTGAGAATTGTTGGATCTGTCTCTTCTTTCTCTTAACATTTGTCAGCTCGGAGTCAAAAGACATGACTGCAAAAGAGGACAAGAGAACTGTTATACTCCCACATATGGTTACCATGGGAGAAAAGAAGAGAGGAAAAGAGAAGAGATGAGAGGAAAGGAAAGGAAAAGAGAGGACAGAAAAGAAAAGGAAAAGAAAGGGGAAAGTAAGAGAAGGGAGGGGAGGAGTGAGAGAAAAGAAAAAAGAAGTGGAAGAGGAAAAGAGAAGAGGGGGAAGAGAAGAAAGGAAAAGACCTAGAATTTAGGGGTATCAATCAATTAGGAGAATGGTTGGAAATGTGATGTTATATTACTGGACCATAAGAAATTAACAGAGATGGGCTCAGACACTTAGCACTCACCCAGAAATACCTGGCCATGTAACCTTGAGCAAGTTACTTAACCCCAATTGCTTAGGGGTGGCCAGGTGGCTCAGCGAGTAAGAGCACTGGTTCCAGTGTCGGGATGACCTGGATCAAATCCGGGCTCAGATACTCAGCACCACACCCAGAAATAACTGGCCGTGTAAACTTGAGCAAGTTACTTAACCCCGATTGCTTAAAAAAAAAAAAAAGAAATTAACAGAGATAATTTCAAAGAATCCTGAGTAGTATGAACAAATACAGAGTGAAATTGGTAGAATCAGAATAATTTATACAAGAAAAATGCCATTATAAAGAAAAACTCTTTTGAAAGACCCAAGATTGATCAAAACAATTACCAACTATGTCTCCAGAGGACCTATCATAATGTATACTACCTACCTCCTGAGGAAGCGGTGATAAATTCAAATGCAGAAAAACATATTTTTTGACATGGCCACTATGTGAATTTGTTCTGCTTGACTATGCTTATTTGTTACAAGGAGTTTTCTTTCCTCTTAATTTTTAAAAACAAGAATGGGGAGGAAAGACAAGGTTTAGTGAGAGTGATAAAAAGAGAGGAACACTAAAACATTATTTTAAAATTCACACAAAGAAAAAAGTCCAGAAAAAAGAAGAAAGTCCAGAAGGAAGCACGTATATACAATCAGAACACTTTTAAACATAATATGGGCTTTATCGTATACTTTTTTTTAAGACAAATGGTATGAAATGGAGAATTGTAAATTTATATGCAGTCCTTTTTTGTGTGTTCTGCTGTGTATGTGGAAATGCTCATTTTTTGATATTTAAATCCAGGATAAAAGGAGAAATCTAAAGCGTAATTTCAGAAACATGAAATAGAAAAGACAGGGATACATGCAAGTCTAAAGATTTAAAGATTTAGTGGCCAGCACTGAGTCAACAATGCATTATGACAACCAAGAAAATGAAAGCAATTTAGATCTACCTTCAGGAATGTATGCCAGGAGTGAGTAGATAATCATCTCACTCTATTCTGTCCTGTGGACTCTTGTGTTTAATTTGGGGTGCTGCAATTTTGGGAGAAAGATGCAGCTAGTGTGGCTAGATGGTATAATGGATAGAGTGCCAGGCCTAGAGTCAGGAAGCCTCAACTTTCTGAGTTCAGAGCTGGCCTCAGACACTTGTATATGACCCTGGGCAAGTCATTTCATTCTGTTTGCCTCAGTTTCCTCAAGATGAACTGGAGAAGAAAATGGAAGCCACTCCAATATCTTTGCCAAGAAAACCCCAAACGAAGTCACGAAGAGTTGGATGTGACTGAAATGACAACAACAAAAATTTGGAATGAACATTAATAAGCTGTTGATTACTAACTAGTCTTGATTCCCATTGAGTTTGTATACAAGTAAAATTCCTCAAACTTCTTTTTTTGAGTTTATTTTCTACTCTCTTCTTTTTAATCAAATTAGCTAAGGATTCCTCAATCTTAGTCATCTTTTAAAAAAAAACAGCTTTTAGTTTTATTTGCCATTTCTTTGGAGTTTTTGTTTGCAATTTATCTAGTTCTCTAATTTTTTTTATATCTCTTCTTTTGTGTTTACCTTAGGTTTACTTACTGATTTTCTAATTTTTAAATGCATATTCAGTTAATTAATCCTATTTCTTTACTTTATAAATATATGATAATAAAGATATGACGTTGTAGCAGCAAGCACCCCAAGCGTCCTCAGGGTGGCTGCTCACCCAGGTTCTTAGATCTGCTTTGTTAAAGGAAAGCAACTCAAAATGGGTTAACAAGCTTACTTCAAATCAGTCAGACCATATATCGTTTACCTTGTTCAGGGGAAAAAGGTCAGCATCCCAAACTTCAAAATATACAGGCAGAATTATCAAGACAGAGACAGATCAAGTAGACAGATTTCCAAACTGTCCAACCATTACATCCATACCCAGTCAACATCTGGGTTTCAACATCTGGGTTTTTTCAAAGCCAGGGGACTCTCAACATCGGCTTCCCATAATTCAGATCAAATCACAGAACACTTCTCAAAGTGAGTCCCAAAACAAAGCTACACATCAGGGCTTATATAGCCTTCTCCTGGCTCAGAGAATGTCACAACCTTTTTGACTCACTGGCCAATCAAGAAGTATCTGCTGAAAAACAAGCCTCCCTCCCCAGGCTTCAGGTGCATTTTAGCCTAGGGGCAGGGAAGATCTTCCAAATTTGCATTCCCATTACAGACCTTGCCCCTGAGGACTATTTTTTTTTAAGCAATTGGGATTAAGTAACTTGCTCAAGGTTACACGGCCAGGTGCTTCTGGGTGGGTCCTAAGTGTATGAGCCTAGATTCGATCTCTGGGGCTGGTGCTCTTACTCACTGAGCCACCTGGCCGCCCCCCTGAGGACTATTTTAGCTGCATCCCAGAAATATGAATATGTTGTTTCATCATTATCATTTTCTTTTTACATGGCTATTAATTTTCTATGATTTGTTCTTTGACCCACTCATTTTTTAATATCTCATTGTTAAGTGTCTCTTTGGGTCTGTATGTTTTATTTGTGGTCCCTGAACCATTTTCTATTTTTGTTGCACTATCATCTGTAAATAATATATTAACTATTTCTGCTTTTTTATATTTGTTTTCAATATCTCTGTGCCCTAGTACAAAGTCAATTTTTGTAAAAGTTCCACATGGTACAGAGAAATACATATATTCTTTTGATATCCCATTTAAAAGATCCCATGTCTTTTAACTCATTTCTCAAAAAGAAATAGTTCCATATTTTCTCTTTTGATTATCTTTCTTTTAGACATCAAAAACTTACAGAGTAATATTGAAGTCTACTGTCACTATTGTGTTACTACTGTTTATGTCTTCTTAAAGCTCAGATGTTTCCTTTATGAATTTGGAGGCTAAGGCTTTTGGGGCATATAAGTGTATTATTACTACTGGTTTGTTGTTTCTGGTTCTTTTCAGCATAGTATAATTTCCTTGTCCATCCCATTTTAAGTTTTTGAAAATTTTTTTTGCTCTATTGATAACACGATAGCAACTTTAGCTTTTTTAGATTCACTTGATTCATAGTTAAAAAAAAAAAAAGATCCCATCCTCTCAGTTTTACTTAATGTGTGTCTTTGTTTCCAGAAGTGAAAGACTGCTGTATGTAATATTTTCTGTCTTTCCAGGCACAGAGATCCCACAGTCACTATGGTCATTGCTGTGGCAAGCTCATACAACACCTGAATCCCAGATAAAATACTGGGATTGTTTTTGGGGTGTTTTTTTTTTCCAGTTTCACATGAAGGCAATGTAGGCTAATTTATAAAGATTTCTTCCTACTTTTTAAATGTGCTCAATAATCCAAATGCCCTTTATCCATCCACCCACCCAAACAAAGCTGACTGGGCCACCAAGACTTCCTTGCCTCTGCATTGTCACTGAAAGGAAGAAGAATGATGTAAGGCTTAGCTCTCAGACTCCTAGGCAAAAGTTTCTTTGACTATCCTTTGGAACAGGCCAAATTTCTTCACTTCTAAATCTTTGCCTTCCTATGTTTCCTTCTAAAGAAGGTAACAAACAAGAATTAAAAACAGATATTGGCATAAAATATCACTTGGAACCTGCATTTCACTGAAATCTGAATGCTCTTTTGCATTGCCAAGGCCACTCTTAAAATAATATCCTCCCCTCAAAATAGGTCCAGAATATGGGCCAAATAAAGGAAGACTGGTAAGTTGAGTTGGTCTGAATATAGTGTAGTGTCTAAAATTAGAACTCAATGATCTAACGCTTTCCAGACAAATCCAATTGTTATACTCTGATCAATGATGAGGACAGCATTTATATAGTACTTTAAGGTCTGCAAAGTTCTATACATATGTTATCCCATCTGTTTCTCACAAGAGTTCTATAAAGTAGATGTTATTATTATCCCCATTTTACGGAAAAATGAGGCTGAAAGAAGTTAAGTGACTTGCATAATCATATAGCTAGTAAGTGTCTGAGGCAGAATTTGAACTCAGATCTTCCTGACACCACCCTTGTGTCTGATTCATGGAGAATCTAACCCAAGTTTTGTAGCACCATAGAACTAGAGCTGCAGAGGGCCTCAGAGGCTGTCTAATACAACCCTCTCATTTTACAGATGGGAAAACTGAGGCTGAAGGGGGTTAAATGACATGCTGAAGGTACACAGCTAGTGAGCTCTTGAGACAGGATTTGAACCTAGGTCCTGTGATTCTAAAGTCAGGGCTCTATTCTCTGTAGCTTGGATCATGGTGAGCAAAGTCCTTACTAAGCACAAATTGCTATATAAATATAAATGAATAATAATTTATAGGCCTGCCTTACTAAGGAAAAATAAAAGTGCTGGATTCCTCAGACTTCCCAACCTAAAGCACACATTATCAGTAACAACATATTAACACTAGAAAGTGAGGCAGAATGGAACAGTGGTTAAAGAGCCAGTCTTAGAATCAGGAAATTATTGGTTCAGTTCCTCCCCATAGGAAGGGAAGCAGGTCATTTCTGTCTGTGGAAATGGCCCCTCCTCCCTCCTGGGCCTTTTCCCAAGTGCTCCTACTAACCATTTCAGTTAATGGTGCCCAGAAGGGGTAGACCCACTACAGGACCACCAAACTCCCCCTTCTATTCAGAGGCTACCTTCTCTTCTCCTCCAGGAAGAGCTGGATGAATGAGACAGTTCTGACATTTTAAATACACAGTCACATACACCGCATGCCCTCAGTCACATGAAATCAGATGCTGATTAAGAATAAATATTGTTTCACAGCTGTGCAGAAGGTTCAAACACTTCAAACTAATTGCAGAGGAAACTCAGTCTAATCTCCCTGCTCTGTTCCCCAAAATGTCAATGGGGACTGTTAAACCTGCACATTGGGTACTTTCCTTTTCCCCAAATTATAGGGTTGAAGAGAAACAAAGATGGTGTGAATAGAAATTCATATTTCTGGGGGATAAAGGAAATAGCAAATCAACCCGCTGAACTTCCCCAGTTCCTACCTGGCATGTGCCTCAGGAACTGAATTAATATGCTAAGAGAGAGTTGTGCTTTCTTTTGCCAAACAGGCCTCTACAATCACAGGGGCCTTTTTTCTAGGCAGGTGCTTTCTCTAACAAGCCCAGTTGTAGCAATGGTAACCAAGAATGTGGGCTACATAAACACATAATGTGCAGGCTTCACGTGACTGTGGGGGTTTTCTGAGCAATTTAGATGGGAGGGAAGAGGTAACCTAAGGAGCCCCACACATGCCTGAAATTTTAAAAGCCTCTTACTTAGATACCAATAGCACTCTATATCAGCTTAATCTCTCTCTCAATCTCTCTCTCTCTCTCTCTCTCTCTCTCTCTCTCTCTCTCTCTCTCTCTCTCTCTCTCTCTCTCTCTCTCTCCCTTCCTCCTCCCCCCTTTCTCCCCCTTCCTTCTCCTCTTCCATTTCTGATTGACTGTCTCTGTCTCCTCCATCTATCTGTCTTTCTGTGTGTCTCACTGTCCCTGTCTCTGTCTTTCTGTCTCTCTATCTCTGTCTCACTGACTCTTTGTCTCTCTGCATCTCTCTGTGTCTCTACTCTGTTCTTGTACACATGCTGATTCAATGCCATCTGAAACAAAGGAAAGCTAATGCTGACTTTAATGAAATCCTTTAGTGAAAAAAAGAAGTGAAATCTATTGACTTTGAATTGTGAGGTGAGGGCCTTAGAATCTACTGATGTTCTCTTACTGTAGCTTTCTTAAAAATAAATAAAATAATGAAATAAAAGCAAGGTCACTCTTCCAAATTGAATGTTCTTGCCTCCTTCCTCCCACTTTCAGATACCTCTTGTACACTTAACATACTTCAGACAAGTAATAACTCAGCTAAGATGGGTTCTTCCAGAGAATAGAATGCGTATACTTCTAATTTCTTCTACCTGTGAGCACAGCATGTTGTCAAATTTTTGTTCAGTAGTTTTTGTTGCTTTTTTTTTCCAAGAAGAAATCAACAGATAAGAAAAGTCTCCTGAATAAATGGGGGAACTATTGACCATCCTATCATTGAGGACATGGATTTTGTTTTGTATGTGTATCTCCACCATTTAAATCAGTACCTGCCTCTTACTAGATGCTTAGAAAATGCTTGTTCAATGAGTTAAATTCATAGATTATCCTACAAGCTGCCACTGGGACTGGAGCACCCATGTCAGGATAATCAGTGCTGATAGGAGACCATTCTTGTTCTACTATCAGAAAGTGCAATCATCCATTTTGTTTTAGGCATTCTAGGTGGCTCTGACATTGAACCAACTCGTATTTGTTTTGCTTATATCATGTATATGTTTGTGTTGTCTCTCCAATGCTAATGTTAACTCCTTGAGAGCAAAAACTCTTTACCATTTATCTCTGAATGCCTAGTGCTTAGTACAGTTCTTGGCACACAGTGTTTGTTGATTGATTGATCCAGAAAAATAAATGAAAATCAAGATGGTATGATGTGCCTAGAGAAAAGAGGAATACAGTGGATCAGCAAGATGGAAAACCTCCATATTTTTTATTTCCCTGAAGAAGTTAAGAAACAGTTTTTTCTTATTAAAAATGAAAGTGCCATTTTGGCCAATAAATTTGGCTTGCAACTAATAGACAATTGAAGTCTCCCTTAAGTTATCAGTGAATGGGTTTTGGAAGATCACAATTTAGTCTCAGGTCTATCTAAGAAAAGTATACTTGAGCAAACCTCTCAATGTAGGATGCTGAGACATCTTCCTGCTAATGGAGCCTGCTTACAAGATTGTAGCAAGACAATATATCAAAATAAGGAATATTCATAAGTCTTAATAGGAAGAGCAGACAAATATGCAAGAAGCACTTTCCTCACAATGGTCTCTGAAAATGAGCTGTTGTCATTCATGTTTTACATATGAAGAAACAGAGGAATAGAAAGTTTAAAAGATTTTCCAAGAATTACACAGCTAATCAAGGTCAGCCCAGATGTCATTAAGTCTAATATCTGGGTTTTCTTTTTAAATCATGTTATTTTTAGGATACAAGGTACATCACCCGCCCAGTGATCCTCCTGTGGATAGGAATCTCCAGCTTATTCCTGTCCTTCTGAAAATGTGGCTCCCAGAAGTGAGAAGGGCAGAAGACAGAAAGACTAGCACATCCCTAGTCCTAGACACTCTTGCTTTCTTAAGGCAGCCCAAAAATGAATTCGATTTCTTGGTGGCATTTGGCACTGTTAATACATAGGAAGCCCACAGAACACTAAAAATCCTAGATCTGTTTGAGACAAACTTCTGTCTAGCCATACCTCGTTCACCTTGAACTTTTGAAGCTGATTTTTTTAACCCAAGTGAAAGTTTTTACATTTATCCCTATTGAATTTCATCTTCTTAGAATTAGTCCAACGTTCCACTTTTAGATCCTGAATCTGTCGTCCAGCACGTTACCAGCTTCTTGTCATCTACAAATACAATGAGTGTGATATCTATGCCTTTATGCATGTCCTTGACAAAAATGTTTAAAAGTATGGGGATAGGCTGAGATCCTGGGGTCAGGCTACTAGAAACCTGTTTCCAAATTGACATGAAACCATTAATGCCTACTCTTGGCATCTGGCCAAACACCACCATCAGAATCCACCCAGTGGTTCTATTATCTTAGCCCACATCTCTCTGGGATCTTTTCCATCTGAATAACTAGGGAAGCCTTATCAAATGTTTTGCTGAAATCTGGGTCAGCTACATCTACAGCAATCCTCTGACATTTGAAACACCATCAACAAAGGAAATGAGATTAGTCAAGCATGGCCTCTTCTTGATGAAGTCGTGCTGGCTCTTTGTGATCACAACTTGTTTTTCTAAATGTTCACTAACCAACCCTTTAACAATACACTCTCAAATTTTGCCAGGAATTAAAACCAACCTCAATGAATTAGAACGTTCATATTCTATTCTCTCAGTTTTTGACATGTGCAACATTTTTAATTCTTCAAAAACCCTCCTAATTTCTGTAATTTTTCAAAGATTAAAGGGAGATAAATGATTACTAATGACCAATGATTTGGAAGGATCCAGAGTTCCCCTCTTTTTCTAAAGTCTTGATTTTTTCTTGAAGGACATTGCTGATAATGAGATTGGAGTAGCTTTTTTGTTCAGACACCACCCAGATGGGGAAGGTATTGTGTTCTACTAAGGTTTAGGTGAGGTACAAATTTTTCGAATATTGCCCAAGGTTATAGGTAACTTAGAAGTGAATGACATAATCAAAGTTCAGGTCCAGCCCCTCATTGTAATATTCATTCTCTCATTAATTGTTAGCCAATCAGAGTTGATTACCACTGGGGAAACACACCTCTTCCAAAAGGACATACAACACCTGAGTGCACTGCCCTGATTGTATTTGGTCTAAGAGAGAGACAACAAAACCTTTTATTGAAAAATGCTGGCATTGTTAATAAAATGACCAATTATGTCTCTTAAACCTTTCTAAATTCCACAAGTGACAGAGCGGCTGAGCAATCACTTGTGCCAGATCTTTAAGTAGCCTTAGATTTCTCATGGTATAGCAGATAAAGTACTTAACCTAGAGTCAGGAAGACCTGGATTTGAATCCTACCTCAAACATGTATTAGTATTATTCTTTTGTTGTTGTTGTTACTAATAACAATAATGGCATCATACGGCACTTTAAGGTCTGCAAAAAACCTTTACATGTGTTATTTCATTTAATCCTCACAGCAACCCCATGAGTAGGGTAAGTTTACAGGTGAGGAAACCTCTGAGGGAGACTGACTTGTGTCTGAAACAAGATTTGAATTCAGTTCTTCCTGATTCCAAGTCCAGTTCCCCATCTACTGTACCACCTAACTGTACCATCATGACAAATTATTTAACCTTCCTAGGTCTCTGTCTCCTCATCTATAAAACAAGGGTCTCAGACTCAATAACCTCTAAGATCTCTCCATACTCTAAATCTATGTAATTCACATGAAACCAGCTAATTGAACTCATCAAAGATAAAGTGTTGTTTTTCTTTCCAAATTTCTTTTAGATATCAGTTTCCTGCTCACCATTTTTATTCAGCCTTTTCTATTTTACTTCTATTCATATATATATATATGTATGTATGTATATATACATATGTATATGTATATATATATACATATGTATATGTATTCTATTACAACTCTCCTTGGAAGAGAAGACAAAAGAAAAATAACAATTAGATAATTCCACCTTCTCTGTACCATCACTCAGCATCCCATCCACCCCAAGTAGCAATAGCAATCCTACCCTTTCTTGATTCTTCTCTTTCCACCAATTTAGCTAAAAATAACAGCAATCCCTGTTTTTTTGGTTCTTAGCTTTCTTTAATGTCCTCAACTCATCCTGAATTTTACCTGATACTATTTGTTTGGGACCATAATATGTTGTTGTATTTTATATCTCCTCTTTACCTTTTTTTTATTTCTCTGTTCTGTAGGTCTATTAAAAATCTAACTTAGTTGATAAACATATTCATAATCAGTTCCTTAGACAACTCCCATTTTGTCCTCCTTATCAGAATTATTTCTGTCTATGTCTTCAGAATTTAATATTTGAGATTTCCCTATCCTTCTGGAGATAATGCCCCCACTCTGCAGTAGAATTTTTAGTCCATGGGATCCTATCTGCAGTTCTCTGTATAACACGAGGTGTCACTGTGGAGCCCTAGGGTTCACTGACCTTAGTGAGTGCCCCCAGTTATACTGTAAAACAACAGAGTAGGCTCAGACAGGCATTTTTGTCCATGTGAATCACCAGATGCACCAGAAGTAGGTAGTTATCACTGTGTGTGTGGAGCCTTGGCAGGTTCTCTGTCAGGTACTAAATACATGCACACAAGACTTCTCTGCCTTTAGAAAGGATAAATAATTGCCATACTGCCTCTCAACATAGAATCACTCATTTTTTTTCTCTGACCCTTACTGGATGATTTCACCTAAAAGCCTCTGTCCATTCCCTATATCATTCCAAGCAGCTGTTCTCTCATCAGTAGACACAGCATTTCCCTTTTCAGTTAGCACCCTATACAGACATTTGCAGTTTTACTGTGCTTTGCAGATAATTGTGGTTTTTAGAAACAAGGTTTGTGGCAACCCTGCATTGACCAAACCTATTGGTGCTATTTTTCCAATAGCATGTGTCTGTGTCACAGTTTGGTAATTCTTGCAATATTGCATTATAATTATATCTGTTACAGTGGTTTGTGATCAGTGATCTTTGATATTATTACAGTCATTGTTTTGGGGTGCCACTAGCCAATGACAGTAAATTTAAGGTGATAAATGTTGTGTGTGTTTTGACTGCTCCACTGATCAGTCATTCCCCTCTCTCTCCCTCTTCTTGTGCCTCCCTATTTCCTGAAACACAACAATATCAAAATTAGGTCAATTAATAACCCTACAATGGCCTCTGTGTTCAAGTGAAAGGAAGAGTCATTTGAGTAGACAAACATCATAACAATGTTATAAAACTTTGTTTTAAGAAATTGTGACAGTCACCCTAATCTTAAGCAACCACCACCCTAAGCAGTCAGCAGCCACCAACATCAATTCAAGACCCTTCACCAGCAAAAAAAAAAAAAAAAATTGCTGAAGTCTCAGATGATGGTTAGCATTTTTTACAGCAATAAAGTATTTTAAATAAAGGTGCGTTTTCTTTTTAAGCATAATACCATTGCACACTAAATGGACTACAAGATAGTGTAAACATAACTTTTACATACATTGATGTAAAGCCAAGCACAAGCAGCTTTCCAGATGACTGCTGCTGTGAACAGTTTCATAGTATAGTGAATTCTCTATTTATTCAGTAATAAACCAAGACAAAACATTGACAGAAACCAAAGTACAACATTCACAATATTATGACATAACAATCTATCACTAAAGTGGCCACATAGTTTTAAGCAAAAGATATCATTCAGTAAATCCCTAACTCAATCATCCTTAAAGAGCTAGCTTCCTTAAGGGACACAGAGTACAATCATTCAGTAAGTCCTTAACTCAAAGGGACACAAAGTAAAAAGGTCAAAGTTCTCCACCCCTAGGTCATAGTAAATCATAATCTTCTCAGTCCACATTAGGTACCCAAGAAGAGGTCTTTTCTTCTTGACTTGACTGAAGGCTGGCTCTCAGATTCCATGGTCCCAGCTCCTGCCTGAATCTACCCAACTGTGACCTTGATTCAAAGGCAGGCAGCTCTGAACTCCTCATCCAGCCCCTCATTCAGTTCCCATTCCATAATGAAGCTCACAGTGTCCAATCCACCTCAAGTCCTTCACAGTTTCTGTTTCTGGGAAGACAAAGCTTAAAAGAGCCATTCATACACATTGCCAACACCATCATCAATTCACTATCTGCCTGTGAAATCAACACAGACCCACCAACAAGGTCTGAGAATTCAACACACATCACAAACAAAAATCAACACAGACAGAAGAGAAAAACAGAATGCCGCCACCACAAATGTTCCCTTCTCAAAATCCGCCACCACAAATGCTCTCTCAGTTCTAGTCTCTCCCAGCCTAAGCTTCTCCTTATATATAGTCATTAAATTCCTCCCTGTTCTACCCCTTCCTGTTGCATCAGCAACAGGGGTTCATTCACAAGTTCTGTTTCTTAACAAAGACTTGATATAATCATGGGCAAGGCTGAAAAGAAACTTGAACTGAAACAAGGTGCTAAATAATTAAATAGCTGAAACAAGGCATTAACTACTTCTTTGCTTGCCATTACAACTGAGAAACCAAAAAATTCATGTCACTTGTGTTGTGATATTTGCTTTAATTGTGGTGGTCTGGAACAAAACCTACGATATCTCTGAGGTATGCCTGTATATATTTTTGAGCTCCAAGCCCTCAGTGATCTTTAGTCCCCCTTCTTGCTCTATAGGACTTTCTTCTATACTCCAACCTCACAACACAGATCTCCTCTGCCTCTTTACATCCCTTCTTTTCTTACCCTTTTCTCTTCTTTCTTCATATTCTTTTTTTTATATTTTCATACTGAAAATCCCTTTTTGAATGTATAAGGAACTTTTCATCCTCCCTGATAACTTGAAAAGTGGAAAGACATTCTTTGAGGACATTCTCTTTTAGGAAGGAGACTATTTGTGTTTTGAGCATAGAACATAGTGATATCTGTGACAGTAATACAAATGTAACATACTCAGTATGTCACTGTAAATTTCCCCTATTCTCTATGCTTAATAGAAATTATAACATTGGTCCTTGTATTTCTTGATTATATCTCCCATGGAAAACAAATCAATAAATATTTATTAAGCACTTACTCTGTGTATTCTACTGTGCTAAGTACTAGGAATACAAAGACAGAAATGAAAGAGTTTCTGTCCATGAGGAGCTTATATTCCGGGGGAAAGGGATGACATGTAGATATACAAGTATATTCAAAATACATTCGAAGCAAATATGAGATAATTTAAGGAAAAGAGGTAATAGCAGAAGGGGGGGCAGATCAGAAAAGGTGTTGTGTAGATGATACTTGATATAAGTTTTAAATGATACTGGGATCTCTAAGAAGTGGAGGTAAAGAGGGAGGGGATTCTAGGCATGGTTTAAAGGCACAGATATGAGAGATAGAGTATAGTGAATTCATTTATTTATTTGTTAAAAACATTAAGTATTTACTATGTACTAAGCACCACGCTAAGCAATAGAGAAAAAATATAAAAAGCAAAGGCAGTCTCTGCCCTCAAGCTTACATTTGCTTGTAGTTGTATCCCCATGGCTTAGCATAATACCTGGCATACAGCAAGCACTTAATAAAGTCTGGTTGCACCACCACTTTGCCCTTTGTCACTAACTTCACTTTTGTTTCACAGCTTGTCTTAGTTATTGTATATTGTCTGTCTTACCAGCTACCTCCTCCTTCTTGGGTCCTTCTCTTCTATCAGTATCTTTCTGATACTGCTTCTTCTCCTTCACAAGCTGTTTCCCCCACTTTTTTTCTTTTTTCTATTCCTTGGGTCTTTCTACTCCTGTCCTTCTCCTCAAATCCTTTCTCTACAGCCCCTCCTTCCTTCTCTCTAAACCTTCTTAAGTTCTCCCAAATAGCTCTTCCTCAAATTAAATATCTTGCCTTCACAACACTAAAGTCCTCCAAATCACCTTCATAATCTTTCTTTTTTTTCCACCTATTTCCTTCTACCCCAAAATCTGCAATTACATGCCAATCCATATAGTCCAAATCTCTTGTTTTGCAAATGAGGGTGTGACTTGTTCAATCACATAGTTTATCTGTGATAGAATCTGGACTAGAACCCCATTCCACTGTAATAATTCTAATCGAACATAATTTTAATGCTCTTCTCAAAAACCTACTATTTGCCTGATGAATCTGTCAAATTTTAATACTTCATTTTGGGTCTTATGTTCTCAGAAAATTGACTAACCCTGTTCCTCTAATCAAATCTAATCTTTTCTAATGAGATTCAAAATCTTTAGTAAGAAAGTAGTCAAATCTATTTACTTTGAATGTGAAATGTAGCTTTTACACTCTACTGGTGAATTCTGAATGTAAGGTTTTTTTTTTAATAACGAAATAACAGCCGGTTATTGTTCCAGTTTGAATACATCTGCCCCCATCCACCTACTCTCAAACAAAATCCTCCTGCGCATTTAATATACTTCAAGCAAAGAGATTACCCCTAAATAAAAAATAATGCTCTCCAAGAGAGGAGACAAAGGAATATAGCTTGCCTATTGCCTCTTCTCATGGACAAAATATGCCATTGATTTTTGGTCTTCTTACCAGAATTAACTAATCTTCCTTCTCCTTCTCTTCCTTTTCATCATCATTATCTCCTTTAGAACTACCATTATTGAGGATTTGAAGGGAATGAAAATGGGTCTCCCACTTTCACCCAGGCTGAGACTTTATAGGCCAAATTCCCTTGCTGCTTGGCAAAGAAGTTTTGACCTACTCTGTTTCTGATCTGTCAGTCAACAAATCATTTATTAACATGCCAGGCATTGTGCTAAATATTGAACATAAAGAAGAAAGGCAAAAAATAATCCCTGCTCTCAAGGAGCTCACAGTCTAATTAATGAGGGAAACAATATGCAAAAAAAAATGTACAAACAAATTCAGGAAATAATGAATAGAGGGAAGGCGTTAGAATTTAGAGGGATTGTAGGCTTCCTGTAGAAAAATGGGATTTTAACAAGGTGGTCAGGGAAGCCAGGAAACGGAGATGAGAAGAGACCCTTTTAAGCACAGAGGACAGCCAATGAAAATGCTTGGAGACAGTAGATGGAATGTCTTCTTTGAGGAACAGTAAGAAAGCCAGGACCGATGGATATATGGGGAAGAGAGAGAGATGTAAGGTTTAAGCCAGTTTGTGAAGGACTTTGAACACCAGAGGATTTTTATATTTGATTTTGGAAGTGATAGGGAGCCACTGGAGCTTATTAAGAAATTTGTGGTGGGGGAAAGGGAAGGAGGTCTCCTAGGCTTCTCTATTGCTTCATCCTTTGGCAGAACAGGAACCCATAACAGTCTGTTTAAAGAGCTCCTGACTTATGACTTCATAGGGTCATAGATATGAATCTGTGAGGGACTTCAAAGGCCTTCTGCTCTGTCCTTCTCAATCTACTACAGTGCCTGGCACAAAGCAAATGGTATATAAATATCATCTTATTATTACCTCCCAGGGTTGTTGTGAGGATCAAATGAGATAATATTTGTAAAGCATATAGCACAGAGCCTGACCTGTAGCAGATAATTAATAAATGCTTGTTTTCTTCCCTCTTCAGTTTCCTCATTTGTAAAAATGGAACAATAATATGTATACTATCCATCTCACAAGGCTGTTTGTGGGGAAAGAACTTTGTAAATTTAAAAATGCTTTATAAATGTGAGTTGCTGTTATAATTAAATTGTGGTTTTGTCTATAAATATAGTTTTATAGCCTAATACTGAGAGAGGTTAAATGGTTTTTCCCATGATCATTCAATAGATTTCAGAGGTAGAATTTGAACCAGATCGTTTAAGTACTGGTCCAACTCTCTTCCTATGCTACGCTGACTCATACAGAGGTAATAATAGGTACCCTACTCACTTCACAGGGTTGTTATGAGTATTAAATGAAATAATAATAATAGCTAGCATTTGTACAGTGCTTTAAAGTTTGCAAAACACTTCAAAGGTTACTTTATTTGACCTTCACAACAAATTTATAAGATAACTTTTGTTACACCATATAGAGGAGAAAGCTGAATCTAAGTAACTTACCTATCAAACTGATCTTCCTAAAATGCAGTCCTGACTACTTAGGAAGTTCTAGTGGGTCCCTACTACCTCTAGGAACAAATATATAATCTTATGTTTAGCTTTTAAAGTCTTTCTCAGCTTGACACCCTCTTAGTCTTTCCTCTATGACTTCCTTCCAGGTACTCTATGATTCAATGACAATGGCCTCTTGCCTTTCTTTGCACAAGTACTCCATCTCCCTACCTCATGCCTTTCCATATTCCACATGCCTGGAATTCTTTCCCTCTTTATCTCCATCTTCTATCTTCTTTGCCTTCCTTCAAGACTGAGCTTTAGTCTCACCTTCTTCAAGAAGTGTTTCCTGGTCCCCTCTAGTCATTCCTCCGAGATCATCTGCCATGTGCACTGCATATATCTCCTATGTTCATAGTTGTTTGTATGGTGTCTTCCCCATTAGACTGTGAGTCCCTTGAGGGCAGGGATCATGTTTTTGTCTTTCTTTGTATGCCAGTACTTAGCACGGTGGCTGGCACGTTCTTAGATGCTTTGTTGATTGACTACGTGGCTGAAAGAAATAACTCTTGCCTTTCTCTAAATCTACTCCCCACTAATAAGACAACATTTTCTATAATTGTAGTTCTCATAATCCCAACTCCAATTTTCAATGAGTATATCACACATTTTGCCTGACCAGTCCTATCCAGCAAATCAGAGCTAAAAATTTTAATTCCTGGTGACCCTGAGGACATCCAGAGAAGGCACCTTAGAGTCAGACTTGGCTGTCGCAAGTACCAGTCTTCATTCTTAACCCAGGTGTAATGGCATTACAAAGATCCAGAGGAACTCAGAATCCAGGGTTCTAGCTCTGGTGTGCTGCAAAGCTGGCAAATTTCTTCTGCCTCTCTCATATATACCCACTCTAAGAGTGGGAAACAAATAGGAAATTACCCACACAGCCCCATCTCATAATGCATGAGTCAGAGACTCCAGGGGGCTGGCACATTTCCTTTGACTAGGCAGCTGAGGGGATGAAGCCCTCTTGCCTCCCACAAACTTACTTCAGCTCTCTCATCAGAAACTGGCAGCCCTTCAAGCAAAGAATGGCTCATTAGATGGATGGATCTTTGAGGTTGGAAGGCCAGCAGGAAAAGGAAAGTACCTGATTTCTCATTGCATGTGCCAACTAAGATGTTATTATTTCAACATGTATTTATTTCTCCATGAGTTGCAGGGAGGCTGTAAGTGGAGAGAAGGAAAAATGCAATCCCAAATATGGTCTTCCAAAATCACATATCATTTTTAAACAGATTTTTTTTTGCATTGATAGAGTTTACTCATCCTGGAGCTCCCTATAAGCAGTAAAATCACAGTTCCAGCCTATATCCCTATGTAATATTTTCTACCCTTCATTTAATTAATCTAAATCAATCTAACCTAAATCTAATTTAAAGGCCCTTCCTGCTCTAAATGATTCTCTTTAGGATTCTATGATTACACAATCTTCAATTTGTCCATGTCTCAAACTGAGATGAGGCCAGTGATAACAATGCTGAGATTGGGCAATACCGGGAGAGGGCAGAATGACGACTTGTAAAGAACATCAGCTTTGGAATCTGGAGATCTAGGTTTGAATCCCAGCTCACAGTGTGGTACTGTGGAAGAGTTCTGGCTTTGGAGTCAGAGGTTCTGGGTTTAAATCCCACCTCTATCCCTAAAACTTCTGTGAACTTTGGTAAATCACTTAATCTCTTCAGACCTCTATTGAGAAGTGAGGAAAAGGAAGGTCAGACCAGCCTCTGAGATCTACTCCAACTATAAACTATAATCCTGCAACCATGAGCAATTTAAGCAACTTCTCTGGGCCTCATTTGTCTCACATGCAAAATTAAGGGATTAGACTGAATATGCACAGTGTTTTCTATATATTACTTTGATCTCACAACAACTCTATGAGGTAGGTACTATAATAATTATTTCAAAGGAGGAAACGGAGTCTCAGAAGATTCTTAAACTCCTCCTCAGTAGCACAACTAGTAAGTAGCAAGGACAGACTGAGTCCTCTCCTGCCTCCAGCTCCACAAGTCTTTCCACTTCACCATTCTATCTCTCCATTATCACCAAGGTCCTTTCTCAATCTAAAACTTATGACTCTACAATATTATGATGCTTCCCAAACTATCACCTAATCACATTTGATGAAATAATAATTCTGGCAGCTGCACCAATTGCTGTTGCCAATTTACAATGTATCCCTTGCCTACGCCTTGGGGAAGACTGCCAGAGACCTTGGAAGTCACAGGACCATAGAGCTGGAAGGAACCTCAGAAGCCATCTCATCCAACCCTCTCACTTTACAGATGATTGATTTAGAGATGGTAACTATATCAGTAGAATCCAGAAAAGAACCCTGAGTGATACCTACAGTTAGAGAGCATGATCTGGATCATAGTTTCTTAAACTATGGGTTGCAACCCCACTGGGGTCATGAAAAATTTGGCAGCAGTAAAAGGTTTCTGAACATGCAATAACCAAAAGTTAATTCACAGTCAAACATGTAATGAATCCAAGGTGTTTCAGGCAGCACTTGCTTGTGTTGAGTCAAGCAACATCACTGTAGCCTTGTTTCTGAGCACAAAGCATGCGCACTTTGTACTGCGCATGACCTCAAGCCAAGCAACTCCAAGGAATACTGCCTAACCCTGAAAAGGTGTCCCTAGTGAAAAAAGTTTGAGAAGCACTGATCTGGATGCAGATCCAGCAAAGGAGACTGAGAATCAAATAGATGGGAGGAGAATCAGGAGAGGGTGGTATCCTGAAAACCTAGGAAGAAGAAAGTATTAAGGAAGAAAAGGTGATCGATCAATAGCATCAAAGGCTGAAGAGAGGTCAAAAAGAATGAGAAGTAGGCTGGGTAAAGCAGAGGAGTCCACATAAGAGAGTGGTAGGAGATAATTTTGATTACATAGCTAAGGATAGATTGTAGAGGGTCTTGAATGTTGTATTGTCATGAAAGTCAAAAAATAGAATTTATATGATGTTTTCATATTTGCAAAATTCTTTACAAATATAATCTTACAAACATATATTATATTACATAATATATAAAATAATCTTTACAAACATAATTTTATCCTCATGGCTGGCCACAGAGGGAAGTGCTTTCATTATGTCCATTTTATAGATAAAGAAACTGGGAAAAATTAAATTACTTGCCTAGCCACCCAACCAGTTAAATATTAGAGTCAGGATTTGAACTCAGGTTTTCAAGGTGCAGCCCTCTATCTACTACTATACTACCTAGCTGCCTCAAAATATACTTTGAAACTATGTTTAGCAAACTACAAAATAAAATGCTAACATTTGAAATAATATTGAGGCAGGTGACAATTTTCATAGAATCATCGCATTTCAGAGCTGGAACAGACTTCATATTACATTTATTGAATGACAGCTAATCATAGTAGATAGAGAACTGGACTTGGAGTCAGGCAGACCTGAATTCAAATCCTGCCTCAAACATTTACTTCGTGTTGTTGTTCAGTCATTTCAGTAGTGTTCAAGTCTTTGTTGAACCAAAACCCAAAACTTGGGGTTTTCTTGGCAAAGATACTAGAGTGGTTTGTCATTTCCTTCTCTAGTTCATTCCATAAATGAGGAAACCGAGGCAAACAGGATTAAGCGACTCTCCTGGGTCACATAGCTAGTAAGCCTCTGAGACTAGATTTGAACTTGCTTCTTCCTGACTCCAGGCCCAGTGCTCTATCTATCCACTGCACTGCCTAGCTGTTACTTCTTATGTAAACCTGGGCAAAATACTCAACATCTCTGAGACCAAATTTCCTGATCTGTAAAATGACATGACAGTACTTTCTTTTTTCTTAAGGATCAAATGAGAACAATGAATATAAAACATTTTTTAAAATTTTCATAATCACAGATTTTAAACTTAAAAGTGGCTTTATAGGTCACTTAATCCAACTTCCTCATTTTACAATAGTGAATTCTAAGAATTCTTACTAAGAAATTAAAAGAATCAAAATGGTGCATTGCCCAAGGCCACATAACTAGTGTCAGTGGCAGAATTTGAACACAGGTCTTTCTGTATCTGAACCCAGCATTCTATCCACCATTCCATACTACTTCTTAAAGTAACTTAATCGTAATGTTTTGATCCAACCTCCCCATTTTACAGGTAAGAAAATTGAGAACCAAAGCAGTTTGATGACTTGCCAATGGTCCCATAACAAACCAATGAAAGAATCAGAGCCAAAATTAGTTCTTTTGACTGATTGGAATATGAATGAACCAGAAAATAAATTAATTTTCCATGGCATTCTAGATTCTCCCAACAATAAAAGTAGTGAGAGATCTACTGGGTCATACTGTTATCACCAGTACCTAAGAGTCCCTCAAATATATCTTATAGAGTATTACATTTAACATTTTTTTAAAATTACATTAGTTGTTATCTATGTAGGATTTCTAATTCATTCTGTGCTGCCACCCTCTGGCACTTTGTGTAATCTCAATGTTTAGTCTAAAGTCTAAAGTCATCAGCAAGATTATCAGAAGTTTGCATTTCCTGGAAAACAGTTCTAGTTTTCAGATGTCAGTTTTTTATTGCTTCAAGATCTTTCATCTCAGCCAGTTGTCCCACACATCTCCTGAAATGTGTCAAATTCATAAGGAAATGAGAAGATATTAAAAGGGAAATTAATTTACTAATGAAATTGCACTGACAAGAGAGGTCTATGGAAATTGGCCAGTATAAGTGTTGCAGATTAGATTTGGGATTGTTGGATTCAAACAGCCTCAATGCCCATGAAATGTTTCTTGCTTGATTAACCTTGGGGGGCTATGAATTCCAAAGAAGTCAGAGGAGTAGGTGCAAAATTGAAAATTTGTTTAAAAGATTAAAAGAGTCAGAAGGAAATAGAACTGAAATCATAAATTTCAATGTGTCACTTCTAAAGGAAAAAAATTAGGAATATTCCCATTAATAAGATCAATAAAAAGTGATTTTTAAAAACCATTATAACACATTTTCTTCATCATTTAATTTATAACTCTCTATAACTTGGCACTGTGGTGCACACAAAAAAGCATAAAACATGTTCCTTGCTCTCAAAGTGCTTACCATCTAGGTGGGAGACTTTCCAACACTTCAATGGGTCTGTTAACTAAATCAGGGCTTCTGAAACTTATTCCACTCGTGATCCCTTCAGCACTTCAAAAAATTCTGATCAAAATCATTTGAAAATTCCTTCTGGTGAGGATCATAGCCCATGCAAACCTGCTCTTTCTGGGCAACACTATTCCATGCTCCCCCATAAGTTCAACATTGGATAGGAGAGGAAAGTAACCCACAGTCCACCCAAATTGCTGAGGATTTTCCTCATATCCTCTCAGCATTATATAGACCATGAGGGCTATCCATTGATCCTTCACTCTCCTAATGTAACTGCCCATCTTTCATAGCTGGACATACACATCCCCAGCTCATATATCAAAGTTGCAAAATAAGGCTAAAGAAATGTTTAGCAAATTAGGTCATTCATAATCAAGTATCAGCCATATAGGAATTCAGAGAAGGAAGAGATCTACAAAGAAGGGAATATTTGTAAATGGATCATAAATCTAGAAGTAGGAGGGTTCTTAGAGGCTATTGAGGCTACCTCTCCTTAGCTTACAGATAAGGAAACTAAAACCCTGAATGGTTAAGTGATTTGCCAAAGGTCACAAAGTAAGTGTCAGAGGCAAGATGATGTCAGAGGTCTTCTAATTCCATGGTCTGGGCTCTTTCCAAGGGTTTTTAGTAAAAGTAGAATTTATTTTGGGCCTTGTCTAGGCTTCTGAGAGACAAGTCCATGGAGATGTAACTACAGCAGGAAAGACTTCACAGAATTGGAGAGTTGGGAGGAATCACATGGGTCTTCTGGTCCAACTCATACACAAAAGGAATCCATGCTATTACATACCCAACAAATGGTCATCCAACCTTTGCTTGAACCCCCTAAGGAAGACCACCAAATCTCTACGTAGTCTATTCCACTTTGGACAGCGCTAAATCTTAGGAAAGTTTTCCCAACATCAGTTCAAAACTGGCTTGTTTACAACTTTCACCCATTGCTTCTGATTATCCTCTCTGGGGTGAAAAAGAATGAATCTAATCCCTCCTCCACAGGGCAACCTTCCAAGTATTTGAAAACAACTGTCACATCCTCCCAGTCTTCTCTTCTTTCGCAAAACAGCCCCAGTTCTTTCAACTAATCCTCATATGACATGAACTTGAGGACCTTACCCATCCTGACAGCCCTCCTTGGACATTCTCCAGTTTATCAATATCCTTCTTAACTCATGGCACCCAGAACTGCACACAGCTCTAGATACGAGGTCTGATAAGGCCAAGTACATTGGGATGCTCACCCTATCCGTTCCTAGAAACTATACTCAAGATAAACAGCTTCAGGATGTGAAGAAAACATTTCATTATTATTTGGAAAATATTGCTATTCTCTTATTTGAGCCTAGCTCTTTGACTCTACAAGGAACACATCTGAAAGCCTTACCTAATGCTAATTACATGTGAACTCCACAAAGAGAAACTTCCATCTAACCCAGAATTTTAAGTTACCCCTTTGCCACATGTCACATTTTTTAAAACTTAAATCCACTTTCCTCTGCACTCAATATATACTAAAGGGTGAATATATCCCAGACTTTTGGGGGAATGTTGTAATTTAGTCCTTGTTATCAGTAAATTTTCATTTGTAAAAGCTAATTGATGTCATGTTCTTAAATCAGTTTTCTCCCATTCTCTTATCTTTATCATCACTAATACCCAAGAATTCAGCAAACATATACTATGGAGTATCACATTTTATGGTTTAAAATGAATAAATTATGGGTTACCATCATCTGGTCTTTAGTTCATTTGGGGGAGTAACAGCTGGTTAAATGATATTGGGGAAACACACTTTATAAGGACTAGTGAGAAATAGTATTACCAGACCCCAGCCCCTCAGGGTTGTCTGTCCCTAGAATTCTGAATGGAATAATATTTAGCTATCTTCTAGGTATCCAACATGCCTGTACAAGTGGGAGTTAGAAGAGTGAACCTAGAGTCCATACTACATAAAGCTTTGCAAAAATCTAGGCAAACTATATCCACAGTGTTCCCTTTATCACTAAGTTAGTAATTCTGTCAAGAAAGGAATTAGGGTTAGTCTGCATAACCTATTATTAATGTAGACATGCTGTCTGTTTGAAATCCCCATTTCTCCTTTCTAGATGTTTTCCAACTCTCTCTTTCATGATCCATTCCAGAATTATCCCAAGAATCAAAGCCAAACTAATGAGTCTATAATTTTCTGATTCTGTTCTCTTCCCCTTTTTGAAAATAAAGACAGTTGTTCCTTTCTAATCTTGTGCTACCTCTCCTGTTTTCCAGGATCTTTCAACTGTTGCTGACAATGGCTCAGCAATCCCATTTGCCATTCCTTTTAGTGCTTGGGGATATAATTTATCCGGGCCTGCTGTCTTAAATTCATTAAGGGTAACCAAGTGCTCTCTCACTATCTCCTTACTTATTATCTTGGATATAATTTCCAATTAGTCATTTTTGTTTTATCATATCCAGTACAAAGGTACTTCCTGTCTTCACCTTCCAACTTCCCCTGTGCCAATTCTGCCTCATACAGACCCTATATGAAGCAATGGGGGTCCTGGACCAGGGGTTGGGACCTGTAGCCTCGAGGCCACATGTGGCCTTCTAGATCCTCAGGTGTGGCCTTTTGACTAAGTTCAAGTTTTACAGAACAAATCCTTTTATTAAGGGGATTTGTTTTGTGAAGTTTGGATTCAGTCAAAGCCACATTTGAGGACCTAGAGTGCTACATATGGCCTTGAGGCTTCAAATTCCCTACCGTTGTGGGACCTAACCTCAATGTTCAGAATGTCTTAGAAGCTCCCTTTCCAAATATGCTTCTGGATCTCCAGGCAAAGTAGCAACCTCACCATCAGTTGTGCCTTTCCAACCACCCTATACTGTGTAGTGAATCAAGGAAAATAGATATAGACAGCGGTGAAAGATTACGGTGAAAGTTCTGTCTCCTGTGGCATGGAACGACTATAGCCAAGTTAGTCAGCAAGCACTTACCATATGCCAGGCACTGTGCAAAGGTTGAGAATACAAATTAAGGCCAAAAATAATAGCCCCTGCCCTCAAGGAGCTCACATTCTAATAGCGGAGAGAACATGTAAAAACAAATAAAAAATATGCAGTGCAAATGGAAAGTAATATAAGAGAAAAAGTACTGGGGGCAGGGGGAGAGGAAGGAGGAAGGAGGGTGTTTGGAGCTGAGTCTTAAAAGAAGCCAAGGAAGCTAGGAGGAAGGAGAACAATTCATATGCACTAAGTTGGTTCTCAAGTTTTTCTTAGCTGAAACAGAGTAAAATAAATAACTAAATAGCTTGTAATTGCTCACTAACTAATTATTTCCAGAAGTGGAAGTTTAGCTCTTGGTGATACCAACATGAAGAATTCAGGATTGATATTAATTTTTTTTTAGTGAAACAGCCCTTCCTTCTGCAGCAACTCAGAGCCCTTATGTATGTGTTCCTCGGACAAAACACCAAATCTTAGCTATTAACTTTGTGAAATTACCTCCTTTCATTTCAGTTACCCTTCATAAAAAGCAGCAACAGCAGCTATTCCCAGTAGATGTTTCTGGTTCCTTTGACAATAAGTTTTCATCCTAAAAGAAATTTGGGGTTAGAGCTTCCCATACAAATGCTCAAACCCTTTACTCACATTTGATCCATTTGTCAGTGGGAGACTAGTACAGATAAATACCCACAAACACCCACACCCATATACATATATGAATGTATATGTAAATATGAGAACTTTTCTTTAGAAACTTGCCTTACAATATTTTTATAAATAACCTACAAAGCATGATCTTTCTGGCAGGTTACAGTATTATTATATCTAGAACATCCTAGCAGCCATGTAACAAAACACGCTTGGCATAAATCCCTGTTTTTCAAAATAAGATTTTTTTTTAAAAACAACCACAATTATTGAGAAGAAAAATTTCTTAAATTCTTTACACTTCAGCAGATAATTTTCAGTTGAAACATTCAGTACAAATGTGTCCCCAAATTCAAATTATGCATAGGCCTTAATTGTGCATTCATCATAAATCAAGTATTGATTAATTAAGCACTGTTCCAGACACTCTGCTAGTTGAAGAAACAGGAAAAATTAAATAATCTCAGTCCTTAAGTAGCTTACATTCTATTCAAGGAACTCAATGTCTACACAGATTAAGTCAGTTCAAAATATCCCCTTTGCATTCCTCTGGTTTCTAGCTAAACCTCAAAAACATACTTCAAAAGTGATAGGTCTGTCACCAAACTGTTGCATAGAGAGGTTCAATTAAAAATCAAAGGATTACACTGTTTGTTGGTAGCTCCAGGAGAGAGGAGCAAATAGGTCAAGGAGGGCCAAAGGATGGAAGCTGAATACATAGCGCAATATAGTGAGGGTATCTACTCACTCCCCTTTCCTGGGCATCCATGGATCACAGAGCTAACAACCTTGGACAGGGATGGGGAACCTGCAGCCTCGAGGACACATGTGACCCTTTGACAGAATCCAAACTTCACAGAACAAATCCCTTTAATCAAAGGATTAGTTCTATAAAACTTGGGCTCAGTCAAAAGGCCACACCCAAGGACCTAGAAGGCCTTGAGGCCCCAGGTTCCCCATTCCTGACCTAGGAACTACTGTTTGGGGCATCTTCGGAGCATTTTTACTGGCTGTCCCCAAGCTGGAATACTCTCCCTTCTCATCTCTGTTTCCTGGTTTCCCTGACTTCATTCAAATTCTAGATAAAATTCACCTTTCCTTGGTTTATTATCTCCAATTTATCACACATACACACACATATACATATATAAAATGTATTGTATAGATGTGTGTATACATGAATATTATATATATACATATAAGTATAATGTGTATATATAGTTTACATATAGTCATTTACATGGTGTCTCCCCTATTAGAGTGTGAACTCCTTGAAAGCAGAGATTATCTTTTGCCTTTCTTTGCATATCCATCACTTAGCCTGGCAGATAGTAGATGTTTAATAAATGCTTATTGACTGACTGGCACTGTGGCTTCCTGGATGGGAAACCTTGATTGAGTCACAGAAGAGAACATGTTTTCCAAGTGAAAAGGATCATGGGACCCAGACTACAGAACCCACATTAGATTTGGTATTTAATATATTCTTCACAGAAGGTCTAGAGTGGAATCATAGAATATAAGAAGTATGATGGTGATTTCCTATAACCCCATGACAATATAAAAATAAGTTCCTAAATCAATTTTTTTTTAAATGATAGAATCAAGGCCTTGGATGAAGGCAACTGATACCACACAGGAAATATCCTGGGACTGAGTGAATTAGTCGTGTCACTTGGACAGATACATAAAAGAAGCAAAGCATCCAGTAATTGTAGAGTTTGAATTTCACTTACTGGCAGTTATGGTAAGAGAGTTCCAGGCCTGTGCCAAAGAGAAATAAGGGCTTTTCTTTCCAGTTCTGTCAACCACACCGTAGAGATTCTGTCTACCCAAAAGATAATGCATCCAGCTGGAAGCAAAGATACATACCCAAGGTTATCCCTATCATTTAATCCTGACATACTCAAGGACAAATATACAAAGAGATGATTACTTAAGAGAGGCTGGGGCTTCAAGGAACATGAGTCTTCACTTCAGAGAAGAGAGCAGGCCACAGACTCAAGAAAGGACCAGACCCTTAGAGTCCAGTTGAGCATCCCGCCCAAGATAGATGTCACACTCAAGAGGATGTGGGGAAGTACTTTATAAAGAGAGAAATGACTTCCAGGTCCCTGTATCAGCAATGCCATATTCACAATGCCTATAGAGATTACAAATATGCTGATATAATTATCCATCACAAAATACGTCAGGTTTGCCATTTGGGGAAATAAACTAGAAAATTTATTAAGATACCAAAAGACTGAGTC
>NW_027187275.1:6334233-6382486 GCF_028583685.1 Petaurus breviceps papuanus
TTTTTTTTTTTCTTGCTCTGCTATGTCAGCACGTCCATGGGGCATGGGAGATCTTTAAATCCCATAACCCTTACAGTCCCATAGGATAAAGTTGTGAATAACCTCTGCCACACATTTATCCTACATGTGTCTCACTGCCATTGTACTTTAAGTCTGAGGTCACTTTTCCCATATACTCTATTTGTAGGAGAGTGTACCCTAGGTTTGAGGGGAAAAGTATATTTTATACCAATTATTGTATACCAACTTGCTATACCATCTTTGCAAATGCCTTTGCTAGAAGCTAGTTAAGCCTATTGGCTTATTGTTAATAAGAAGTACCCCAGTGGAGACCCTGAAATCTATGGTATTAGGATTTCAGACCAACAGGGTAACCTTTAAAACCAGAGGAAACCACTATGCTCCCTGCCTCCTCTATAGGGAGGAACAGGGAACATTTCTCACATAAAAACCTTCAGGTTTCCCTAATAGCAGATGCTGAAGAGTGGTAAGTAGGAAAGGGAATTTAAACTTCTCCAAACAGGGCAGTAACCTTGGGAAAGGCAAAGTTGTGAACTCAGCTGCTGCTACTGCAAGTGGAAATAGCTGACTCTTTACCTGAGTGGGCTGTGAATCTTAATACTGAATCTTACCAATTCTGATTCTTCATAGTCAGGATATTCTCAACTAAAATGTGTGTGTGAGGTTATGCAAAGGTCCTTCTGAGGTCGTGCAAAGAAGGGAAGGAGACAGAATGGGGAATAAGACAGCTGTATTTGGAAGTTTTCTGAGCACTGGGGAGAGAGGAGATAATGAGGTAACTTGTGATGAATTTTTTTGTGAAATAGCAGATATGGATGGATTGGCATGTAGACTGAGGCAAGAGGAGGATGGGAGGAGATGATTTCTACATTTAGGAAAACTTCCTGAACTATCTGCACCTACCTCATTGATTCCTTACCATTGAACGCTATAGCCTACCACCACCACTTCTATTTTACATGTGGTATGTATCTAATATACTTTACTTATACAAAGGAAATACAAAGTAACATGGCAAAAGAAGCAAGGCACTAGCAACTGGAAAAATACCTAATCTAATAAAGGGCAATGGAGTTGAGGTAGCTAGGTGGTGTAGTGGATAGAGTACAGGGACTGGAGTCAGGAAGACCTGTTCAAATCCAGTTCAAATCCAGCCTCAGACACTTGCTAGTTGTGTGACCCTGGGCAAGTCACTTAATCCTATTTATCAAAATTTCCTTATCTATAAAATGAACTGAAGAAGGAAATAGTGAACTACTCCTGTATCTTTGCCGAGAAAACTCCTAGGAGGATCACAAAGAGTCAGATACAACTGAAACAACTGAACAACAATGAAAATTGAGTTGTCTTGTGATTTTTTTTTCAATTACTGAGAGTGACATCTTCAGTAAAGGGTTGGACTTAGAGTCAGAAGACCACAATTCACATTCCTCCTCAGACACTAGTGGTATTATCATGGGCAGTTTACCTAACTTCATAGAGCTTCAGCTCTTTCTCACAAGAAGGGACAGCTCACCTTTAAAAAAAATATTTATTTATGTATTTATTTGTAGTTTTCAACATCACTTTCATAAGAGTTTGATTCCCAATTTTCTTTTCTTTCCCTTTCCTCCCCCTCCCCAAGATGGTGTGCAATCTGTTAGACTCTACATATACATTCATATTAAGCATATCTCCACATTAGTCATGTTGTGAAAGAAGAATTAGAACAAAAGTGGAAAACCACAAGAAAGAAAAAAGAGAGAAAAAATGGTATGCTTTGATCTGCATTCATACTCCATAGTTCTTTCTCTAGAAGTAGATAGCATTTTCCATCATGAGTTTTTTGGAATTGTCTTTGTCCTTGTATTACTGAGAAGAGCTAAGTCTATCAAAGTTGGTCATCGCACAATGTTACTGCTACCATGCACAATAATCTCCTGGTTCTACTTATTTCACTCAGCATCAGTTCATGTAAGTCTTTCCAGGTTTTTCTGAAATCTGCCTGCTCATCATTTCTTATGGAACAATAATATTCCATTGCATTCATATTCCACAGTTTGTCCAGTCATTCCCCAATAGATGGGCATCCCCTCAATTTCCAGTTCTTTGCCACCACAAAAAGAACTGCTATAAATATTTTTGTACATGTAGGTCTTTTCCTCTTTTTTATGATCTCTTTAGGCAGCCCTCCTTCTCTTGTTTTGTCCAGTATGTTCCCCCGCTAAAATCCCCACTCTCTCAGATTTTCAAATTCTCCCTATATGCTTGCTCCTTCCCTGATCTTAAAAAAAAGTTCATTTTCCCCATCATTTAAAATCCCTCACTTGATCCAGCTATACCCACTAATCATTATTCTAGAGTTTTCCTCCCCTTCTCAATTAAACTACTTGAGAAAACAATCCATATTTGATGTTTCCACTTCCTTTCCTGTTATTCAATTCTAAACCCTCCACATTCCAGCTTCCAATTTCATCATTCAACTAGAACTATGGAGTATGAAACAAGGATCTCTTAACTGACAGATCCAATGACCTTTACTCAGTCTTTTCACCCTTCCTGACAGCCACAGACACTGCAGATAACATTCTGTATACTTTCTCCTCTCTACATCTTTATGATGTCAGTCACTCCTGTTTCTCCTCCCACTTATCTAACCATTCATTCTTAATCTCCTCTGCTAGATCTTCATCTAGATCCCGTGACCCCCAAGGCTCTGACCTTTTCTCTTTTCCCTCTGTACTTTCTTGCTTATCTCTCATCATTTCCATGGAGTTCAACTATCAGTTCAATACAAATGATTCCCAAATCTATATAGTGATCCCTGAACTCTTTCTTGAGCTTTAATCAAATACCAGCTACTGCTTCAGTATCTCACACTCAACATGTCCAAAAAGGAATTCAGCATATCTTTCCCTACCGTCTCCTCTTCTGAACCTTCTGTCTTCTAAATCACTCAGACTCAGATCATTGCATCATAATGAATTCTTCACTTACATTCAGCCCACATATACAATCTTTTGTCAAAATCCTCTGACATTCAAAGCCCTTCATAACCTGGCCTCCCTCTACCTTTCCTGTTTTCTTACCTTTTACACTTACCACACCCACAATATGCAATAGCCTTCCAGCCACAAGTCTCTCTGCACTCCAATCCATCTTCTACTCAGCTGCCAGAGTGGCTTTCCTAAAGCTCAAGGCTGACCATGTCATTTCCCTACTCAAAAAACTCCAGTGGCTCGTGGATCCAGTGACTTCCTGAATCAAGTATCAAATCCTCTGTTTTACATTTAATACCATTCACAATTTTACCTCTAACTCTTTATCAACTAGTTGACTAGCTCCAATTTTCTAAGACTGTATATCATAGATAAGTTGAATAAGAGGAGAGGAGGCCAGCATTTGGAGTTCCAACAACCATCAAATCACCAAACCTTGAAAAATTCACAGGGTCACAGGTTGAGAAATGAATGGAATCTTAGTGTTCATCTAATCCAACCCCTTCACTTTGTAGATGAGGAAACTAATCCCCAAAAAAGGTAAATAACTCGCTCACAGTTATACCACTAGTAAGAGGCAGAGCCAGGATTTGGAATCCTCTGATTGTGATTCAGATCTCTTTCCACTTGTCCACACTGCCTCATCTCCACTAATATCTGGTTATGAAGCTCCCTCATAGTTTGATGGTAGACCTGAACTCATAAAGGCTATGCCAGTGGGACACAGCTCTGAAAAATTCTAACTGCTAGAAAACCTTTGAGTGGGAATCCAACTCAGGGATGGATGGATGTCTCTCATCCAAGGACCAGGCCAGTCAAGGTTGGAATAACTCATCACCAGTAAGTTGACTACTAGATGATATATCTTTTTTTAAGCCGAAGCAAATTCAAGAAGGTCATTTGCTAAGCTGGAAAAGAAAAGATTGTGATCTGCCTATGTAGCAGAAGTACCCACCCTTATGAAATAATAAATCTGAAACATTTGAGTATCATTCATTTTAAAACATCTATAATACTATTACAAGGATAAATATAATTTTTTTCCTTCAGAAATCAATCCAGTTAGACTTCACTCAAGGAAAGGGAATTTTGTGTAATAGAAAGTTAATAGCTGTAGTCCTAAGAACCTGGATTCAATTCCTGGCTCTGCTAGTTAGTACCACTGTGATCTCCAGGAACCTCTCAGAATCTCAGATTCATCTACTGTGAAATGAGAAGATGATTTCTAAGGCTTCTTCCAACTCTAGATCCTACATTACAACTATGTATATATCTAACAGAATGTCTGGGCTCAAAATCCCAGTGAGAAATTTATGAAACAAAAAGCAACTCCAGGGAGTAATGCTTCTCATAGGATCGTAGACTTTAAGCTACAAGTGGTCTTAGAAAACATCAAATTCAGCTTTCTTATTTGACAAAAGATGAAGCTGAATCCCTGGAAGATTAAGTGACTCACAACCCAGTAAATGTGTATAAAAGTCTAGTCAATGTCTGAGGTGGGATTTGGACATAGGTCTTCCTGTATCTGAGTCCAATGCCCTATCTCTAATCTGCCATAGCACACAGGATTCATTTTTATATCATTTGTTTGACATATTTTGTCCTACCCATTCCACTCATGAAACACAGATAGAAAACTGATAATGCTGGCTGAGAGCAGCAAGGATGCCACCTTCCTGAGGAAAACAAAACCCAAGAAATCTGCTTTCCTTTCCCCAGTGCTCAGGATGTTTCAGAAATCTGCCAATGTTCTGACATTCTTTCAGGTCTTCAATGCTCCATCAACTGAATTCATGCCTCAATGACCTCTCTGGATTTCATTCTGCTTTAACAATAAAAGAATAATGAGTTCTGTGGTGCAGAAGCAACACAACACACTGCCAGGAAGGAGACCTCCATTCCTACTCTGTCGCTCTGCTGATGGGTATCAAAATTAATGACTTTCTGCCACACAAAGCAAAGAATGTTCTCTCATAAGACCAAACCCTGATCTTTAAATTGTCACAATCCTTCTGAGCAACAGGAAAATCAATAAGGCAACATTTCTTAGCTTCAAACAACAGCAAAAAAAAATATTAAGTGAAGATGAAAAGATAGGGAGAGTGAGAATTGAGCAAATTTGTGTTAAGTACCAAAATATGATGGGTACTCAAGATACAGAAATGCAAATAATAAATAGCCCAGGCCCTGCCCTAAGAAGTTTCCATTCTACTGGGGGGAAGGGAGCAAAATACCTGAACACAGACAACTATAATGCTAGGTAGGGTGGAAGGAGAGCAAAGAACAAAAGAGATGCCTAAGCAACATGTTCTAAAAAAATAAAAATATGAGGAAGAACAATAGATCAAAAGGATATGAAGAAGCACTTTTTGGTTTGTTTTTGTTTTGGAGGGGAGAAGGTAGGGCAATTGGGGTTAAGTGACTTGCCCAAGGTCACACGGCTAGTTTTTTTGTGTTAAGTATTTTAAGGCTGGATTTGAACTTAGGTCCTCCTGACTCCAGGGCCATTGCTCTATTCACTGCGCCACCTAGCCACCCCAAGAAGCACTTTTTAAAAGAAGAAATACTGGCTATCAATGATCACATTAAAAATCCTCCAAATCACCAATAATTGCAGAAATCCACATTGAAGGAACTATGAAGTTCTGCCTCACGTACATCTGATTGGCAAAGATGACAAAAAGAGGGGAATTACAAGAGTTGGAGAGGCTATAGGAAAAATAGGTGGTTTTCTATACTAGGGCACTGTTGGTGGAGCTATGGATGAGTCTTGCCATCCTGGGAAGTAATTTGGAACTTTTCACAGAAAGTTAACAAACTCGGCATAACCTTTTACCCAGCTATACCACTACTAGGTCTATAAGTCCAAAGACATCAAGAAAAAGGAAAAGAATCCCTATGTGCAAAAATATTTTAGCCACTTTTTTCCCATAGCCAGAAAACAGAAATCCAGGGGTTGGCCTCCTATCAAGGAATAGCTAAACAAATTTTGGTTTATGACTGTAATGGAACATTATTGTATCATAAGAGAAGACAAAAAGGATAATTTCAGTGGAAACTGGGAAGATATTTATGAACTGATACAGAGCAAACAAGGAAAGCAATTTATACAATAACATTCTAGAGAAAAACAACTTTAAAAGACTTTAGACCTCTCTCCAATAAAATGATGCCATGAGCCAAAAATAATGAAAATGAAACACAACACCCATCTCCTGTTAGAGATGATGAACTTAAAATACAGAAAGAGGTATACATTTTTTGAGTTAACTAATACAAGAATTTATTTTTCTCTATATTGAGGAATTTGGTTTTGGTTGGGATTTTTTTAGTAATTTGTTCATTTAGGAGCAGTGGGAGGGACAGATTAATAAAATATTTGTTCTTTGGAAAACAAAAATAATAAACTTTTTAAATTTACAGCCATGAACCTTTAAAAATAAGAAGAAAAGAGAAAGTAAATTGCAGAAGTCGTCATCAAATCTCCACAATCAAAGCAAGGCAAATTGGAAGGTTTTGCATATTTTTAAAAGTTATTTTAGAAAGTAGGAAACAAGTTTTATCTGAAACACAGACATTTATGAAATGTAATTTTTTAACTTTAGGGAAATTTTCATCAATATTTTATATACAGCAAATATGCAATGGAAGGAAGCCAAGAGTGTTGGGGAAGGCAGAGTCAGAAGGTATCTCATGTCCCACAACACAGTCCTGATTACTAATTAGTTTCAATTACAGATCCTACAGAATGTAAACCTTATAGACTGTAGGCCCTCTAGGTAGAAATGATATTAAAATTTCTCTTCTCTGAAATTCAAAGTTTATTGCTCGTAGGAGATTTACATTTTTTTTATAATAATGCAGTAGTGTCTCTGTTAGCTTGCTCTCAGATATCTGCCAAACTCAAGCCTGCAGATCATTGAATGCAGAAATGGAAAATAAAGGAGGTAAGAGAAGGATAGGAAAAACTCATCCAAAATAAAAAATTAATGAGAAAAAGAACACTTAAAAGGGGAGTCAAAGAAAGCAATTCAATTTAAGAAATAGATTGTAAAGCAATTTGAAGGAGCAAGATGATAGAGTGGAGAGAGTTCTGGGCTTTGACACAGATGTACCTGAGTTCAAATCTTACTTCGAATATTCACTAACTGTGCAGCCCTCGGTCATACCTGGGTGATTAGGAGAATGATTGTTCCCTCAATAGAAACAGTGAAGTTTGGAGGCAGGATGATTTTAGGGAGGGGAAAATGATGAGTTATATTCTGGATATATTGAGATTATACTGGGAACAGGAAACTTGGTGGAAATGTCCAGTAGACATGTGGATATGAAGCCTTAGAAATTGGGGGAAGGGTATAGGGGTTTGGACTAGACATAACAGATTTGGTAGTCATCTCTGTAGAGCTAATCATTTGACCTATGGAAGCAAAGCATATTACCTGGAAAATACTTGAGGTGAAAGACAGATGGCTATCTAGCAAAAGACAAGAAGCAATCTGATAGGAGAACCAGGAGATAGCAATATCATGGCAGCTATAGCAGGAAAGCATACCAAGGAGAAAGGAGCAGCCACCAATGTCAAAAGCTACAGAAAATTCAAAAGACGTGAGGACTAACAAAAGAGTCACTGCACCTATTAAGAGCATATTAGTAAACTTTGAAAGAACCATTTCAGGAGCAGCTAGGTGGTGCAGTGAATGGAGCACCAGCCCTGGAGTCAGGAGGACCAGAGTTCAAATCTGACCTCAGACACTTAACACAAAAACTAGCTGTGTGACTTAACAAGTCACTTAACTGCAATTGCCCTCCAAAAAAGCCAAAAAAAAAGAACCATTTCAGTTAAGACTGGACTTTTCTAACTCTAAATCTATTGATCATATCACATTGATGATAGAGAGGTAGATAGATAGGTAGATAGATAGATAGACAGACAGACAAGCAGACAAATAGGTTGGTTGGTAGGTAAACAGATACATTATATACTTATTCTAATGCTCACATACTGCTGTATCACTTCAGAATGATAGAATTTCACTTGAACAGAATTGAATAAGAAAATTAGTTTGATGCTTATCTGAAAAAAATCAGCAAAATTCAACAAAACACCTGAATAGATATCCAGTCTTTGCTTAGAGATTGCCAGTGAAAGAAAGAGAACCCACTACATTTTGAGGAAACTGATGGGAACCACTTAAATTATTAGGAAATTTTCCACTGAATTGAAGCTAAATATGCTTCTTTATAGGTAGATTCATTTAATTAGTCAACAAACATTTATTAAATTCCACTGTGTGCTAGGTGCTAAGGATACAAAGATAAAAATGAAACAATCACTGCCCTCAGGAAGCTTACATTCTATTGTAGAGACATGCACATATTTTAGTTCTGCTTGTCACCGTAAGTTAGAACTGGGAGTAGTAGATAGAAGGTACAAAGAAAACAGTTTGAGCTCAAAGTAAAAGAAAATTTCCAGCTATTCAAAATTGGAATAGGCTACCAGAAGATCTAGTGAATACTCCCTCACTAGAACTTCTTCAAACAAAAAGCTGGATAACCTCTTCTGTGGTATGTTGTAGAGGGATTCTTGTTCGGGTATGGGTTGGACAGGATAGCTTCTGAGGTTCCTTCTAATGCTGTGAATTTGTGAAAGGTCTTGGAGGCCCAAAGAAATTAAGTGAACTGCCCAAGTTCACCCAGAGAATGAGGTAGAGCTGGGATATCAGCCCAGATGCTCTGGCTCCAAGTCCAGTCCTTTTTTTCCATTTCACATTTCTACCACAGGTCACTGAGGTCAAGAAGGTTTGAGGCATTGTAGATTATATTGTTCGAATTGAAGCCCCTGAAGAAGACAGCAAGGAATTAGGCAGAGTGTAAGATCTCTAAAGTCCCTGAGAAAGTCAAGAGAGTGACCTGAAGAATGGTAGATAACAACAATAGAGATTTAAGGAAGGTGGTATATGTGGATTGTATGCACCTCAGAAATGAAAGATCATTAAAGAATTGTGAAATCAGAATGAGGAACAGGGATTATGCCTGCCCCTATTTGTTCCCCTTGATTCCATGAGTCAGAATGAATGGCAGTAGTGTTGCTTAATGAATGTTACAATGGATATAGAGTCAGTAAGATTTTCAGTGAATATGACTCACATGGAAATACGTTTTGCATGACTGCACATATATAACCTATATCAAATCTCTTGCCTTCTCAATGGGCAGGGAGAGGGTGGGAAAGAATTTAGAACTCAAAAAAGTTTAAATGAATGTTAAAAAATGTTTTTACATGTAATTGGGGGGAGAAATAACATATTAAATTTTTTTTAAATAAACTGTGTCCCAGGGCTAGATATACATATAGATATGTATATTTTATTATAGATAGCATCAATATTTAAAACAGTAACAAAGTTAAAAAGAAGGAATGAGGGAGAAAAAGAGAGCTGATGTGGAAAAAAAAAATCCACCCAACATGAAAGTTTATAGTGATTGTATGACTTTTTCAGAGAACTTGTTCCTGAACAGACTGTATCCTCTGAATAGTTTTGTGACTGTGATGAAATTGGTGTATTTCTTTTAGCGATACTTGCCAACTTCAATTGTAGTTGATACTGAGTGCTCAAATGAATACTGTTTTCAGTGTAGCAACAGGTTAACTTTTTGCACATTCTAATAGGAAAAACTCATAAAACTTTTGTCATTCAAAATTATAGTGACTTACTGGTCCTTCAGCTATTCATTTTATAGAGCACAAATTAATGCATACAGCACAGTATTTTCTAACTTTCAAGCTCCTGAGTCCTATTTAAATAACTTACTGAGCTGCTGAAAATCACCAGAAAATCATCAGTGTTCGTCCTAATGTTGCTAAGTAACCACTTGACTTTACAAATTTTGGCTCAGTAGAATCATCAGAATTTAGAGCTGGAAAGGACCTCTGGGATTGTCTAATCTACTACTATCATTTTAAATATTATGTAACTAAATATGATTATTGCAGCCAGGCATATGTCATTTATGTCCATTTGTGTGTCAGTTTACATGCATGATGTTTATAAATATAAATACAATTTGCAAAATTCATTTATTTTGCTCATGGACACAGTGTTTACTCCCTGGGAACCTTGCAGAACAAAGAATATGTTACAGCAGCAACACATCCAGCACTTTTTCTATTGAAGAAGAAAATTATTGCCATGAGGATTATCAAAATTTGATTACATGTTAAAAAGAAAAACATTGTGGAAGGTAATGGGGAATGGCAGCTTCTCTCCCCACTCAAGTCTGGCTACAGCAGACCATCAGATTGGAGGTGCACAAGGCTGTTCCCAAAACTGAATTTCATTTAGTATAGAGGCGACAACTTCCAATTTCAACAGAAAGTAGAAATTTCCTATTATAGCAGTCCTCTGCCACTATCTCATGAGATAGATGTCCCAGATATACCCAGAGAGGATTTTCATTTCATGGGATAGCTTGTTTCTGACAATATCACTGGAAGTCACAGATATTTCTGGAAAAGTGAGACAGCTCTTCAGAATGGTTGGCATTGTGGTGGTGGTGGTGGTTTTGCTTTCAGTTTTGGTTTTCTTTTTTCTGGTAAGCTGTCCATGGAACTTAGCAGGGGCTGATAACACCAGTAATGGTGAGAAAGCAAGAAAACAAACTGTTGGAAAAATAAGGTGGCATCAAGCTGATAGAATTATGGTCTGTGACAGATCCTTTCCTAGAAAAGGGGACTCTACATAGTGGCAAAGTGGGAAGCTGGCTCGATTTGCTACCCATCATTGGATTTTCACTCCCTAAAGAAATGTCTGACTATAACAAACCAAAGTCACCTCAAAGGTGCTTGGTTCTGGTTTCTAACTTTAGTGAGCACCCAAGGCAGTCTTGGGTATCAGGAATGAGAATGAGAGCAGTGTTTCTTCCCTTCAATCCTCCATGTCACAGCATTTTTCTGAGCTGCTAGCAACAAGCAGATGTACGGTAGGTGGAAAACATCTCAATATCCAAGTGTCTAAACCTGACAAAAGCTGGTTCTTTGCCTGTATGTGACTGGAGTAAAGGAAAACAGTAGAAACTGGAGGTATAGTATTTAATGAACTGTTATTTTTTTTTCCTTAACTGACTTCTGATTTGAGAAAGTGTTCAATTTTTACCTTTGTCTAACTTGCTTACATTCTTCAAGTTATATATGATGTGGGAAACAGCATGAAGCAGTAAACAAAGTGCTGGATTTGGAATCAAGAAGACTGAGTTCAAACCCTGCCTCAGATACATCCTAGATGTGTGGTCCTGGCCAAGTCACTTAACATTATGTCTCCATTTCACCTTTATATGATGAGGATGTTGAACTCAGTGACTTGTAAGATCCATTGAAACTTTAAACTTATGATCCTATGAGGTAACCTCAATCCTAACAAGTGGTTTGACCATATTTGAAGAAATGTTTAGAAACAACCAGTCTAGGTGAAATCCACTCAATAATGCATGTTCAAACTAGCCTGGACAATTACAATGTCTCAAGGGTAGTGCTTCAGCTACCCAGACAGAGAGTAATCTTAAGATCTAAAGATTACCTCATATTGAACTGATCCCACAGCCTCACCCGCTGCTTCATAATCCTCTCCCTGCCCAACAGCCCTGGGAGACTGGAAAATGTAATTTCACAATCCCTTGGGTTTTGTATCTGTAAACACAATGGCCAAATGTCTCCAGCCCTTCCTTGGCAAATAAAGCTACAAGACAGCATAAGCAGCAGTATATGAAGTCACTGCCTGAAGGTTCCTCAATTTTGTTGCCTGATTTTGCTTCTTTCAGGCTTAATTCCCAGTTAATTCAAAATATTTCCTATATTTTTCATCTTTTTTCATCTACAAGAGTTCTAGGGATAGGGTAGGGGGCTAATGGAATCAAGTGGACATTTGCTGGGATTTTAAGGTGCTCATGTCCATAAGGATGGAGTGGTATTCTAACTCTTACACGTTGTGCTGAAGACTAAATTTTCTTTAATTAGGTAGGGTCAGAGCCTTTAATGCCATAGTTGGAGATAAGAGTAGGAGGTTTAAATACAATTGAAATACAAATACTCCTTAGGAAAAGTAACTCATTGACTTAATTACTTGTCAAATTTCCACCAATATATAAATGACATGGTATCTTTAAAAAAAAAAAAAGATTTCCTAATTTTTTTTTGTTTTTATAACACCTTCATTTTCAACTATGTCCCTCCTCCCCTGACAGATATCCCTAATGACAAAGAATAAGGTTGGGAAGTAGTTCAATAAAACTAGCCAACACATCAACTAAGTCTCTAAGTCCAGGTAATATTCCAAACCCATAGTTCCCTACCTCTTCAAAAAGAGAGTTGGAGGGAGGGATCATTGCTCCTCTCTTTTTCAGGGTCCAGCTTGATCAGAACGCCTGTCTGGTGTTCAGCTTGGGGTTTTGCTGTTCTTTCCATCTCACTTTGTTGATATCATTGATAATGTTGCTTTTTGTGGTTCTATCAGGCCCTTATTGCTTAAATTTTGAGAGAGGAGAAAGAATGCAGCCAAGGCCCCCGAATGAGGCTGGGGACACAAAGAAAGGAGGGTCTAAAGAGAAACATGGACCTGATCACAGTTCGGTCTAAGGCAGGCCCTGATGCTCTAATGTGTTTGCCCCCTGCATCCTGCTTGTAATTTTTAAATTGAATCAGGTTTATCTTATTAAACCTGACAAAGAACAGCTGCCACAATTTATCATTAAAATCTAGGTCTTAGTGCAAGCTGATACCAAATGGTCAGTGTTTCAAAGAGGAAGAGCAGAAACAAAAAGCCAGTTAGGTCAGCGTCTTATTGCAGTGCAGGCATTTAGGTAGGTGGTCTATGAATCATCATCCCCACAACTAGACTGCCCTGGGAACTAGCACTTTGCATGAAAGCAAGGCAAGATCAAATTTGCTCTTTATTCCTGAGCTAGCCAATGAAAGAGATGGCGAGAGCTCCTCTATTCTTCTAACCAACAACCCTACAAAAATTTAATTAGAAGAAATTTTTTAAAGTAAGAAAGCAGGGAATCCTTTCTTTACTTGCTTTGATGCCGATGATTAATCCTTGAATCTCAAAGAGCCCGTAGTTCATTAATAGGGTTACCATGGAGTGATAGCTAAATGTCAGATTCAAGCTACCTGTATCCTTAACTGTCAACATTGCTACCACTACCCCAGGACTTCTGTGGCCTCCATCCTGGCCTGTGACTTCCACTTTGTCTCTTCTTTACTTGGTAGCCTTCCCCAGTAACGGATCTGCAACACTATGACATTCAGACCAGTTCAGTTAGGAATTGGATTGTTGGACTCCCAAGTGCCTTGCAGCTCTGAGATTCAGTTATTTTCTGTGGGTTAAGGTATTTAGATGCAGGATATAAAAAACAGGTAACTAGAGGTATCAAATGCTGCTATAGAGGCTAGATGAAGGGATATGACTTAGAAATTCCCCATCCTGGCTCCCTCTCTTTAGTTCTCTGACTTTTGCTGTCTACCTCTCTAAGAAGCCTGTCTTCTTACTTTCACCAAATTCCCCAAACTCTCTTGCTCTAAGTCAATTCTCTTGGATCTCTTGGTCATTGAAAAAGCACTCTATCTTATCCCTATTACCTTTGTCTTTAGAGTGTCTGAACTTTAGGACCCAGTCTTCACTGTAGCACAAAGCTGCCGCCACATTCTCCTTGATCCAGGGGTGGTGAATCTATGGCCTCAAGGCCACAGGTTCCCCACTCCTGATGACCTGGCCAGTTGTTCATGTCTTTACCATTCTTGTTTGGATTTGGGGGCTTCTTGGTCTTTCTCCTTGCTTCTCCTTTCTCCTCTTGTTACTAGTTTTCCTTCACAACTATGCTAAGGTTCAACCTTTTCTTTTATTTATTGGTTTTTGTCTCTGTTTTATTTTTTTCATGACAATAGATAGTGCACTAGACTTGGAGTTAGGAAGACCTTGTTTTAAATGCAACCATGGCCACTTAATAACTGTGTGATCTGGGACAGGTTATTTAACCTTTCTGCAAAGATCAAAGTGCTTTGCAAACCTTATAGTAGTATGTAAGTGCTAATTATTAAATTTATTTCTACTCAAGATCTTGGGAAATCATTCAAATGCAGTCATCTACAGGAAATGTACAAATCTCTACCTTTCAGTACCCTAGGGAGAGCTTCTATGGAGCCATTGTCATTAACCTTTGAAAAATCTTGGAGAGCTAATGAAGTAGCGCAAAATCGAAAAATAACACGTGTAGTCAATTCCTTGACATTGCAGACTCACTCCTGATATTCTTGTGAACAAGACAGAGAAATGTTGGGACTATGGAAGCACAGTCTAGTAGCCCTGGAACTGGTTAAACGGCTGGAAAACAAATGTTCCAATGAGTGGTTCAAAGTCATCTTGGAAATATATCTCTAATGGTCATTCCAGCAATCTCTACTTGGCCCTGTGCTATTTTACATTATTATATTTCACTTAGATAAAAGCATAAAAGGTGCTTATATTAATTTGCTGATGAAACAAAGCTGAGAAACATATCTAATAGACAAAATGACAGAAGGGGGACCCAAAGAGGTCTTAACAGGATAGAACATTGAACTTAAACTAATAAGATAAAATTGAATAAGAGTGCTTATACTTGAATTCTAAAAATCAATGACAGTCAATAGGTATTTACTATGTGTCTTCTATGTTCCAGGCACTTTTGGGGATACAAGTATAAGATGAGAGTAAGAATAAGGTACAGGGAAGGAAATAGTTAAAAGTTTATTTGATAAAGACCTAGAGATTTTACTGAAAATTGAATATGAATCAAGAGTTTGAGATGGCAACCACAAACATTCACATGATCTTAGTCTGTATTTACAGAGAGACTAACATTCAAGAATAAGGAGGTGATAGTCCCACTGTACTCTCTGCCTCATTTATTATCTAGTATTAAAGATATTATCTAATATTAAGAATATGAATTTATTGTCTAGAACTAAGGATATAGTTTCTATCAGCTAATAAAAAAGCTACCAGGTTTCACCCACAAAGAAGCTGCATTTTCTCACAGAAAGGTATCCTAAAGTCAAGTCTAGATAATAGCCAGGTCTGTTAGTCAAAATCCTTTGTGATGTGAAGCAATTCACAAAAAAGTTGGCCAAATCATATGTATTTTTGGTCCATAAATGGAGATAGGTAACTAATGGATTGTGCCTCAGAAAGGGAAGCTCTCTATTTTCAAATCCTTTGAAGTCTCAAAATCTCAGTTCTTTTCAAGGCTTCGTGAAATTAGGAAACAGCAGCTTCCTACAGTATGTGCTTGAAAATCTGACATAAAGCATTTAATAGCAGTGCTAGAGAAAGCAGCCCCATGACAAATCTCTTGGCTTCCCCTCATCCCTCATTTTCTCCTCTTCTCATTCCCTACCGTTCATAATAAAAACAATGCACTAGTTCTTTCCCATAGATTGTTGTAATCCTACCACAGGTGAGAAACAACAGGCTACCAGCCAAGAACAGAATTTCTAGTCCTCCCCCAGGGCTAATAGGAATTCCAACAGAGAAAATTATTTTGTTCTTTCTTTGCACAAATGTGTCATGAAGTAGCAGAAATTGGATAGAGTAATCTTCAATTCCACCATTTCAGCTAACTCCCTGAAAATGTATTCTCCATCCATTAATTAAAATGAAAGTAATGTGCACTTGGAAGTTGTTCCTATCACACTGTAGAAAAAGAGAAAAACTGATTTTTGTCTACAGAGGTATGGCCACCATCAAAACCTAGAACCCAATCCCTACCTCCCCCCCCCACTCTCAATCACAGCCTCAGTAATGCCTTTCACATTTTATCCATTTGGATCAAGCCCAATTAAGGTTTCTGATTAGAATGCAAATGCTCCTGGGACTCCTTTAATTCAAAAACATCAGATGTTTATTAAGCATCTATTATATGCAAGGTACTTTACAAAATGCTGGAAATGCAATCCTAAAAGAGTTTCTCATCCATGACCTAAAGAAGTTTACATTCTAGTATGACATATAACAAATAAATATAATAGGAGGTAAGAAGTGATGGGCCAAAGGAATGTCAGGTTAAGTATTAAGAAATTTAAAGAATGAAAGATTATTTCTACCTGAGGGTGAGGTTGGGAGAGGATTACTCAGGGGAGATTTCATGGAAGAGAAGCTATATTGGACCATGACGAAAAAGAAGGGATTCAACAGATGAAGGGAGTCCTCTGTTCTGAACCAGTTGGAGTCAAGTTAAGGATCCTAAGAGCTTAAAAAAGGTTACAGTAGAATTATAAGGGATGATATCAGCAAAAATACAGAAGTGGGAAAAGGCAAGATGAGGGCACACAACAGATATAGGTCTATTCTGTTTAGAACATAGAATACATGAAAGAGAGATGAGACAGGACAAGTGAGTTGGAATAAAATTGTGGAGAGTCTTGAATGCTAGAGTTAGGAATTTCAATTATATTCATCAGTAGAAAGTCACTAAAGGTTTTTTTTTAATAAACAACTGACCTCAACATAGGTGCTTTTTAAGACATCAGTAATTTGTGGCTCAGAGTGAATTCATTTGTTAGTTCTTTTCTTAAGAATAGATTTTAAAGGCAAGGAAGAAAATATGAAGATTTTCACTGAGAATTTAACAGGTTTACTTAGCTTGAAACTAGATTAACTTAAGGTATTCTAGCTTGGAGTAGGGAGGCAGAATAGCATTGGAAGCCATTTAGAATATATTCACTTTACTTCGGTGACAGGTGTTTTTTTTTTCCTTATTTTTTACTGATGTGTATAGTTGCTCATTTCCACCCCAATCCAAATTAATGTAATCACAAAAGACCCAGAAAACTCATTTCACTAGTCAATCAAAAGTAAATTTCCTGTGAATAAGTCTTTAACCAATTTGAAAGGATCATAACATGATCCTTTGTGTCACTGAATGAAAGCAGAAGATGCCACACAAGAAATTATTGGTTGAAAAAATCAGACCCATCTCTGGAACTATGTGTAAGCAGGCCAGCCAAGTGATGGTCAAAATTCAGCAGTGAAGGACTGATGAGAGAGATTTGCCTTTGGGGAGGCTTTAGTTTCTTCCCCACCCCCACCACTAGACCAAATAACAACTTTTTAAACCTCAAAAGATCAGAAGATCTGTAGTTCCTGGTATCACCAGGGTCAGGACCAGTGTCCCTGAAGCAACAGTGGCTGGTGGCAACATCTGCAACAGCGACTTCAGTGTCTGCCTTGGGAACTGAAAGACATCAATGGCCAGTTGGACATGCACTGGAAAGGAAGTTTCAGGGCTCTGTAAGGGTAAACTATTCATATATAGATATAGATATGTAGATATAGATCTAGATATATAAGCTCCATGAGGGTGGGAAGCATATGTTGTTATAATTTTTGTATTCTTCTCTCTCCCCCAAGTGCATACCATAATGCTTTATACACAGTAGGCACTAAGAAGACAATAACTGGCATACATAGCACTTACTGTGTGCCAGGCACTGTACTAAGTGCTTTACGATTACTATTTCATTTGATCCTCACAACAAACCTAGCATATATGTACTATTATCTCTCTCTCTCTCTCTCTCTCTCTCTCTCTCTCTCTCTCTCTCTCTGTCTCTCTCTCTCCCTCTCCCTCTCTCTCTCTCTCCCTACACATGCACACACACACACACACACACACACATTTTATAGATGAGGAAACTGAAATAAATAGTTTAAGTGACTTGCCCAGGGTCATACAACTAGTAAGTGTCTGTTATGGGAATAGGAATCTAAGATCTTCCCTGCTTTGAAAACCCAGATGTTGGTGCTTCCCTCTCTGGTAACTGACTAGGTATGGATATAATGGTCAGACAGTTGGAAACCTGTCTGGTGATCTGTTTCTGTCTGCTTATAACTTCTGCTTGTAACTTGTTTGTATTCTCTGAAGTTCAGGGTGCTGATCTCTCTCACCTGAACTAGGTAAATGACATATGTTTGATTAAAGCAAGATTGTTAACCTGTTTTGAGTTGCTTTCCTTTAGAAAAGCAGATCTAAGAACCTGTGTTGGCAGCCACCCAGGTTATGCTAGGGTGCTTGCTGCTGCTACAATGTCTGAAGTCACATTTGAACTCAGGTTTTTCTAACTCTGAGCATGGTGCTCTATCCATTGTACCAACTAGCTCCTATGAATGAATGAATGAACTAACAAAAGAACTAAAAGAAGTAGAACAGATCTGCTCTGTTACCAAAGAGAAAGTTCCAATTCTGTTCATCCAATGTATACCTAGTTATAGTGACTAAAACCAGATCATCTATTAAAGATGGGGCTGAGAAGAAAGGAAAACAAAGGTCAAAGAGCAAAAATGTCCTAGTTGATTAGTAAATCCAATGATTGAGACTGTTCTTGTTTTAGTTCCCAAACAAATATTGCTTTCTTCTTCAAAACATCCTTTTATTATGCTAAAATCCCCTAAGGAGGAAAAAAGAAAATATAAAATACACATGTTTTATATTTAAAATATACATAAATTATTTGCTATATATTTTACCATACAAAATATGTAAATAGTTTATAGTTAAAATATGCATAAAATTTAAAAAGCAGAGAATCAGGATGAAAGAATGTATCAACATATCTATGTTTTTAAGTTTTGCTGATTGTGATGATTAAAAAGGTTGGAGAGACATAGTTTCTGGGTAATTAAATAATTTTATTAATAAAACCAATAGGTTATTAATAAAAGGATGCTCATTTGATCATCTCTCTTAAACCAAAAACAATGATGGAGGCAGGCTCACAGTTTATATACCTTTTGAAACAATGAAGGGCTACTAGTGACATCACCTCATCCTAGAACAGAGAAATTATCTCTACTCAGAGAGGTACCTTTGGTCAATCTAGACAAAAGGATCTGTCTACACCCAAGCTTGCTTCCCAACCTTTGATTAAATTCCTAGTAAATTTGAGTGGGATCTATCTTTGGAATAAGGAGAGAGCTCTGAGGGTGGACATTTGCTTGACATACACATAACTATATCTCAGTCTTTGCTTTGACAGCTGACAGTTCTATTGAACAGTGGAATTTATCTTCTGTGTTCAACTGAAAAGTTAAAAAGCAAAAAATAAAATCTATTCCATTAGGATTCTAAGCTGTAATCATTAAAATATTTGCAGTCAACATTTGTTGAACACTGACTATATATATATATATATATATAAAACTATCAGAGTAAGTAGCACTCAGGGAATTAAGTTAAAATTAATGTATTATTTATTTCAAAACTTCCATCTATGGAAATCATTCCTTCCATGCCTGCAAAAAAAAGGGAATTTTGGCAATTATCTAAGTACTTCAAGGCTTCTAATATCTTTGATTTCATCCTCTTTCTCACCTACCTAGATTACAACTAATTCCACAAACATTGAGTACCTACTATGTGAAAGACATAAGGGAGTATGATATGGTGGATGGAGTCATGAACATAGAAACAGGAAGACCAGCTCAAATTCTGCCTCTGAGAACAGCTAGCCAGTGTGATCTTGGGCAAATCATTTAACCTCTAAGTGCTTCCAACAACACCCTAAGACTTATTTTCTAATCAAAAATGAGTTGCAAGGAAACTTTGTAGAGGGACTTTCCAGTGGAGATCCCTACACAAATGAAATCACAGATCCTTCTGGTATTTATGAATGCACAAAGGACTGTGCACCTAGTGGAGAAAGGGGAAAGGTTAAATGCTGTGAATTCCTGGTGAGTATGGGAATATAGGAAGGTTCATTTTTCTAAATGCAAAACCAAAGTTAAGACTGCTTCTTTATGATTTGGGCTTTGAAATAGAAAATGCAAAAAGATCAAAGTAGAGAGAGTGGAATCTAGGCATTGTTTCTGCTGAGCTGTGGTACTGGAGAAAGCTGTGGTGGTAAAAGTTTATCCAACCCAGTCTTTCCCACTAGTTAAAATGGTGTGGGGGCCTTGAGCTGCTTGTATAGTCATTTTATGATTTTCTTTTCACAAAAAAAGAGACATCATAGTTATGGGGTACAGGCTCAGGGAACCCCTTTGAACTCTTCTTGAATCTTCCCACATGATGAGGCATTTGCCTTAGGCCATAAACCTTTCATTATGGCTAGACCCAAATCTCTATTACTCTTAACCTAACCTAACCCTCCATTGTCCAGTTACTTCCCACCCTTGATCCAATCAAAATATCTATACTAAATCTGTTACCCTAAAACTAGCCTAGCCCTCCATTGTCTGTCATCTCCAGGTAGCCTTCAGCTATTTCCCACCCTTAGTCCCATTCCTCCCATCTGACCTCAGTCCCATCAAGATCCTCCTTAGACTCCTCCTCAAGACCTTCCCTAGACCCCTCCTACCAGACTACTAGACCACCCCCTATATCCCTCTCACAATCTTTCTGTATATAAGATCCATCTTGCCTCCATGAAGTTGCTGAGATTCACTCTAACTCAGACTCATTCTCTGTCAAATTGTTCTGGCCCTGCTTGTCAATACAAGCATCACAAATACTTAGGCTCCTTAAGAGTCTATCCATTATGAAGAATCTTTAATAAACTTTGTTTTACTTTGGCTGAGAGAAGGCTTGAATCAAATTCATTCAGCAGGATGCAGCATGTTGGTATTTTGGGGTCTTGAGCACCCCTAAACCCCAAACCTCAACAATAGCACAGTGAAAAAGAGTACTGGATTTGGGAGCAGAGGGTTCAAATCCCCTATTGTCACTCCCTACTTTGAGATGCTGGGTAAATCACTTAACCTCCTTAGGTCTCAATTCTTCATCTCTAAAATGAAGGGGTTGGAATCAATGGCTTTCATGAAAACTTTGGGCTCTAAATCTAAATTCCAAAGTCCTATCTCTAAAATTATTGTCATTAAAATAACTCCAACTTCTCTAAAAGGCTATTGGAGAGCCAGGATTCATGGGAAAGACCATTAAATGTTTTTTGTATATACTAAGCACTCTAGGAAGTTTAAAATGACAACTAACTTCCTCCAAATCTGCCAAGTCTTTCATCTTGGTGTAACCACCTAGGGTATATACTAACAGCTCTTCTTTTTTATGAAGTCACTTTCAGGGTACATTCTTTCAAGAGTTTTCAACAGTAAAGCAAGTTCACAGCCCTTGTCCCCTCCATTGGTTGTTAATGCTTGAGTATTTTGACCAAATGATCTCAGCTTGAAATGAACTTAGATCTGGCCTTGATATTATCAGGAATTCAACCATAAGATCTTGCTTCTGGTGTAACTCCCAATGAGAGCAGAATTAGAACTGGATTTCTGTAATCCAGGCAAAGTGGCTTTCTCTTTGTTCCTCACAAACAACACCCAATCTCCCATCTTGGAATGTTTGTAATGGCTGCCACCAGCAGTGGAAAGCATTTCCTCCTCATCTCCCCATCATACAATGCCTCTCTTCCTTCAAGACTGAGTCTAAGCACCACCTTCTACATGAACTTTTTCCTGATTCCTACACTCCTAGGGCACTCACTCCAAAGCCACTTTATAAATTAATCCATATTTGTATTTACATGTACTTATTCTCTTTTTGTTTATTTTGTTCATAGTTAAACATGTACTTTATGATTCATGAGAAGGCAAGCTCCTTGTGAACAAAGATCATTTCATTCATTATATTTTTCATCCTCTGAAGCTAGCATAGAACCTGGCATAGATTAGACACAATGAAGACTTGTTGATTGATTAGTAGAAGGGGCACTCCATGACAGTGAGGAGGATTGGATCTAAAAAGAGTCTAGCTAAACACAGCAGTAGAGTTTTGTTATATGTATGGAAAGACCATAGGCCCAGGACTAGTATAATAATGAACATTATCCTAGAGAGGAAATTAGCAGGTTTAGTGCAGTAATTAGCCAAAATTAGAGTTGAGGTATTAGTACACAAGAGTAACCCTCTAAATAGAGACCCTTTGAATAAAACATATGCCTTCAAGACCAGTTGGCTAGCAGCACTCAACAAATGTTCGTTATGAATGATGATACAGAATACAATTCTACTGAGACCTCAGTTTGGAAACCTCTTCAATGAGATTCTAAGTTCAAAATCTTTCTTGTAAATTTACTAACTTTTTGCCCCTGGAAAAATCAATTAGCCTTTCTGGGATACAGATTCCTCATCAATAAAATGAAAGTGTTGTATTTAATATCCTCAAGTTATTTGCATCTCTAAATCTGTGATTCTATACTCCTATGTTTTGTTAGACAGTATTTGGGAGAAGGGGAAGGGATAGGAATCTAGAGTAAGTGACAGGTCCTTCAATAAAGAGAAATAGTTCACTATTCAAAAGGAAAAGTTACATGACAAGGAAAAGTTACCTCCCTCTTTACCCATTTTACCTTGACCTGGCCCTGAGATAAAGAAACTCCAAGTATAATTGCTTTACTCTGAGCAGAAAGGACCAAACCAGTCACCTTTAAAGTCAAAATATTTTAAGGCAAAATATTTTACCTTTGTCTTCAAAAAAACCCATTTAAACACTAGGTGGCATCGTTAGCTATTATCCTGGTCCTGTTCAACAGGAACATTTTCCTGTGGGATAAAAATTTCACTCCACTGAGCATAAGTGTTGAGGAAATTCCAAGTACCCTATGGTTCTCTGAGAGTGGACAGTTTTCTATCCCCATGCTCTTCCTCTCTCTGAGTAATTAAGATGACTAATATTCTACTACCTGTGGAAAAGAGAGCACACATAATTAGAATGAACTCTTGAGATCCCACCGCTGGCAAACCCCACCTCTTCTTTGATCTTGCCATATTTCACTGAGTCCTGGTCGTATGAACTTGACATTATGAAGTTGATCTCCACAGAAAGAAACCAAATATTCTCTATATAGTCTATCATTGTTTGATTCAATAAAAGAAATGATCAATATACAATAAAAACAATTATAGCACAACTGTGCCCACCATAGCTTTTCCATGAACCAGGTAACTCCCATTATTCTTGCCAAATGCAAGAGTCCTAGTATAATACCTACATGGGTCATTCCTGGTGTCAATCCCAACACTCACTCTCTGGGCTGGCTCACTTACCCCAACCTGCACTCACATTGGTAGGTCTAGACTCCAAGAGAAGGAACACCACCAAAGACTATACTCAAACAAAGTAACAGTTATGAGGGAATACATTCACTGTTCACTACTCACTGTTATATCTCTTGAGCCCTGACCATTTGAACAAGCCCAGACCCTCAAAATGATGACATATTTAGTCTTAAACAAAAGCACTTACTGAATAACAAGGTGAAATAATGATGATGGTAACATCACAGGAACTCATACAAGGTTTATTATGGAATGAAAAAAAATGCATCATGGTCCATATATGAAACTGGGTCACATTCTCCCACTCAGTGCCTATAAGGAAGAGTAGGTATATACATACAGGAATGAGAAAGACACAAGTGAGAAAAACCTGTGTGAACAGTGTAACTCACAACTCTGGAACAGGAAGATTTGGGTGTTAAATTTTTGTCTCAAAAAAAATGCCCCATAAAACTTCCTTCCTAAATATAGCTCCTCAGTTGAACAGATGCTTCTGCTACTAAACTGAGTTTGATCTACACTGTGCTTAACTAATACCTCATTGGACACCGTGTCTCAGGTAAAGTAGTCGCTCCTTTGGGTGACTGCTTCCAATGTGTTCCTCTGCTCACCTGCACTTACTTTTAACATAAAATGTAGATCCATCACCTCAGGCTTTGTGTATAGCTGAAGTAGTGTTATGCTCTTTTAGAGAACGACCCTTAGCCTAAAGTTGACAAAACCTCCCCAACTCTTCTTGGCAATATTCTTCTTTTTCTTTTCCATTTCCCAGTAACAACAGGTAATAGGAAGTATCATTTGTCTTCTCATCTCAGCAGAAATCACAATAGAGAACATAGGATATTCTCTTTATTCCTTCTTCCTCTCAGAAAAGGAAGTTGTAAGCATTCCAGATTCTCACTAGCCAACCAGTCTTCCTAGTAAAAAATGACAGTATATATTGAGAGAGTTGTGTTCTCTCTTTAACACAGCACTGAAGTTTTTCCTTGTTCTTGATTCAGACTCTGGCTCCTCTCTATGAACAACTCCACCTTGGCTTATGATTACTGACAAGATGCTCACATTTTATGATGAGGTAAATTACATTTGTCCCATGGTCACAGAACAGTTCTACTATTTATATTTCCCCAATTATTTACCTAAAACTTCTCCAATTCTTTATATCCAAATCACTCTAGCATACTGTGTTCTCTATTTGCTCCAATATTCTACAGTTTGCTACATTCAAATGAACAACTGCTATCTCAGAATTCTGAGTAAGATTTAATTTTTCTAACTACTTCTTTCAAAATTCTGAGCAAACTTTTGTCCCAGAAAGGTGAACTCAAGGCAGAGTTGACTCAGCAGCTGTTTTTCTTAGAAGCAGACTTATGCCCCAGTGAAGAGAACTATCAAAAGTGATTCCTTTATACTAGAAAAGCTCAGTTTGCTTATTGCTCTGAGGTACTTTTCTTCAAGCTAAACAATCAAAATTTCCTGCAGTTGAAATTTATATACCATGATCTCAATAGGGAGCCATCACTATCACAAATCAGAATGGAATAAGCAGCATAAAACTAAACCTCAAGCCAGGATGGAGAAGTGTAAGGGGAGAGGGTAGGCCAAGGAAGGAGCCCATGTGGGCTAAGAAATCAGGTCATCTGGTAACTTAATAGTTTAACTAATTCTTCCCTGCTTACTAGGTGATAAATGCAGTTGTTTCTTTTGCTGAAGAGCTACAAGTGCCTTCAGCACCTTCTAAACTTATTGACCCATGTGCCTAATCATCCCATCGTAATTTACAACTCTGATCTTTCATAATCCTGATAGCCTTTCCCAGGATGTTCTCCAGACTATTAATATCCTAAAATGTAGTATCCAAAACTGAACACATCACTCCAAGTGTAGTCTGACCAAGACTATCAACTCCTTATTCCTGGAAGCCATATTGCTGAATAAGTATCATGGCATAATGAATAGATATCTGGTCTTGGAGTCAGGAAGACCTGGTTCAAGGTATACCTATGATTTATAGTATCTATATGATTCTGGACATGTTACTTTGTCTCTCAGTATCCCCAGTAACTTTTAAGAGTATAAAATTTCAGAACAGTTGCCTATCTTCATTAATATAGAGTTTCTTTTTTTTTCTTTTTCTTTTTCTTTTTTTTTGCTTTTTGGAGGAGGGAGGGGAGGGCAATTGGGGTTAAGTGACTTGCTTATGGTCACACAGCTAGTTGTGTGTGTGTGTGTGTGTGTGTGAAGTGTCTGAGACTGGATTTGAACTCAGGTCCTCCTGACTCCAGCGCCAGTGCTCTACTCACTGCACCACCTAGCTGTCCCTAATATAGAGTTTCTTGACTGGGAATTCCTTTCACCAATGAAATCACAGCTACCCACCAAAAAAAAAAATAGAAAATATTACTCAGTATAGCCCAAGCTCACATTTGCTTTTACAGTCACCACTTGACATTATTCCTTTATATTGTCCTTGCAGTTAAAAACAAACAAAACCTCACATCTTTTTCAAGAGAAACAAGCCTCCCCCAGCCTGTGCTTCTGAAATTTATATTTGTGCTTATTATTATTCTCACCTTAATATGGATTCTAACCATTATCAAACTTCCTATATATCTCTGTCAACTTTATGTCATTTGTAAACTTGAAAAGGATGCCATCCATCAATTTATTAAAGTTATTGATAAATCTGTTAAACAGGGCAGGGCCAATCAAACAAAGATGCAAGGGTTGCTCCATGAGTAAGAGATCTCCCTCCAAGTTGACATCCAATCATTAAGGACCAGTCTCTTCATCTAACTATTCAGCAGTTCCAAAACAGTGATTATTTTTCTTCCCCATCGCTGTCTCTGAGGAGAGGATTAAATTGATAGGAGTTCCATTTCAGGTATATGATATATGTCATTTTGTAGCTAGATCCCAGGCTTCTCATATTTTGTTTCCTCAAAAGACAAGGGCTGTGTTTTATTCTTCATCAGGTAACCTCTAATATTTATCTTCTATGTGTGAGGTATACTACACATAGTACACAAACAGTAGTTGATTGACTGAGAGGTATTTGGCTTCAAATTCCTGCTCTATCTTCTAACTTCTTTGCAAAACTAGAAAAGCAAATCCATTCAGTAATTTCAATTAAAAAATATTTATCAAGTGCCCACTTTGTATAATACACTATGATGGCATCTGGGGGTACAGAAATTAAACAAGATAGACCCTACCTACAAAAAGTTTACAGTCTAATAGGTGATATAAGATATGAATTGTAATATGATAAATACATTGAAGAGTGCCAAACAGAAGAAGAAGGTGATTTTATTTCTGTGGTTCAGGGAGGGTGGTTCATGAATTCAAGGACTCATGGAGGTGCTAATGCTTGCTTTAGACCTTAAAGAGAATTATTTCAACAGGTAGAAAAGTGGAAAAGACTATGCCAGGATGGGGAAAAAATTTGTACAAATATATGGAGGTATGAAAGGGCAAGATAATATTGAGGACTCACTAGTTGTCAAGACTGGTTATTATTCAGAGAATATCAATTGTATCAGATAAAGTTGGAGTGAGATTGTAGAGGACTTTGAATACTACAGTAAGGACTTTGCTTTGCTTGGCAAGCAATGCATAGCTACTGACCTGGGGCCCAATCCAGAAATATTTTCACTTTGACAACCTAATCCTCAAACTTCTCAACTTATCCAAGCATTAGACGCCTACACTACAAGAATGCAGATAACCAATCACAATTCCAAATAGTCATCTCAGTTTCTAAAACAACATAATACTCATAACTGAGAGAGAACCATCTTCATTCAAGATAATTTATGGTCTGCCTTCTGGTGTGGTTCTCTTCTCATACATACCATAGCATGAATGTTTTGTACATCTCTGTCTATGTGTCATAACTCATATCCCCCACAAGGGGGAAGTCTCACTATACATCAGCATCATTCATTTTAATGTCACTTTGGTACATTCGAACTCCATGTAGACAAGAAATTCATTGAAGGATTTCTAATCTGATCTAATTTAGAAAAATAAAACCTTTAGGAGAAGCACAAATTGTAGTAGATGGAAAATGAATCAAAACACAATAGATCTGACTTCTTGTCGCCAAGTTGAAGGGCCTTTAGCAAATCTTTTTTTGGGGGGGGAAATTGGGGTTAAGTGACTTGCCCAAGGTCACATGGCTAGTTTTTGTGTTAAGTGTTGGAGGCCAGATTTGAACTCAGGTCCTCCTGACTCCAGGGCCAGTATTCTATTCAACTGCACCACCTAGCCAACCCAGCAAATCTCTTAATGTCTGTCTGATACCTTAGTTTTCTTAATCCACAAAACAGAATTAGTACTATTTAGAGTCTAGTACTAATATATAGTAGATACTTAATAAATGTTCTATCAATCTATCTAGTAGCTTTGCTGAGTTATCTATAAAATGCTCTAAGTTTCTCAGAGAGGACAGTTTCTACATAGCATTGGTTTCACCAAGTTCACATCCCAATAGATGTGCTGTGCATATTCTCTGGTACTTCTGGGCTGCATCCTGAAAGTCATTCTTTGCTCCCAGGGTCCTCAAAGTTGAACCATCAGGCTTAAGAACCCATTGTGGGCTTCATTCCCAGTCCTTTTAAAATTCACCAATTACATGTAAAAACAATTTTAATTTTCATTTTTTAAAAATTTGAGTCCCAAATTTTCTTCCTCCCTTTCTTCTTACCTCATTAAGAAGGCAAGCAATTTGATATAGGTCATACACATGCAGTCATTCAAAACATATTTCCCTATAAGACATGTTATAAAAGAAAATACAAAACAAAAATTAAAAAGGAAAAAGAAAAATAATGAAAGTTTAAAAACAAGTAGCCTTTGATCTGCATTCATACTCTCTCCATTCTTTCTCTTGGAGGTGGATAGCATTGCTTCATCATAAGTCCTTTGGAATTGTCTTGAATCATTGTACTGCTGAGAATAGCTAGGTCATTCATAGGTGCTGTTACTGTATAAAATGTTCTCTTGTATCACTATCACTTTTCCCCAATTTTCTTCTTCTCATCTGATTTTTAAAATCCTTTTTGAGTTCTTCCAGGAATTCTTTTCAGGCCTGAAACCAATTCACATTTTTCTTTGAGGCTTTGGATGTAGCAGTTTTGATTATGTTGTCCACTTCTGAGTTTGTTTTGCTCTTTCCTGACACCATAGTAAATTTCCATGGTTAAGTTCTTTTTTGTTATTGTTGTTTGCTCATTTTTTTCAGTCTATTTCTTGACTTTTAACTCTATGTGAAAATTGGGCTCTGCTCCCAGGTAGAAGGGGCACTATCCCAAACTTCAAGGGTTTTTGTGCAGCTGCTTCCAGAACTAGTTCAGAAGGGGCTCTGTAAATTTTTAGTTCTTCCAATGCAGTATGCTCTAAGGAGAGGTATATTTACTAGTCTCCTGGCCTATGCTCGGATCTGCGAGTGACCACAAGCATTCTTCTCTGTCCTAGAATTGTGACCAGAGTCCCCACTTCCCTGAAGCCTCAAGCTCTGGTGTGCTAGTGTTCTTCCTTACCCTATGATTGCAACCCAAGGGTATGACTCAGATCCAGGTATGAGCAAGTAATGAAGTCCTGCGTTCAGTGCCAACAAAGAGAACTCTGTAATCTCCTTCTGATAAGTTATCTGACCCCCTTACCATCTGTGGGCTGAGAGACACTGCCACTACTCATTGAGTTGCCCTCAAGGACTGTGTTGGTTTGCTGGGGCATGGCCTGTGCTAGCACAGCCTGCACTAGATGGCGTTCTACTCTCACCCCTGTGTGATAGACCTTTGCTGCTGACCCTTTTAAGTTGTCTTAGAATGGAAAATTGTTTCACTTTACCCTTCTATGGGTTCTGCCTCTCCAGAATTCATTTTAGGTTGTTATTGTAAGCAGTTTGTAGGGGAATTTGGAAGAGCTCAGGCAAGTCCCTGATTTTTCTCCACCATCTTGGCTCTGCCTCTTGAGCTGACATTCTAATGGAAGAAAACAACACCAAGAGAAGCTGAAGAGAGTCTGGGGGCATGGCAGAAAAAGTCCAGTCTACGGCCAGGAGAGGCATGAGATAAATATATGTAAATTAGAAACTACATGTATATGCCCATACATATGAAAAAAAATGTAAAGGAATTATTGTATCCATTGTTTCCAAAAGATTAATTGAGAAGACTTCATCCAAGAAACCTTGATTATGGGGGCGGCCAGGTGGCACAGTGAGTAAAGCGCTAGCCCCGGAGTCAAGAGAACCCAAGTTCGGTTCCGGCCTCAGACACTTAACACCCACACAAAAAAATCTAGCCATGTAACCTTGGGCAAGTTACCTCAATTGCCCTCCAAAAGGCAAAAAAAAAAGAAAGAAAGAAAGAAACCTTGATTAATTGCCTAATAGGTGCAATACACTGAGAAAAAGATTCAAAGCCAAGTTAAGAGACATTTCTGACCCTCAACAAATTGACATTCTACTAGGGGAGATAAGATACGCACACAAATAATTACAACACAAACAACAGTAGAAATTTATAATAAAGGTACAAAGTTTTGCTAGACTAAAAATGAAATGAGTAGGAATAAAATTCACCAAAATAATCACAGTACCACTCTCCCTGTTCTTTTACCTTTACCTCCTCACTCCCTTCCCATCTAGCCATGTGCTGATTCTCAGTCCTGATTGTACTATTTCTACTTCAGATTTTGCTTTGAGCACAAGCCCCCTTTGGGCCTGGTAAGGGATAAATCAGCTCCCTCCTAATTATGCCTTTTTTCTCAATCTATACTTTACAATCCATCACATCCAAAGTAATTGACAGATTACAGGGACTTTATTATGTTTTCTCCTTCAATGGAGTCTCTCATTCAATCCTTATAACATTTCATCTTTGTAGATACGCAGCCTCTTTCCAAGAATCAGAAATATTAAATCATATCCATGAGTTACAAACCCCAAAGTAGTCAAATATTTACAAAATTCTGCACATAGAGTGTACTTTTGTTCATCCAAGCCCCACCAGAAAGACCTCTGGAAAATTCTACCTTTCTTAAAAGGCCTTTTTTTCCCCTGGTCTTAACTTTTAGTAATAATTCCTCTGACTTTAATCTTATCATAATTTCTAATTTCCTCTTCATGAAGATAAAATGCAGCAAGACCAAAATGAGATGTTATTTATATTGATATATTCATGAGTTACCCCCTAGGTTCAATTTATTTCTATTCCATTTAACAAACATTTCATATTCAATGCACACTCAAGTCACTTAGGCAGAACCACTGCAATCATATGGAAGTTATAAGCAAAGTAAAGCAGGCTGAGTTTTCATTTTATAGTAGCTAACATTTTATAGGACTTAGGTTTGCAAAGCACTTAGCAATCTAACAATGCTATGAGATAGGTCCTTTTATTATTCCCATTTTATAGAGATGGAAACTGATGCTGTAAAATTTCATTCCTATTTTTCATTATATCAAGCATGGCCAGAAGTTAAGAAAGAAGAGTTTGTTTTCACAGAAGTTTCACTGTTACTATTTTTTATCATTAGTAAGTTTTTATTTAGGTATTTTTTGATAAAAATATATCCACAAAATTAGATATCTTTTCTCAATATAATTAGTTATCAAAATAACAGATTTTTTTCTTTACTGAGGCTTAAAGAATTTCACAGCTAAAGGAAAAGCATTCTGAGAACTTTTCTGATATGAAGTTTCCTCAAAGGATATCCATTGTGTGGTACAGAGTGTTGTAAATATTTAACACTTTGGGGTTTGTAATGTTATAAATGTGATTATTTCTGATTCTTTAGAAAGAAGTCATATATCTGAAGTGACTGGATATCATCTAGCTCAACTCATTCATTTTATAGAGGAAGAGACAAAGGCCCAAAGAAGTTAAGTGACATTTTCTTTCTCTTTCTAAAAGTTTTATTAGACAGTTTTATTTTTTTAATTTCTAGATTTTCAAATTTCCAGATTATCTCCTTTCTTTGACAAGTCTCTTAATAAATAAAAAAGTAAAGCAATTAAGCAAAACTAATAATACAATGACCTCATCTGAAGATGCAAACAGCATTTCACATTTGTAGCCCCCTCCAGCTTTTCTATTTTAGCTAACATAAATTTTTCTCCTTACTGAAAAAAAGAGATGAGAAATAGAAATTCCTTACAGAATATATACATCTATTGATATAACCATGTGATTTTGATATGTTACAAAATTTTGCTATTATGATTGAGTCATTTTTCAGTCATGTCCTACACTTTATGACCCCATTTGGGATTTTCTTGGCAGAGATACAATAGTGATTTGCCATTTCCTTCTTCAGCTCATTTTACAGATGAGAAAACTTGTGACAGAGTTGTGACTTTCCCATGGTCACACTGCTAGTCAGTGTCTGAGGTCATATTTGAACTCAGGAAGATAAGTCTTCTTGACTCCAGGCCTGGTACTCTATCTGCTGCATTACTTAGGAGTGAATTAATTAAGTTAATAGTATTCCTAATATTAAATCAATCTTTCATTCCTGGTATAACTCAAGCACTGTTGTGGTGTATAATCTTTGTGATTTAAAGTTTTAGCCTCTTTACTAATCTTTTATTTAAAATTTTTGCAACAAGGTTTATTAAGGATATTGGCCAATGATTTTCTTTTTCTATTTTGACTCTTCCTGGTTTGCACATCAAGACCATATCTGTGTCTTAAAAGGATGGTAGGAATTAGGTAGGATCCCTTCTTTTGCTATTTTCACAAATAGTTTAGGTGACATTGTAATTAATTTTTCTTTGAGTGGTTAATAGCATTCTCTTATGAATACATCTGGCCCTGGGCTTCCCCTCCCACTCCTCTTGGAAGATTGTTTATGGCTTGTTCAGTTTCTTCTTCTTAAACTGAGTTGTTTAAATTCTCTATTTCTTATTCTTTCAGTTTGGATATTTTATAATTTTGTAAATATACATGTATTTCATTTAAGTCATCTGTTTTATTGGCATATTATTGAGCAAAATAATTTCTAATATCCTTTATCTATTATAAATTCTTTTCCATTTTGTACTGAACCATTTATTTTAATTTTTTAAATTTGTTTTAATCAAACTAGCTAATATTTATCAACTTTATTGAGGTTTTATCTAGCTTTATTTGTTAATTTAATGGTTTGGTTTAAATTTTATTAATCTCTGCTTTTATTTTCAAGGTTTTTATTTTAGTGTTTGATATGAGTTTTTAAATTTTTTAGTTTTCCAGTATTTTAGCCACATTTCCAGTTAATTTACCTTTGATTTCTCTTTTTTGTTAAAAATTGTTTAGAGATATAAATTACTCTATGAAGACTGTTTTGGTTATATCTAATTTTTTGGTACATTAACTCATTGTTGTCAGTATCTTTAATGAAATTATCTATCATTTCAATGATTTGTTATTTGACCTAATAGTTCTTTAAGATTGTTATTTACTCTTCAGTTAATTTTTAAAACTTTTTTTAGCAGTCCTTTAATGTAATTTTATTGTATTATGCATAATGAAGAATGTATACAGTATTTCTGCCTTTCTGCATTTGTTTGTGAAATTTTTATGTACTAGCACATGACCAATTTCTGTGCCTGGCACGTAGCAGACATCTAATCAATGCTTAAATTCTTTCTTCCTTTGTAAAGATGTCGTGTATAGCTGAGAAATAATTCTATTTCTTTCTTTCTTTCTTCATGCAGTAATTGCCTGGGGTCTATCATATCTAATTTTTCCAAAATTTTATTCAGGTCCTTAACTTTTTTGTTTTTGTGTTTAGATTTATCTAAGACTGATAGAAGTAAATTGAAGCTCTCCCTCTGACCATACTATTAGAGCCTTATTTTTCCTTTATTTTTCTATTTTTCCATTATTTAGTTATTCCTTTAAGTATTTAGAAGCTATGCCATTCAGTGCATGCATGTTAAGTATTAAAAATCAATTCATTTTCTCTATTAACCTTTCAGCCAAATACAGTTTTCCTCTTTATCTCTTTTAATTAAGGTTATTTTTTTTCTATTGTCTTATTTGAGATCATAATTGCTATTCATTTTTTGTGGTTAGCTTAGGAATATTTTGCTCCAACTCCCCTTTTTACTTTGTTTTGACTATATTCTTTGTAAAAAAAAATATGTTGCTAGATTTTGATTTTTAAATTCATTCTGCTAACTTCTTCCATTTTGTAGGTGATTTCATACAATTCAAGCTGTTATAATAGGTAATTGTTTCTTTCCCTCTACCCATTCTATTTTGTTACCTTTTTTCTTCTTTATACTCTTTGCTCCCTCTTTAAAATGCTGCCCCATTTTTTCCTTTTAACCTTCTCTTCATTATCTCCTCTAAAACTTTAGGGTTTGCATTGTTTATAACTAATCCCTCCCTATATCTATCCTGTTTCTTATGCTCTCCTTTCCCCTCTTCCTATTCCTACATGTATGCCTGTTAAGTTGAATGAATTCTTAAATCAAACTCTGCAAGTATGTGTTCTGTCCTATTTTGATCATTTTAGATGAATGTGGAGTTCAAGTGAGGCCCACTCCCAACATTACTCCCATGTTTCTATATATTTATGCTTGTATGTATTAATAAGCTCCCCATTAAGCTCCCCATTCATCCCCTCAGTTTCCCATAATGCATCCTTTTCCCCCTCTCACTTTTTTCTTATATCATCAGAACATAACAAAATTATTTGTAAGACTTCTATCTCATTTGAATACCTCAATGACCTCTTAAGACAATGGAATTCCAAAAGAACCCTCTTAACATCTCCTCAAATTAGAAGACAAACAGTTCGTTCTTATAAAATCCCTTCTGATCACCTACATTTGCTTTTTTTCTTATTTTCCTCTTGACTTTCATATTTGTATTTCAAAGTTCCTTTTCAGTTCTAGTTTTCTTTTTCAATAGGAATGTTTGAAAGTCCTCTATTTCACTAAAAATATATTTTTTTCCTTGTAAAATTACACTGTTTTGCTGGCTAAATTATTTTTTACTGTAGACTTTAATCTTTTGCTTTTTTTAAATACTTCATTCCAAGTTTTCTGCTCCTTTAGATGTTAGCTAATAAATCATGTGTGATTTTGATTGGGGTTCCTTAACATTCAATTTGTTTTTTCTTCCTGGCTGCTTGCAGTATTTTTTCTCTTATCTGGAAGCTCTGATATACTGTGGAGTTATCATTTGGAAGTTTCTTTCAGGAGGGGATTAGTGGATCGTTTTTCCTAGTTTCACATTGTCCACTTTTCCTAATATGTCTTGACAAGTTTCTTGAGTGATTTCTTTAAAAATTATTTCCAAGTAATTTTTTATTTTATTTTAGATTTCAAGTACTACAATGACTTTTATGTCACCTAGATCTACTTTTCAGTTCAATTGATTTTGATATGTATAGACTATATTTTCTTCTTTTCTTAATCTCTTGACTTTGTTTTCATAATTCTTGTTGTATCCTGGAGACATTAATTCCTATTTGGTTCATTCTGATTTTTAGGGTGTTTTTAACATGTTGTGGTTTTGTAAATATTCTGTTAAATTGTTGATTTTTTTTCCTGAAATCTCTATAACTCTTACTTATTTTAATATTTTTTTTTATTTTTGCATCAATTCTTCAAGGAATTATAATTCTTGTGGCCAAACTGTTTGTTTACTTTTTTTCCTTAATGTTTTGATTATATTTTGAGTTATTTTCCTCTTTTGAGTTTGTGTCCTGATCATCCCCGGAATAATAAAAGTGCTTTGTTGTTGCTTTGGAAACCTAAGGTGTTGAGTTCTAGGCCTTCCCTACTCCAGGAACCAGACCGAGTTAAGGACTTTTCCTTTGCCCTGGGTACTTTTCTTCAGATCAGATTTTCCCTTTTCTCAGTGGTCAGACTAAGTTAACATTTTTTTGACCCATGCCTTTTCTTTCAGCTCAGACACCAAGATTTTCCTCTCCTTTGCTCTGCCATAATTGAAATTCTTTCTTTTGACTAGAGAGACCTTTTCTTTTGTCTTCCTCTAGTGGAGAACTAGGTGAAGCTAGGTGGCACAGTAGATAGAGTGTTGGGCCTCTAGACAGGAAGGCTTCCTCCTGAGTTCAAATCTGGCCTCAGTCACTTACTAGGTGTGTGTCACTAGGCAAGTCACTTTACCCTGTTTGCCTCAGTTTCCTCATCTATAAAATGATCTGGAAAAGAAAATGGCAAACCACTCCAGTATCTTTGACAAGCAAATCTGAAATGGAGTCATGAAGTGTTGGAAACAATTGAACAACAGTAACAACAACAGGGGAAGAGAACAAGTTGGGGCCTTTTAATTGAAAGGGAAAGGGAGAGTGGAGGAACTTTTCATTTTCATTCACCTCTCTCTGTGTCCCCAATTTTTCCTCTTGTGAAATAGACAAAATATTCCTGGGTACTCCCCTGGTTCCCAGGTGAATTGGTCATTAATTTATGAAATTATGAAATGGTGGCAGGCTCACCCAGTTCTTTGGGTACTCACTGGGAAAAACTACAACTGGAAGCACAATCCAGCATGTAATCACACTTTAATAACCACAGAGATTATGGATGTAAAAAAATCACAGAGGGGCAGCTAGGTGGCGCAATGAATAGAGCATCAGCCTTGGAGTCAGGAGGACCTGAGTTCAAATCTGGCATCAGACACTTTAACACACACACACACACACACAACCCCTAGCTGTGTGACCTTGGGCAAGTCACTTAACCCCAATTGCCCTCCGAAAAGAAAAAAGAAAAAAAAATCACAGAAAGTACAGAGACATGAAACTAATGACTACAGAGGCAGGCAGCATGGAGACAGTGAATGGGGAGGGGGAAAGGCAGAGAGTACCACTCATGTAACCAAGGATTAGTGTTGGGAGCACCAGGCAACTGATGGGAGATGGATCAGTCTTGGAGGTGGTAGAAATTTGAGGTCTCATTTTTGCTGTTTTTGGTGAGGGACAAAAGACTATCTCTTACCTGTGCCACTTTGGGGTTAGTTCATTAACATATCTAAATCTTCTCAAAGTTGTAGGTAAAACTTTTAAATTAACGTGTTCACATCTCAAAATTATCAGCTCCTTTTGGTCTTCTGCTGGTCTTAGGATAGATGTCTGACACTTGTCTGAGATTACATTTCATAGAATCAAAAGGCAGCAGCCAGATGGCTTCCACTGATTTAGTACATTTGGTAAATATATGATACAATTCGTAAATTATGGTACTTTGATCCTTGGGACAGTTTGTATGTGACTCCCAGCTTCTCCTTTGCAATCATACTTTCCTATTGCTCCTTTATACTGCCTACTTATCAACATACAATACTGACTGGAAGCGGGGCTGTTCGGGAGAGACAAAACAAGATGCAATCTTACCATACCTGGGCATTTCAGAATCATCAAATCAAATAATTTTTGAATTAGAAGGAACCATAAAAACCATCTAGTCCAAGCCAACCTAAAAAGAATCCCCTCTACAAGCACGTACAACATATGGTAATCCAGCCCCTTCTTGAAGATGTCCAATAAAAGGGACCCCATTGTCTCCTGACTTGGCCCATTCCATGCCTTGGCCACCTCTCCTTGTTAGGAAGTTGGTTTGGTTTTGTTTTCCTCTTCGCTGTGGCTTGTTTCTCTGGGACAGAGCAGAGCCCTCTTGCACCTCATCATTCTTCTTGGTTCTTAAGAACATTAAAGCCAACAGAATGCTTCAGGAGGCTTTCTATGGAGACAGGATATGGACAAGCCATGTTCATTCCTTCTCTGCACACTCTGTTCCTGATTTTATAAGTTAGGAGAGCTGCCCTTGCCCTTTCTACCAAGTGACTGACAATTCTAGCACATATCCATAGTCCTCTGAGAGAGATGGAAAAATTCAGAATTGGTGTGCAACAGGTCATAGGAATATAGATATAGGATGGTATAGTGAAAAGATCACACTTCTGGTTCATATCCCACCTCTGATTCTTACCACTAGTAAGATCTTGGGCAGATCTTTCCCTGGGCCCCCTCTGTAAAATGATCTGGGTGGGTAGACAAGAAAGCCTCTTTGGTCCCTTCTAGAACATAAGATCATACACTTGGAGCTAAAAGAGATCACAGAGGTCATCTAGCCCAACCCCTTCTTCTCTTTCAGATGAGAAAACTGAGGTTCAAGGAGATTCAGTGACTTTGCCAAGATCACACAGGTAATAAATTTCAAAGGTTGGATTTGGACCCAGGTCCTTGCCTCCAGAAACAGTGCTCTTTTCATTGTGATAATTACTAAGACCCTGACATAACACCTAAACATATCCAGGCTTGGCTGTTACCCTAACATAATAAAAAATTTCCCACATTCAGTGAGTCAACAATATCTGCTGGGCTTCCATTGTGTTTTAAGCTCCATCACAGGTGCTAGGCAGATCTGGGGAGAAGATGAGAGAAGAGACTCAGACAACCAGTCCATATTGGGCTTTGAGTTTTTCCAAAATAAATACTGCACACATGAGATAATGTCATTAGTCACTGTTTATTGAAGAAGAAAGGAAAATGCCTGTGTATGGTAGGTAAGCCTAAGCATATTTACCCAAACCACAAGAGCTGTATTCTTACAAACAATGAGACTTCATTAGCCACAGAGTTCATGATCTCACTTTTACCAGTCCATGGGGTAAAAAAAATTATCAGGTGATTAGCATATCACTAAAATAGTATTCTTCTATTATGACTATGGCATTTTATGCATTCTTTCTCCTCAATGCCTTCTCAATCACTCATCATTGGTGCCTGCTACCTGAGCTACTCTATTCTTCTCCTTTTCCTTAGTCTACAGTATAGCAGTCTGTCTCCAAATAAAAACAAGTCACATTTCTATAGTGCATTAAGCACTTTCCTCATAACAATTCTATGAAATGGAAAATATTATTGTCATCCTCTTTTTTTTTTTGCTTTTTTTGGAGGGCAATTGGAGTCAAACAACTTGCCCAAGTTCACACGGCTAGTTTTTGTGTCTGAGGCTGGATTTGAACTCAGGTCCTCCTGACTCCAGGGCCAGTGCTCTATTCACTGAGTCATCTAGCCACCCCATGTTATCCTCTTTTTACATATCATAAGAATGAGGCTCTGATCATGATCACATGGAGGAAGCAGGATTCAGATCCAGGTTTTCAGAAACCAAGTCCAATGTTCTACTTACTATGCCACTCTTGCTTTCAAAACAATGCCTCTCACTCTCGCTCTTTTTTCCCAGTCATTTTACTACCAGACTCTCCTAGGTTGGGGTATAGGTATAAGTTCAAGATGTGAAAATTCAAACTTGCAAAACAGAAAAAAGTGGAAGGCTGATTCTTTAATTTAAATAAGACCTATCATTGGATTCCTTGTAAATGAATTCCTAAAGTACATCTACACCATGATTTAATTTATAGATAGCATGCCTTTTCATGGACACATCTATTATGAGGTTCACAAGCATCATCCTCTGGAATCATTAGAAGACAATTTTATTTTTAAAGGAGGAGGGAAATCTGCACAGAGAAGACGCTTGATAAATGGTGGTTAAATTGAGTTAAATTGCTATGAAAGCTGAGCTTATCTGCTAACGTGAGTATTTTTCTGTTGCTCCAGCAAGGAGATGATACTTGTAAAGCATTTAGTAGAGTGTCTGGCATATAGTAGGTGTTTAATAAATGCTTGTTTCCTTTCTTCCTTCCCAAATTTCCCCTAAGTTGGGATAGAGAAAAGGTCATTTGCTAGTCAGTTCATTAATACAATGAAAACTATAATGTAAGTTTTTCTTTATTTTTCCTAGAAAAGATCATTTGAAGGCAAGGGTTCTTTTTGGAGTTTTGTATTTTGGCACATACTAATGGTACTCATGATCTATAAAAATAATAGCTAACATTTATATAACACCTTAAGGTTTGAAATGTGCTTTGTATACATCCTCTCATTTGGTCTTCACAAAAATCTTATGAAGTAGGTGCTATTATTACACCCATTTTGTAGATGAGGAAACTGAAGGTAAGAGAGGTTAAATGAATTGCCCAGGATAACATAACTAACAAGGTCTGAGGAATACTAACAATAATAAGCATTTGTATCACTCTTAAAAGTTTAGAAAGTACTTTACTAATATCTCATTTTGTCCTCACACACCCTGGGAGGTAAGCACTATTATTATCCCCTTTTTACAGAAAAGGACATTGAGGCAGACAAAGGTTAAGTGACTTGCCTGGTCACTTAGTTAAATAAGTGTACTTTTTTTTAGAAGGCAATTGGGGTTAAGTGATTTGCCCAAGGTCACATGGCTAGTTTTTGTGTTAAGTGTCTGAGGCCGTATTTGAACTTGGGTCCTCCTGACTCCAGGGCTGGTGCTCTATTCACTGCGCCACCTAGCCACCCCTTAAATAAATGTTTGAGGTTGGATTTGCAAGGAAGGATTTGAACTTTTAACTCTAGCTAGGTCCACTGCCCTATACACTATACCATTTAGCCTACTAATAATAAACAAAAGTTTTAGATTAGAAGGCAGTATGGCATTGCACATAAAGCACTGGACTTTGAGTCATGAAGACCTAGGTTTGAACTCTGCAACTAATATTTAAAATCTGTGTGACCCTGGGAAAGTCTATTACCTCTCAGAATCTCCAGTCTCTCATTGGAAAAAAAGCCATGAAATCCAGAAGTTAGTACCTTTCTCAAAGGATTGTTATAAGGCTCAAAAGAGATAATGTAGCTAGAGTGCTACATAGTAATCACAGTATTATTAGATTATTTCTAAGATTCCTTTTAGACCTAAAATTCTAATTTCCTGAAGAGTGCATGGCACGTCAAACAGACACACTCTTCCATCCAGCCAAAATGGCCTTCTCTGTTCTTTACACATAGCCCTCCATCTTCCATCTTTATACAGCCAGCCCCCATATCTGAAAAGTTCTCCCTCCTCCTAGAAGGCTCTCTTCCTTATCTCATGGAATCCTCTTCAAGCTGCTGCCCAAGTTCAACCTTCTACATGAACATTAAACTGCTAATGACCTCCCTCCTTAACTAGGTTGTATTTTTACTACTTTACATTTTATTCTACTTATAATTATTCTATTTGTATTTATTCTGTATGTGTGTGCATGTATGAGGGGGTACTCTCCCATTAGAATATTAATTCCTTCCAAATAAAGATGATTTCATCCTGTGACTTTTTAATTCCAGCACTCAACACAATTCCCAGCACATAGCAGGCATTTAATAAGTGCTTGTTGGTTGATGCTTTGATTGATTACTGATAAATAGATGCTTATGAAAAAAATGAAGGTCTTGAACATGGTCATTTCTAAACTATGAAGGACATTTCAGGGGGTAGACTAGGACCAAGCTTTGGGCACACTCCTTACAAACCAAATTTTTTTGCTTTTTTTTGGAGGGGGAAAGGCAGGGCAATTGGGGTTAAGTGACTTGCTCAAGGTCACATGGCTAGTACATGTTAAGTGTCTGAAGTTGCATTTGAACTCAGGTCCTCCTGACTCCAGGGCTGGTGCTCTATTCCCTGCACCACCTAGCCACCCCTACAAACCAATTTTAGATGACTAAGATTCCCTCAAAAACATTTTCCTTCCTTAAACCCTGTCACAATCTTTGAGGGAGTCAAAACTAGAGGCTATTCCAAAATTCCACAATGAAGAAATTGAAGTTCTAAAAGTTTTTGTTATTTTTTTTTCCTAGAGAGGAAACATACCAGGGTTGTTTCACAGAAACTAAGTCACCATTAAGCTATAAATAACAAAGATCCTCCTTACAAAAAACTACGATAGATGTGGGGCCAACACTGGACTTTTCCTTTCCCACAGTGGTTTTAAAAGTAATGACCAAGGTGCTTCCAGACAAATTAATTGGTGCCTGGATATGCTGAGGTCACCAGAGTCCAGCCCTCTGTCTGCCATGGAGACGAGTATTTGTATCATTAGTGTCAGTAACCAACTCCCTTTTTCTGAGACAGCTATAAAGAATAATATTGCCTTCTCCCAGCCCCTATAATTGGCACATTTACAAAGACATAATTCTAATGTAGGAACGAGCCCTAAAGAATGCACATCACAAAGGTGTCGGGTGGTACATATACTAAGGATGCCCCCACTGCACTCACATCTTGCATAGAATCCTTTTCCTTAATGTAGAAAAAAAAGAGCTAAATTCAAATATAAGAATGAATTTTGTTTTTAAAAAGGGTCTTATGCTGTGCATAAGTAACAAATTTTTAAAAATACTGGCTAATCCTTACCCACAATTCCAAGTCCTTCTCATTTAGGGACAATGTGATGTGCTAGAAAGAAATCCGAGGATACGCCACCTGTGAGACCTTGGGTGAGTCACTTGACCACTAGTCCTCACTTTCATCATCTATAAAATGAAAGGATTGGATGTGTAAGGACCCTTCTAGCTCTCATTTCTATACTGAAGCATCTGTATATTGACTATGATCTTTTCTTTGCTGTTTTCCCATTCATAAGAACCAGGCACGATCTACAACACATAGCAATGTATAGTCACCTGGTACAATAGAAAGGGCAGAGTCTGGGAACAGACAACCTGGTTTAAATCCCACCTCTGACATTCCCAGTGTGACCTTAGACACTTGGCCCTTCTGGTTGTCAGTCTTCTCATCTGTAAAATGAAGGGGTTGGACTAGATAACCTCTGAGGTCCCTTCCTGCACTACATCTATGATCTAGCCCATCTCCCTCATTTTACAGGGGGAAAACTGAGGGGGAGGGAGCTGCAGTGACTTAGCCATAGTCACATAGTAGCAGGATCAGAGACAGGATTTGAACCTGGGCTCTCTGACTCCAGAGTCATAGCTCTTCCCACTGTGCCATATTGCCTCTCTCCATAATGGGTCATGAAGTACTATATTCATTAACATCTCTCACCAAATGATGTGTTTCTTAAATGGGCACTCCAAGAATAGAAGAGATTCATTACCTTTGGCTCTGCTGACATTCAGAAAGTTCCACAGTGAGAAAATGTATGAAAAACACTTTTAAACCTTAAAGCATTATATAAATATTAGGTGTTGGTGTTGTTGTCACATCCCAATTACTCTTCAATGCCAAAGCCTATAAAGGCCATCCTGCCTTTCCCTACTTCAAATTTTAGCAAGCCACCAACTCCACATTATCTAATGCTTCACCTTCACTCCAATCTATCCAGTGCCACACACATTCTTTCTCTCAGTCCTACCTTTATCTGCTCATTCAGAGTTCCTCCTTGTTGCTGTTCAGTTCTGTCTGACTCTTCATGAGTACGTTTGGGGTTTTCTTGGCAGAGATACTAGAGTAATTTGTCATTTCCTTCTCCAGCTCATTTTATAGATGAGGAAACTGAGGCAAACAGTGTTAAATTACTTGTGGAGGGTCACACAGCTAGTAAATGTCTGAGGCTGGATTTGAACTCAGGAAGATGAGTCTTCTTGATTCTAAACCCAGTGCTCTATCCACTGGACCACCTAGAACTCCTCATCACCCACCCCCAATTAATCTCATATCTTCAAAGGCAATGATCCCATTTCACCTTATCTACTCAGAGGTGCCATCTAGTGACAAATTTATATAATCTCAGGAACATTGCATTACTTCAGGATCTTGAGTAGGAAAGGTCAGAAGGTGGTTAGGAAATTTCGTAGACTTCTAGAATGCTAGAGGAGGAAGGATTACCTAGTACTATTCCCTCATGTTACAGATGAGGAATGTTGTGGTCTAGAAATGCTAAGTCACTGACAGAGGTCACACACAGCTACTAAGTGGCAGAAATAGGATCCCACCTCCAAGAACATTGTTCCCTTGGACATTCATGTCCTGGGAGGAAGTGTTTTATGGAATAGGCACAGGTGAGGTCCAAGGGAAAGAAAGGATGAGGCATTTGATATGATTGGAAGAAAAGCTTTAAACAACCCAGAAAGCTTGGCAGTAGCCTCTGTCATGACAGGTTTCTAGGAATGCATTTTGCACACACAAAAAGAAGAGAGAGAGGGGAGAGAGGGGAGGTAAACAGACAAACAGACTTCTGGTACCATAAAATTGATTGACCAGATTTTTTCCCTTAGCTTAGAGGGATGGTTTTTTCAGTTTTAATTCCTAGCCTCGAATTAGGTATGGCATAGTGCAGAGAGAGGCAGCCTGAAAGTCAGTAAAATGTAGGTTCAAGTACTTTCTCTGATATTTAATGTCTATGTGACACTGGGCTAATCACTTAATCTTAAAAAAAATGCTCCAGCAATTTAAAGTATTCTTGCCAATGTCATTTGTTCCTTCTTATCCCAATTCCTCCTTTCTTTTTTTTTTTAAAGCAATTGGGGTTAAGTAACTTGCTCAAGGTTACTGTATCAGCAATGCAATATTCACAATGCCTACAGCAATTATAAATTTGCTGATGTGGTTATCAATCATAAAATATATCAGGCTTTCTATATGGGCGATAAAGCTAGAACATTTATTAAAATACCAAAAGACTGAGTCCCAAAACCAGAAAGTCAAAGCCATCAGAGTAGCTACGAAATTGGCACAGGTAGATAAAGTAGAAAGCACCCACATTCTCAAGCCTTTAAAACAGAACAGGCTACCTCAGGCAAAGGTCTTCCTCTCCCCACTCACAGCAACTACTCAGCATCTAGGAAGTGTGCTCCTAGCAGCTCTGGCCCCTAGCAGTCCTCAGCAGGAGTCCTTAGCAGAAATTCTGGCTGGCTCAAAAAAGGGGTTTGCGCCTCCACCTCCACCTCGGCACTACCGCTACCACTGCCGCTGCCTCTGCTGCTGCTGCTGCCGCTGTCACCACCACTGCTAGTCACTGTAGGAACTCTAGCTTGGTTTTTGCTTCCTCTTGCCCCACCCCTTCCTGCTACGTCAGCAAGTCCAATGGGGCATGGAAGATCTTTAAATCCCATAACCCTTACAGTTACACGGCCAGTTATTTCTGGGTGTGGTGCTAAGTGTCTGAGCCCGGATTCAATCCCCCAGGTCATCCCGACACTGGGACCGGTGCTCTTACTTGCTGAGCCACCTGGCCACCCCTGAGCAATTGGGGTTAAGTAACTTGCTCAAGGTTACACAGCCAGGTGTTTCTGGGTGGGTGCTAAGTGTCTGAGCCCGGATTCAATCCCCCAGGTCATCCCGACACTGGGGCCAGTACTCTTACTTGCTGTGCTACCTGGCCGCCCCCCAATTCCTCCTTTCTTTTATCATCCCCATTTATTCACCCACCCTTATGCAGCCATGACTACCACTTGCCTAAATCCATAATTGAGTCAAATCAGGAAGCCTAAAGAATTTCAGAAAAGAATCCAGCAACAGGCACAGTGTGAAGACTTTTCTTCCCATGGAGTTACCCAGTACAGAATAGTGCCCTTCACTCTCAGGTCTCATCAAGAGCGACTTCCCATTCACACTCATTCCTGCCCATGGTTGAGCTGTTCCTTAGATGCTCAAACTAAAAATAAATCACTGCACACTGCTCTCTCTCTCTCTCTCTCTCTCTCTCTCTCTCTCTCTCTCTCTCTCTCTCTCTCTCTCTCTCTCTCTCTCTCCATTTTTTTATCTGAAATCTAGAAATACTACAGAAAAACTAATTACACTAATAGACTGAAAAAGTGAGTGGCTAAGATTGTTTCACCCAGGAGTAAAAGATGTCAGAGATTTGTTTGTATACAGCAGGGTATGAATTGAAGTATTGCCCAGGAAGTGCTAACCTGTGCCCTGACAATTTCTAGAGAAATGCTTCCAAGTCTGTGATTGAGTACAACCACCTCATTTTGCAGAGAAGGAAACTGAAGTCAGGGAGGGTAAGTAATTTCCCCAAAATTACACAACTATTAAACATCAAGATGAAATCTGAATCCAAATCTTTCTATTCCAGAACCAGTGTTCTTTCCTCTGCATCATATTGCCTTGCTTAATATTTCTTTCCTAAGTGCTGCTTTTATTAACATCTCTCACTAAGTGATGGCTTGGCTATAGGACTTGGGATCCTTAGAATAACAAAGCAATAGGCAATGCAGTAGATGGAGTGCCAGACCAGAAGTTAGGAACTCATCTTCTTAAGTTCAAATCCACCCTCAGACACTTACCAGTTGAGTGGCCCTGGACAAGTCACTTAACCCTGTTTGCCTCAGTTCTCTTCTGCAAAAATGACCTGGAGAAGGAAATATTCTTATAAGTTTATAGCATCTATACTTCCAAAATAATTAAAGCTTAAAACTAAACTAAGATTTGGGGGGACACCCTTTATATGGACAAGAATCACACAGGACAGGCTGACATGGATGGGTTAGGATCTGTATCATTGGAGGAACATCCATCTTTATGAGATCACAGATCCATTGTGGCAATTGATATCTGGCTAAGTTTCATCCCCAGATATTCTTCTGAATCCCTGAAACCAACCTAGATTATTCCCAGGTGGCTAAAAGAAGAATTAGTTTATGGCAATAGAAACTGAGAGCGATCTTTTATAAATAATAGTGGGTTCTGTTTTCTGCCATTAAATAACATATTTAGCCATGCAATCAGTTGGTCAAAGACTGACTTAGGTATGAGATTTAGCAAATTTGATCAATAGCTTTCAAGAAAATAGGCTTTCCCTGAAGAGAAAATTATATTAGTGATAGATAAAGTAAATAAGATCTCATTTATTGAGGCCATTAACATTCTTTCAAAATATGAAATAGACTTCAAGACAAATACCAGCTTTTGCCTTGAACTGAGCTTTTTATCAGCATAAAATGAGCAGAGACATACAGGTTCAGAATATTCTGAGATGTATATGTCCTTTTAAAATAATAATGATAATGTTATTTTTGTTCACTCATTCAATCATGTTCGACTCTTCATGATCAGCACAAAGGACAAGTCCAGTGTTTTCTTGGAAAAGATACTGAAGTGATTTGCCACTTCCTTCTCCATTGTGTCCCCATTTTATAGATTAGGCAAATGGAGGTTGTGACTTGCCTACAGCCACACAGCTAGTAAGTGTCTGTGGCCAAATTTGAACTCAGATCCTCCTGACTCCAGGCCCAGTGCTCTATCCCCTACACCACTTAGCTGCCCCAACTAACACGTAGTGGATAGATAATTGGTCTAGGAGTCAGAAGACCAGGTTTCTAGTCCAAATTCAGTCACTCTGGTTTGATATTCCATCTCTAACCTTGAGTCATTTGCAGATTTCATATCCCACCTCTTCTGCTTACTGCCTACAATGTGACCTTTGGAAAAATACCTTTGCGTCTTTGTCTATACATAGCTTTACTAGATGACCTGAGCTGGAGACATTGAGATAAGGCCAAGTGGCCAAAGTTTAGATCTAGACTCTCCCCTTTCTGCTAGTTGATTATGGGCAGCAGAACAAAGTGACAGATTCCATCTAGGTTCATTTCAATGATTCAAAAGAGTATCTGAGAATGAAACTTAGCCAAATGTCAAACATCACAATGGATCTAGGATCTCATCAATGTGGATGTTCCTCCAATGATACAGATCCTAACCCATTTACGTCAGCCTATCCTGTGTGATTCTTGTCCATATTCAGGGCGTCTCCAAAATCTTAGTCCATACCTGGGACACACTTACTTACCGCTCATCTCCCATGCTCTAAGTTTCCTTCAAAACTCAGTACAGGTAGGACCTCCCACACAAACTTTCCCTAATCCCTCCAGTTTTTAATGCTAGATGGTACAGTGAATAGAGCACTGGGTCTGGAGTCAGGCAAATCTGAGTTCAAATCCAGCCTCAGACACCAGCTGTGTAAGCCTGAGCAAGTCACTTAATCCTGCTTGCTTCAGTTTTCTCATCTGTCAAATGAGCTAGAGAAGGAAATAGCAAATCACTCCAGTATCTTTCACAAGAAAACAGGGCCACAAAGAGTCAGACACAACTGCAACAACTGAACAACCACCTTAACTTACTTGACTTTGTGTTATCTGTGAACGTGTAGTATGTTATAGAATATATTGCCTGTGGGGAGGGACTGATTTCTGTCTTTACACCCTTGGTCAACTAGCACAATACCTTGCACATAGTATATAAGTAATAAATATTTGTTAAATAGAACTGAATTCCGCTATTGAGTCCTATGTTCCATCCATGATGCCACATTGCCTCTCACATATTTCTATGCACTTATATATGCACCCATTCCCTCCCTATACAGATACTCACTTGACAGATTCTTGCCATAGCAGATAATAGTAATGTATACATATCTTTCACTCTACAGAACACTTTTTGTCAGTATTGATAACTGCCTCCATAGAGCAGTGAATGGAGAGCACCGGCCCTGGAGTCAGGAGGACCTAAGTTCAAATCCAACCTCAGACACTTAACACAAAACTAGCTGCATGACCTTAGGCAAGTCACATAACCCCAATTGCCCTCCAAAAAGAAAAAATAAAATAAAAATGATTCAGAAGCAGCCTGAAGGTCATAGGTGAAACAGTCTCAGTGTCTACTGAGGCCCCAGATGCCATGTCAGGAATTGCAAAGTTTGACTTTCTAAACTGCCACAGATTCTAAAAGTATTAACTATCTTATTAAATCATCTGTTAAATGGGTTTTTTCTGTTATATCCATCTTATGCTCACCTTGATGTCCCTTCTCAAACCAGACAGCAGATTGAGCTGTCCTGCCCCTTGCCCCTTGCCACACATCTCATTTCTCCTTTCAGCAAATGCTATTAATTAAGTCATTATTTGTTTGTTAGTTAGTCACATTTCAGTGAAATAGAGTGACTTTTGGGAAATCCTGTAATGCTTATTGTTTTTACACGCTAAAATGAATGACAATCAAGTTTTTGAAACCTGGGTTTTTGCCTTGAAGTTTTCATGAAACAGATTTTTGTTTCTATAGTGAAGGGTGGTTGTATTTTATGTACATAATGAGGAATAGCAAGTATACATAATTACAAAGAAATATCTAGCCCAATACAAACCTGTAAATCTATTAAAAACTGACTTCTAGGAATTAGGAATCTAATTAATTTTAATAATCCTAATGACTAGACATACAAATATTCATGCCAAGAGGGTAGAATTAGAATATTAATCAGAACCTCTCCAAACTCCCATTTTACTTATTTGTCAAGAGGTTACATGGGCAGCAGAAATAGCAGGATGCAATCTGGCATTGCAAGGACAGAGAGATGAGAGAAAGAGAAGGAGGGG
>NW_027187275.1:6382886-6404011 GCF_028583685.1 Petaurus breviceps papuanus
AGAGAGAGAGAGAGAGAGAGAGAGAGAGAGAGAGAAGAGGGAAAAGAGGGAAAAGAGGGAAAAGAGGGAGAAATGAGAAATGAGGAGGGAGAGTGAGAGATGGGTAAGAGAGACAGAGACAGAGAGTTGTGATCAGGTTACTGCTCTGCCTACCAGAAAAAAAAAACATAAGAGAGAGAGAAATGTTCTGTGTTTCTATCACCTATAACCTTCCTACCTTCTCTTCTAATTAGGTTAGTACAGTCAAACAAAAATTCACTTCCTTCTTGCTGGCATCTTCAAAACTTATTCTTCAAGTCCCCTAAGTAAACAGCACCTTCTAGATTCTCAGTTAAGTGCCAAATCTGAAGTCATTGAAGTTGTTGCACCACTTTTTTTTTAAGAAATGTTTGATTTGGAACCCAGGATATACTGTCTTATTAACATTCAAAAACCACCACCTCAAACCAGCCAGTGGTCCATTGCTCCCTCCTTTTCCAACAGCTATTATTCTATCTAGAACTTAAGAGAGACGGTGTATTGTTAAATTATTTTTAAATATATAAAAGATGACCAAATATCAGTCAATAATTTGGAGACAAAACAATGGAAAACTGAAAAGTTGAAGCATTTTCTTTGATAAAAGGCTGAATAGTTATCATCATTAAATCTATTCTCTGCCTATGAATTAGTTTTTCCTTTCACATGCACACACATGCCACCATGCAAACATTAGATCTGAGGAGTTAGTGGGTTATATTGATTTTCTTTTCCTCTAATAAACACTTGACAGAAAATAAATGAAGGTTAAAAGGGGAAAGAGGACAAGAAGTTTTGAACATTGAAATAACTTATTATAAATTATCTTGGGAGGCAGAGGGTTTGTTGGAAAGAATTCCAGGTTTGTATTAAGAGGACCTTGGTTCAAATCTCAACTCTTCCTCTTACTTCCTCTGTGACCTGGAGTAAGCTACTTAACACCACTGGGCCTCAGTTTCTTCATCTGTAAAATGGGGAGGTTGGACTAGATCATTTCTCAGATTCCTTCCAGCTCAGTACCTATGATCCTATAACCTCAACACACCTTATAACTCATAATAGTTAACAGATGGTCTTTGCAGAATAAAGAATAAAGGCTTTAGGGGCAGCTCCAGTGGCACAGTGAATAGAGTATTGGCCCTGGAGTCAGGAGGACATAAGTTCAAATCCGACCTCAGACACTTAACATTTGCTATCTTACATAAGAGAGAGAGAAAAATATTCTGTGTATCTATGTGTGTGACCTTGGCCAAGTCACTTAACCCCAATTGCCCAACCTTTCCCCCTCTAAAAAATAAAAAAATAAAGACTCAACCTTGGAGTTGGCAAAATCTGAATTCAAGTCTTGTCTCTGATACATACTGTCTATTTGATCATGAACCAGTCATTTAATCTCTCAATTCCCCAGACTAAGATTATAAATTGAAGATGAGTTGCTAAACCATGTGAATGAAGAAAGTTTCCATGCTGGGAGTTTTCCATAAAAAAGAAACCACAATTAGGAAAACCCAAAAAGAAGGAAAATGGTTAATGACAGTACTGAGGTAAATGACAGGAAATTTGTACTAAATTTCAGATATAGAACATATAAAGGAAACATATTTATTAAGAACCTACTGGACTGAATGTCAGGCCTGGAGTCAAAAGATCTGAGTTCAAATCCAGCCTCACTAGATGTGTGATCCTGGGCAAGTGACTTAACCCCTGTTTGCCTCAGTTTCCCAATCTGTAAAATTGAGATAGTAGTGGCACCTACCTCCCAAGGTTGTTGTGAGGACTAATGAGATGATAATTGTAAATTACTTAGCACCATGCCTAGCACATAGTAAAAGCTATATAAATATTAGCTATTATTATTACCCAGACTGGAAATGCATTGGCCACTTAAAACCCAATTCCCTAATGATCAGCATAGAAACTTTAATCTGCTCTCTCTTTCCAACTTGAATCAGTTTATCCCTCTTTAGGCACCTCAGTACACCCTTCCCCCACAATTCTTCATCCTGGGGGCTCACCACAGTGAGCATGGAGCTTAGCGTGGACGAGTGACTGGCTAAGCCCACTGCAGCTCAGAACACTGAATGCAAGCTTTCACCAGCTGTCCTGATCTATATCTGGCCACTAGACCCAGATGTCTCAAGAGGAGAAAGTGAGGCTGGTGACTTTGCACAGCCCTCTGTCACAGCAATCCAATTCACTTGCAAGTCATGGCATCATCTTCCTGATGTCATGGTCCTCTTCGAGAACAAAGGGCAAACCACAACCCCATGACCTGGGATTATAGATGTGAATCACCAAACCGGCCTGATTTGCTATTTTATAGAAGATCCACAAAGACTAAATCTCTTCTGAAAATTCCAAAAGGCTTTTGATCATAATTTAAATATCTTTGATTGACTGGTTGATTCAATGGTGATGCTTAGGCCTATTCACCCCTCTAGTTTATGCCTCTGATTGATTGGTTCTATCAAGATGTTCTCACCAGGTAATGATATCAGGGTCAGATTATTTTGGCAAGATGATTGACTGACTCATTCCACCCCACCCTTCCACATGAATACCAGATATCATCTCTGACTTGTTACGGTGTGTACTATTTGACTCACACTTGGCTTTAGCCTCATGGCTAAAATATGTCGTAAAATGGCAGACTGTGATTTTGCCAGTATAATTAATTATTATCATTATTATTATTTTGTATGCATGCTGTTCCACCCATCCATACTACAAAGATTCACAATTTCCCCAGTGTGGACCTTTCCTCAGATGTGTGATCTGGTTTTCTAGAGTTTCTGTGGCTATAACATCCATTAGCCTATGGATAACCTGACCACAATCCTGTGCAAATGTCTATGTGTGTATATTTGCATGTATTTTATTTGTATGTAGTTGTTTACATGTTGTTTTTCTTTGCATCCATAGCATTGAACACAGTGCTTGGCATGTAGTAGCTTCTTAATCATTTCTTGTTGACTTGTTGATTTGACTGGACCCAAGCTGTACATCTATCTGTCCAACTTGGAAGGTTCTGCTAGAATTTGTGTGTCAACGATACAGCCTCTGAGAGACCAGATTCACATCCTTCATTGGCAGACTAGCTCACATTGGTTAGAAAAATGATGACAATATTGAAGGGACTTTTAGTCCCTTGGTTTTAAAAGTTCTCTCTGTCAAAAGGGAGATTATGAACTGTAATTAAGGGGTTGTGATAGAGGAAGACCAGGTCGACACAGGTAGAAGGATCTGACCTAAGCCATCATTCAGAAGCAATAAAAAGTTTTTTCCAACACCTATCTTCACTTCTCCCACTCCAGAAATAAAAATATATATATATAAAAAGATGATAGCATGCATGGAGGTGATGGGTGAATACAGAACACAGATTTGTTTGCTTTTATTCGTGAAATAAAAAAGGAACTCAGAAGTAATTTTATTTCAAAATTTAAGTGTTGACATTTCTTTGTCAATAAGGAAGCAATCAGTCTTTAAGCTCAAGGAAAAGAAAAGTGCGAAAACAAGGAAAATGTGACAGACCGATACTCTTTTCTAAATCAGACAAATATCCTCTTCATTCAATTCTTCCATTAATTTTCAACACAATGTACAAGACAGATGAATTTGCAAACTAATTATTTTAAAGTTATTCTCCTTAGTATTTATTACATGACTTCCTTAGAATAGATAAGCTATAGACTATCTTTATTTAATGTAAATTTTTCCTCTGATTATAGAATATTTGGTTAATATTCCTTTCCCGCTTTTTTGGTTCTCAGCTTATAGTTTTGCTGATGAATCCATATACTGTGGATTCATTATTATTCACTATTTCAAAAAATAAAATTGGAAAAAATTGATTACCACAAATAAAGATCTATTTATGGATTTACTGGTATTGATACTCCCTCCACAGATAAATATTGTAGCCCCTCTATGACATGGTAAATAGCCTTCAAGTATTGCCATGGATGAAGCTCACCTTCCCCCTTATTTATAGAGGTGAGGACTGTGGTTATGGAATATTGTATATAGTGTCAGATTTTTTTCAACATCTTGTTTAGTTTTGATGGACATTTTTTCTTTCTACTTTTTTCTTCTTTATTATTAGAGAGAGGGAGTATCCCATGTTGATGATGTAAAAGGAAAAATTATATATTTTTAAATGGAGTTTGTAAGGTCAAAAATCATTACCTTGCAGTGAAACTGATAATGAGCCCGGATGATTCATGGACAAAAGGCTCTTACTCAAATCCATTCCAATTTGGGAGGACATTTCAAAACTTGAAATCTGCTAGCATGACTTTGAAGGATCCTGGTTTACCTTTATGCCATAATGAAGAATAAGAGTAGGGTTTTTGTAAAAGAAGAATCAGAAGTAAATAGTAAGATTAATAACACCAATAATAATAACCTAAAGAAAGTAGCAAAATCCAAATTTTCAAGGGATCTCAAAGTCCAGCCAAATTGGACTGAACAAAAATTCCTTATTTTATGTGCCTGTCAATATTGGTTTGAGGACCACTAAGTGATAGAAAACACCAAACCCCCCAAGATAGCCTACTCCACTTATTTCCTTACATCAAGTCTACATATGTGATTTTCACAAATTACTCTGACCTCTTACTCCAAATATAATTCTTCTTTCTCATTAGAAACCATAAAATGTCTCACCTCTTCCTTAGGCTAATAATCCTTAGTTCTTAAATCAGAAAATATATGGCAGCACCTTGAGGTCCTCCCTATTCTAGAGATTCTTCTCTGGGATGTCTTCAGTTTAGCAATATTCTTCCTAAAATTTGATGCCCAGAACTGAATAAAATACCACAAATGTCATTGGACAAGGGCAGAGTATATCAGGACCGTAATTCTCTGGTGAAGTCTAACGTTACATTATCTATTTTGGTTGCCATGTGGCACTTTTGACCTGTAAGGTCAAACCTGTTACAATTCCCATATCTTTTTCAGATTTGATATCAAGCTAAGTCCACCGACCCCATCTTGTATTTGTGAAGTTGATTTTTTTTAATCTAAGAGCAAAACTTTACATTTATCGCTATTACATTTTATCTTAATAGATGTGGCCTAATGGTCAACCTCTCCAAGTTGGGGTTTTTTTTTTTTTTACTTTTGACTCTGTCATTCAAATTTAGATATTGATTTAGCTGTCTGTAAACAAATTTGCAAAAAATTTGTTTAAAATGTCAGTTATACCTTTATTGAAGTAATTGGTAAAACTGGCAAAATAGATGAAATTTTTTGAGAGGACCAAACTTTCTATCACTGTGTGGAACTCCTAGTAAGTACCTTCATTCTACCAAGACCAACAACTGTTCTACGATTAATAAATTTAAAGAGTTGTCTGGGGGGCACCTAAGAGATAAGGTGACTTACCTAGGGTCACACAGCCAATATATGTGAAAGGCAAGACTTTAACTCAGGCCTTTCTGTCTCTAAGGACTGCTCTCTATCCACACTATGCCATGCTTCCCTTCAAAACTGATAAATAGAACATGGTCAGGCACAAACCTAACCAAGTTCATGCTAAAAAAAAAAAAATTAGGGTTATTCTGGCATAACTGTTTCTTTACAAAATCATTCTAATTCTTGGTGGATTACCACTTTCTAGATGGTCACTAGCAATTTTGTGTGAATATATACATATACACACTCACATATGTTTATATATGCATACATATATAATTATGCATACATATATGTATGTATTATATGTATGTGTGTGTAGTAAATAAAGCAGCTTAATTAGCCCAGGGAGAAGAGTGCTGTACCTAAAATCAGAAAGACTTAAGTTCATATCTGGTTGTGGGTACTTACTAGCTATGTGACCCTGCACAAGTCACTTCCCAATTACCTCAGTTTTCTCATCTGTAAAATGAGTATACCCTATCTCCCTGAAAAATTAAATGAATTAGCTAAGGCCACACAGCCAACATGTATCTGAAGGAGAACCTGAGCCCAGACCTATTTGACTCTGTAACCAGCCTCTCTAGTCAATATACTGGATGTCTTTAATAATACATTTGAAGAATTAGTGGTGTTTTAGAGTTAATTTAGTTGCCTGTCAAATACACTTTTAGTTTCAGGGAATGGAATTGACAGAGTGAATATTTAATCATGTTTTCAGTTAATGATTTTAGGAAACTTTTGTGACCAAAGGGTCTTTGACCTCCTAGGACATTGAGCAATTGAGTAGAAGTAAAATCACCTTATACACACAAATTTTCAGGTACCAAAGACTGAAATCAGTTCAAATCTTACAACAGTCTCTCTCAAAGTCAGCTAATAGATATTTTGCCCTTAGATTTATTATGGCAATCAATTGAAGTAATTGGGGTTTTTTGTGAGATCCAATTGCAAACACAATGACCCTGATCAGACCATAATCAGTTTCCTAATATATGTAGGGAAAAAAGCATTTCACATCACTAAATGCGACCCAAAGAATGACCTGAAAGAGCGAGTTCACTTCCAAAAGACAAGTTGTTGACTGTCCATCCACCAGTAGAATGAGGCTAGTAAGTAGCAATTCTTTATAATATTACTTTCATGGGGTGACAAACAGAAGGTATAGAATATTTCTAGATTAATTCTGCTTTTCTATACCAAGCCTAACTAATTGTTTTTAACAAAATAAAACAGAAACAAAGCATTTCTTGGCAATTCCATTTCATGGGGAAAGGTTACAAAATCCCAAATACTTCAGTGCTGTCTCAACTGCAATTCCACAGATCTTTTTTTATTACATAGTAATACTAATATTAACAGTAAATTAAAATGTTAACACTAACATTTTTATAGAGGTGACTTCATTAATGATGACCAGAAATTGAGTCTTCATAGAGAAGGGCATTATTTCTGATTACTGTTATCAGAGCTGGCCACTAGCAAGAGAAAACAAGATCTTGATTAGAGACCATCAAGGCAGGAGATATGAATTATTAAGATATGAAAGAGGAGTCAAAATTCAGCCACTAGAATCATTATAGACCAGTCAAAGGAAAAGAGAGTCCAGCACAATCTCAGAACTCAACCCAATTTGGGAGCAGTGACCAACAGATTGACCATGCTGGAACTGAAATCCCAAACTGAGCTCAAAATCCCTGACAAAGGTCAATCCAAGAAATGCAAATAGTAAGCAGGCCAGAGTCTGTCTACTTCACAGGCAGTCTGATATTAAATAAATGAGATTCTTGGACATTATTATCTTTCATTTAGAAAAGTCAACCAATAACTTGAGTTAAGACCAATGTGGGTTACTAGGCTATTTTGCTTACATATGTCAAAGGACCCCACCAAGCAACCAGATCCTGATAACAATAGATTTTCAATGTTAGGCCATGGACTTTAGGGGCTGCTGAAGCCTGATTCACTGGCTTTCACAATTTCCTGTTAGAAATCCATTCTGCTAAAACCAGAGAATTTAATAAATTCTTGACTCGATTTAATAACATTTTATTCTTCAAAATGTAGAGGAAAAAACAACAAAGGAAAATTGCCATTCTAGACCTCATTCTTATTAATAAATTTGGTGAAATAGAAATGATAAGACTAAACAAGGTTTACATGATAGAAACTCAGTTTCATGTATAATCCCCTGCTGAAACACTGTATATGGAAATACTTATTTTATTCAATGTTTGATAAGTTTGGAATTTTTTGAATTATTTTTTTAAATTAATAAATTATAAGAACCTTGAGTGCAAGTGCTAAGTCCCCAGCTAATAAAAATGGGAAAGATAGGAAAAATATTGTATACTCTAGATTTGGGGGAAATCAAATTTTAAAGAGTTCAAAGAAAATATAGGTAGGATCCCATAGGCTAAAAATTTAACCTACTGGATGACAGAGTCAAGATTCTTTTTTTATCCTTAAAGGTTAATATTATAAGCCAAAACTAATAAAATGAAATTAAATAGGGATAAATGTATTATACTTAGTTTGAAAAAATCAGCTATACAAGTATAAGATTAGGAAGTATGTTAGTCAATCCATATGAAAGATAGCTGAGAATTTTACAACCTTAAATCTATTATTCAAAGGGACCTTAGTGCCCATCTTATCCAATGAACTCATTTTATAGATGAAGACTCTAAATACCATGAAGTTAAGGTGACTTGGCCCAAGGTAACACAGATAGTAAGCATAACAGATAGTAGTGAAGCCCAGTTTCTCTGACTCTAGACCTGGGGCTCTTTCCACTGAACTATATTACCTAGTTTAATATGAATCAATAATATGATGTCGAACCCAATATGCTCTTAGATTTCACTAAGAGAGAAATGGTATCCAGAATGAGAAAGGCAGTAACACCATTGTACTCTACCCTGGTCAAAGCACTCTTGTATCATTGCATCCAATTCTGCACAGTACATTTTAGGGAAGTATAAAGCCAAGCATGATCAGTTCTCTAGAGGAATGCTGCTGTGAATAACGCTAAGGTTCTGATTACATAGTAAACTGAACTCTCTATTTATTCAGCAGTAAACTAAAGCAAAACATTCACAGAAACCAAAGTACAGCATTCACAATGACATAACAACTTATCACTACAGTGGCCACATAGTTTTAAATAAAAGATGTCATTCAGTAAGTCCTTAACTCAATCATCCTTAAGGGATACAAAGTACAAATGTCTCCCACCCCTAGGTCACATTGCCTTAATCTCATCAGTCAGAAAGTCTTCTTTCTTCTTGATTAGAGACTAGCTGCCAATCATCTTTAACTCGATCATCCTTAAGGGGTACAAAGTACAAAGTTCTCCCACCTTTAGGTGACAGTAAATCATGATCTTGTCAGTACTAAGTACCCAAGGAGAGTCTTTTCATCTTGGCTCCCAGGCTGGCTCCCAGATTCCATGGCTCCTCTTCCATGGTCCCAGCTTTTGCTGAATTCACTCAACTGTCACCTGGATTCACAGGCTGGCAGCTCTTAGCTCCTCATCCAGTTCTTATTTCATATTGAAGCTCACAGTGTCCTGTCCACCTCAAGGCCTTCATCATTTCTGTTTCTGGGAAGACAAAGATTAACAGAGCTAAAACAACGTTCATCCACATTGCTGGCACCACCATCAATTCACTATCTGCCTGTGAAATCAACACAGACCCACAAACAAGGTCTGAGAAATACAAAGTATCACAAACACAAATCAACACAGACAGAACAGACAAACTGAGTGCCCCCTCCACAAGTTTTCTCCTTCTCAGCTCTGCTCTGTCCCAGCTTATTTGGTCTTTAGCTCCTCCCTGTTATGCTCACCTCTTACTTCCTTCTTGTTCCTGTCTTTGGCAAGTCCCTCCCACTGTGGGCTTCATGGATTCTGTTTCTTAACAAAGACTTGATACCGTGTTTCCCCGATAATAAGACCTATCCCAAAAATAAGCCCTCCCCTGAAAATAAGCCCTCTGGTGTTTTTCTTTCCAAAAAAATTAATAAGACAGCGTCTTATTATCGGGGAAACACGGTAATAATCATGGGCAAGGCTCAACTGAAACAAGGAGCTAAGTACTCATTTGCTTGCCATTACAGAAAGACATTAATAAACTGGAATATGTTCACAAGAAGGCAACCAGGACAGTACAAGAGCTGAAGACCATGCTCTAGAGGATCAGTTAAAGGAACTGAGGAAGGTTAATTTGGAAAAGGGAAAACTTAGCTAGAGGAGAGGGGAGGGACATGAAAACCTCAAAGTACCGGGCTGTCATGTAGAGGAGGAATTGGACTTTTCTGCTTGTCCTCAGAGAACAAAACTAGAAGCAACAGGTGGAAGTTCTAGAGAGACATGTCCAGGATTTTTAAAATTTTTTTTAATAATAGTTTATTTTTCCCAATTACATGTAAAGACAATTTTAATGTTCATTTGTAAAAATTTTGAGTTCCAAATTGTCTCCCTCTTTCACCTCCCCCCCCAAAACAGTAGGAAATTTGATGTTATATATCTACAGTCATGTAAAACATATTTCTGTATTAGTCCTGTAAAAGAAGAAACAGGACCCCTCCCCCAAAAATGAAAAAATAAAGTGAGAAATAATATGCTTCAGTCTTTATTCAGACTCCACCAATTCTTTCTCTGGACATGAATAGCATTTTCACCCTGAGTCCTTTGGAACTGTCTTGAATCATTGTATTAATGAGAGGTTGTCATTCACAGTTGATCATTATACAATATTACTGTTACTGTGTACAATCTTCTGGTTCTGCTCACTTCACTTTGTATCAGTTTGTGTAAGTCTTTCCAGGTTTTTCTAAAGTCATCCTGCTTGTCATTTCTTAGAGTAAGTAGAATTCCATTAAATTTGTTCAGCCATTCCCCCAGTTGATGGGCATTCCCTCAGTTGCCAACTCTTTGCCACTGCAAAAAGAGCTACTATAAATATTTTAGTACAAATAGGTCCTTTTCCCATATTCAGGATTAAGGAAAAAGGAGATGTCCTAAAAATTAGAGGTATCCACAAGTAGAATATAGGATACCTAAGGAGTGGTGGTTTCCCCATTATGAGAGTTCTTAAGGTAGTTGCCAGATAACCACCTATTGGAAATGTTATGAAAGGGATTCTTGGTACAGGATGAATTAAATTAAATGACCTTCATATTCATGGTCCTTCGTATTCTGGGATAGTATGAGTCTACCTTGCCAACCCTTGAACAAGAAGGAAACAGATACTTCATGACATGACATCTAATCAATTGCCAGAATATAGGAAAGACACTAGCCAGAACTATACAAGGATTATGGTAATCCTATCAGCACATGTGGATAGATTGTTGGCTCTCCTATAGTCCAGGACAAAACCTCAATTTGAAGGCAAAAGGGTTATAGTACTCTGAAGATACATGGAGGGTGTAAGTCAAGGAGTCCTTAGCCTGAGGACCATGAACTTGGGATTTTTTCATATATTTGGATAACTATGTTAGAATATAAATGATTTCCTTTGTAACCCTCTGTATTTTATGTGTTTAAAAACATTATTTTTAAGAAGGGATCTGTAAAAATAAATAAATAAATTTAAAAACAAAATAAAAGAAGGGATCTGTAGGCTTTAACAGATAGACAAAGGGAGGCCATAACAAAAAAAAAAAAAAGCTTAAGGACCCCCTTGGCTAGGGGAATCCAGAGTGGAGATAACTCTTCTAAGGATGGAATCCTTCATCTGGTACTTGCTGGCTAAAGCTATTTATTCTGCAGAACTGCAAATATTAACTGTAATCATTAGCAATATACTGAATGGAATAGGTTCTCTCTGCTACTATCTAAGGGATACATACCAAATTTCAGCTATTTCAGTGAGCTGTTGAGGGTTTTGGATAAGACGAAAATATTAAAGTATAACAGTTCTTTGTCTCATGTCTAAATTAAATTCTATCATCCCCTGACATTCAGGTTAAATATTAGTTTCTCTAGTTGGTCAGAAAAATTCTGAAGTCAGAATAGATAAGCGTCACACTATTTGCTGGAGAAATATTAAGTCAAGAAAATGTACAACAGTTACTTTAAGGTGTGGTGAAATTGAAAAACTAATAAGTTACTGTATGTTTGTAACAAGAGAGTTTACACACCAATTAGAAAGAGGGATGAGGGTTGCATGGTAGCAAGGTATGTATCCGGAGTCAAATATTTGTAGACTCCTTGGGGGGAATGCCAGGAATTTAACCTGCCACTGTTACCTCTCCTGAACTGAGCTTTGGGTGGATAGTTTCAATGAAATTTTTTACAAGGATGTGCTCAATCAGTTAGGTCAGTTTGATCATGTAACTGAGAAAAATTGAAGCAGCACATAAATCATTTATTCTCTGGGGATCCGGACAGATTAGAGAAAATATGGCAGCTAAGGACAAATGAGGCTCTATAACCCTACGATAATTTGTATTGGCTTGTCTGGTTAACAATTGTCTAACACAGTACCTTTCAAAGCAATAAATATTGGCAAGTTTCAAGTCTTAGTGATTTTGCTTTGTCTTTTAAGAAAAAGATTAGCAAGTTTCATTTTATCTCCTTGGTTCATTAGAGCTAGAAGGTCACTAACCAATCATCAGAGCTAAAACTAGGCTGAGGCAATGGAGTTTTTTTTCCCCAGGGACCACTGAAATTTAGAGAGATTTACTGCCTCTCCACCCTACCCCACCCTACCACACCCTCAACACAATAATGATTAATATCTGAAACTGAAATGAATCTATTCAAGGCTTATAGAACATCTCAGATATCTTAGCTATTTTACTAGCTACAAAGCCATGCAGAACACCTAGAGTATTGTCCTTCTGTCCCCTAAACTGCTCATCTCACAAAGGTAAGCTTTCCTCTTGCCCACGTTTGACTCGTTCTCTTGCTTTTAATTCACTTAAGATGATTTTCTCCACCTCTCTTTCATGCTGCTCTATCCCAAATATTCCACACAAATCTCAAAGCTTTTTGTAAGGTAACATTTCAACAAACGTAGGTTACAAAAGTGATTCTGATCTACATTGTAGATAGAGCTGCAGATCATTCCTCAGAGGTCACAGCCTCAGCCACCATTAAATGAAAGGCTATACAAGGGAACTGAAGGGAGTCACCTAAAGTGAGAAAACCTCGATCAATAAAATACACAGTTTGCTTCAGCAGCTAGAATGCCTGAGGCAAGGAATGGGTTTTCTTTGCTTTGATTTTGTTCTGTCCTGCCAGTAAAGAAAATTAATTCCCTCCAACCACTCAGCCCTCAACAGGTAGAACCTCTTCCCTGGATCATAGGGAAGCCAAGGGCAAGATTTACAGAATAGCTTCAAAGAGACTTAAATTAACAGACTTTGCTTCTTTTCCTAGCTTCTCCTTGTAGCTTTGGGAGTGTCCTTCTGGCTGGCAACACCAGAAAGCTGCCTTTCTCCACCCTAATTTCCATAACAGCACATCGGCGAGAGAGGGGTTACCTCAACAACCCAAAAATGAGGAATGGGTGTCAAATGGGCCAGAACTCTAGGGAAGAAAACTGGGCCTCCTTATCATGATGGGAGTTGAAAGGTTGAAGGAGAAATAAAATGTAACAAATTATTCCAAGATGCAATAAAGTAGATGGTCTGATACCCTGTTGTAAAAATTATTTGTTGTCCTTGAATAGGAGATACCTGAGCTTCCTCATAATGATTACCTCAATTTTGCTGTCTTAGATCAAATAGAGTTCTTCAATAATTGTAAAATATTTGTCCCTCTCTTATCTGCTGCTCTTAAACACCAAATATTTTCTCATCCTGATAATAAATCCTGCCAGTTACATTCTAAATATTCCCCATAAATCTCCCATTTTTTCCCCATTGGTTCTCCTTCCTCTACCACTTTCTCCCCTATAAAAGGTGCTACTCTCCTACATTGCCACTGATTGACTCCAATGTTTGGACAGGGGTCTAGACCTTAAGGCACAAGATCTACTTAAAGCAAGATTAATCCTCTGTTGGAGAATCATTTTCCAGGATGTGGCTCCCTAAATTAGATTAGAATAAACTTACTATTGCATTTTCAACTAGACTACCAGGTTATTTGAACTCAATTTGGTAGGCCCACTGACAAGTGAAATTTTTCCTGGGTTCTCCAGGCACCTAAACTAAGAAATTCCCCAACAGGGACAAAGTATTTGGGGAACAAACTGAGAGATTTCTCTTCCTAACTGTCCATCAGACCCACATGAGAACTCCTATGGCACAACCAGTCCCACTTCTTAGCATGTCCCAATTTTCTCCCCCAGACACTTCACCACTGTCATGCCAATGGACTGCCATATGTTCTCAGCACTTCCTGAGATCAAGAGAGACAACTGACATCATGCCATTCAAACTGCTTCCCTTACCCTTACCCTCATCTCTTCAGTGGAGGAGCAGACCATGCTTCCCCATGTGACTACACATACCTGAGAGGCTCCCATGAAATCCACCCATAGCACAAGATAAAGGCAGGTACAACCCAAAGATGGGATCCCAAGGTCTTGCCACACTCCATGTGAGTTTCTCATTAACCCAATCTTACATTGTTTCTTTTTCATGGTAGTTTCCAAGGTCTTGTTTTCCTTGTCTCCCACACTTGGTTCAAAAACCAAAATTTCTAGTTATGATTCTGGGGATCCTCCAAGGGAAGAAGGGTGTTACAATGGAGAGAGCACTTTACTTGGAATTAGGAAAGATCTATATTCAAATTACATCTCTATCAATTATTATTTGTGTGCCTATGGGCAAGTCATTTAACCTAGCTAAGCCTCTGTTTCCTTAACTGGAAAACAGGGATAATAATTTCTGTAACACCTGCCTAGTACAGTTGTTATAGCAGTTAAATGAGATTGGATAAAAGCACTTTTTAATCCATAAGGTAGTAAGGTTCTACTTTGAATCTGTAAGTTTCTCAATAAATATTTTTATCTAATTCTATCCCATTTGTCACAGATGAGAAAACTGAAATCCAGACAGGATATACAACTTTCAAAGATTTTTCCAAGTCAGTGGCACCATTTCATTTATTGAGAACTTTACAAAGAGAGAACTGATAAAGAAACACATCTCTCTCCTCTCAGTAAGTACAGATGACTCTCCCTTATGAATGACCAAAGGGATTCACTTAAGACTAAATCTCTAAGAATTTTGGAAGTGACACATGCTGTGTGCTAGTTATGGTTATACATCCAGTGAGATGAACCACACAAAGTCTGAGGGTTCAGATATTCAACTTCTTTAATAAAAACATATTCCATAACTCACAAGGAAAAGAATTCCACAAGGTAGTACAGGGCAGTCTACAAAAAGAAATAAATAAAAGCAGCTAACCATCCTACCCCCAAAAGAGATTGAAGCAATTGACAAGGAAGTTCCTGGAATCTCAAGAGCTCTCTTCAAGAGGCTAAGATCTGTCTTTATATATTCATTGTCCCTACCAGTTCAATGGTGAGTCCCAAGTCAAGCTACCTGGGGACAAATTTAACTCAAACTACCCCAGATCTGTTCCACAGTGTTGGCTCACAACAACAGCCATTGATCTTGTAGGAGTGTGGGGGTTAATTCAAGCAACCCCAGTTCTGTTAGTGTCCTGGCCCACAACATGCTCTCAGATGTAGCCACTGTATTTATTGGCTTTGTTTAAATGTTTTTCTTTTCTAAAAAGAAGAGTTGAGCTGTGGGTGGGAACACTTAAAGGGAAAATGACCGTGGTATAAAAACAGAATGCAGAGATAGAACCTCAAAAAGCAAAATGAAATCTATGACACTGTGATTCTATAGCAGAGGCAGCATGGTGTAGTGAAGAGAAAGTGGACCTTAGACCCAGAACATACCAGTTCAAGTCTCGCCTCTGATACATACTAACTGCCTAATCTTGGACAAAGCATTAATCTCTTAATGCTCTAGGAACTCTCTAAGACTCTCAAATTATGGAGAAGATGCTGGCCTACATTGGTAGAGGGAGTTTCTTCATCTGGAAACTCCCTTTACAAATGAAATCACAAATCCAGTACCTATCCCTTTAGAATCCCTTATTCTCAATTCTTTTGCAAATAGTTACCAGGCAATTTTGTGATGAATATATCACATTAAGTCCTCCATAGGATGTCTTTATCTTCTGCTGTTTGGGAACCAAATAGCTATCCTCTATTTATAAAAATGAATCAGCAGTTTTGCTTTTCAAGATCATGTGGACAATTACTTTCAAAATCATTAATTCATCTTATATTTCTCGTTTTGATATCGCAGCTTAAATAAAATCCAGCATAAGTGGTGCGAATGCCTAATTCTGATCTTGCAAAAATTTCACAATTTGGTGGAAATGAAATGTATCTGTGGCCCTAAGGAGGAGCTTTGACCCTTTATGGAGTAGTGAAGAGAGCTTTGGTTCCATTTAATCTTCTAGAAATGCAAAAAAAAAAAAATTCCAGCTGCTTCACTGAGCACATTATTCTATTAGCTCTGTCAACTAAACCCAGCTAAAGATTATGAACTTTGCATAAAATCTATAAATATTCTTATCACTTTGTCTAATGTAACCAAACCACAGATCTAGCTCAATGGCACTTGAACTCTTATATCAACTTAAAACCCAATCTGAGTCTAAACCTGAAACTTCACTTGGCAAACTAGGAAAGAAGGGGAAAAAGAAGAATCTTAAGCCTTTCCTTTCAATTAACCTTGACCCCAAACATTAACCCTAAAAAGGAGGTGGGAAATATAGGGGCCAGACACGAAAATTCCACAAGACCCTTAGAGAGTAAGTCAGGGAAATAGTACATTGAAAACTGTTCCAGACTCCTGGTACACAGTTTTGGCCCCAGTTTCAATCCTTTGGGATTTCATGGACAAGGTACAACTGAGGGAACTGACACCTATAGCACCCCTTAGGTATACATGCTGGAGGAAGCCCTCACCCCTCCCTCCAATCTCAGAGAATTCAGAGATGTCTTCTGCTATTTGCCATGATAATTTTAATTTGGCTGCTGAGCTGGAACTTGGGGATCTAAAAAAGAGAAAATTGTTGGCTTCTCTTCATCCTCTGAGCTAAAGATGATTCTCTGAGTTGAGAGTCACTCAGGGGGACACTCTTCCCTCACTGGCCACAAGCCATGAGCTCATGCCCTCCTTTGCAATCCTGAGTTGTGGATGGGCCCACCTCCTGTTTATGACTTCTTTCCTTTGATAAAGGCAGCTGGTGTCTTCTCTCCTCCTTGGGGGTGCAAAGACTGAGGTATCAGCTACCAAAGCAGAGAGACTTGATTGGAAGCAAAGAGCTACCAGCAAAGAGAAAAATTACCCAAAGAAAGAGCCCAGATGGCCTTGATCTGGCTGTCCTCAGTGAAAGTAAAATGTAAAATAGCTCATGAAAACCTAGTGCAAATTTCCCAACAAGGCTTTAATGAGAGTTAGTTAGGTGGCTCAGTGAATAGAGTAACTAGCCTGGAGTCAGAAAGTCCTGACTTCAGATCTGCCTTGGACAATTACTAGCTGTGTGATTCTGGGCAAGTCACTTAACCTGTTAGCCCTAGTTTCCCCATCTGTAAAATGAGGATAATAATAGCATCTAAAATAGATGTTGTTGTGAGGACCAAATGTGAGGATAATTGAAAAGAACCTAGCACATAACAAGTACTATATAAATGTTAACTATTTTTATTTAATCAATTTTAATCATTCAATGACCACTTATATATCAATTTCTATGTGGGAATAAAGATACTTATTTCACATTTGACTCATATTTTGACTCTGGGTACATTTTTACTCCCAACTCTACCCCATCCTGGGTAAGACCCCTTAGATTAAAAGCAAAAATATAATTGTACCTCAGAAATATGAGATAAATGTAGAACTGAAACACTGTGGAACCTTGTTTCCCCTATTGAAGAGGCAAGGACTCCAAAGGAATAAACCAGGGTAAACCAAAAGGGAAGATAAAGGACAGGCTATGGCAATGGTCACAGGATCCTCTGGCCACATCTAAGAGATTCCTGGATAACTTAAGACTTGACACCAATGGTGGATCTAGCAATTTCTTTTCCATTAATGGGGAACTAAGTTGATAATTTTACAGTAAATAAAGATGAGCAGAGAGGGAAACATGTATTAAAGGAAGAGATGCAGAAAAGAAGAGGGAGACTGTTGTGTTTTTTTATTTGTTTGGTGGTATTGTTATTTTTTAGGGAAGGGGAAAGTTAAACTGGAAATATAGAGAACGGGAAAAGATCACACAGGACTGGAGACAGCCATGTGTCCCAATTTTCAAAAGGGAAAAGAATTTAGGATGTACAAACAATAGCTGTCTATCTCCTTGAAAAAAATTTAGAACAGATTATTAAGCAGATGGTATGTGAGGACTTAAAAGTTTCAGTCACTACAAAATAGCATGAGTTCACTAAGAATAAATCATTCACAAACAACTTTGAAAGACAACTCTGATCAATGCAATAACCAATCAAGATCATAATGAGCTGATCATGAATCATGCTACCCACTTCCTGGCAGAGAAGTGATGGATTCAAGCTACAGAATTACACATACATTTTTTGTATATGGACATTTAGAGAATTTGTTTGCTTGGCTATGCATACTTGCTACAAGTTTTTTTGTTTTGTTTTGTTTTCAATTAGGGGAAGGTAGGAAGGAAAAATATATTTTTATTTAAAAATTTAATTTAAAAATTTTTAAATATCACTCAAAGGCAACTTTATTTTCCTTTTAAAATACTACAAAACTATAAGAGAAATGCCATCAAATTAAAATTTTTCTGGATTTCAAGTTAAACCACTAGGTGGCAATGCTAGCCAGCATCCTGATCCTATTCAACAAATCCTATTCCAACTTGGGTGTTCCCATTATCACCAAAGTCATTTTGTTCATCCATCCCCTGTAAGGCACAAATACTGAGAAAGTTCCAAGTTCTATGTAGTTCCTAGGGAATAGATAGCCTTTATTTCTGCAACTCTAACTCTGACTCTCCCTATGGATCACTGCCAACTTTGGAATACTATGGATTTACTCAATTAAAAATCAACTGTATAGCCCCTACTTTTGGCAAACCCTGCATTCTCACTGAATTTACTATTTTTCCTCAGACTTAGTCACCTGATTTTGATATAATGGCATCAACTTCCCACAGAGAGAAGCAGACAATTACAGTGTTTTTACTCTCAGCATCCCAGGGTGTTCAGGGAGAGCTAGCACCTCAGGGGTGAAGGTTTGCTAAGCCCTTTTCAGGGCTGTTCATCCACCTTTGGTGTTCATCTGATTCACCCAGCTCTCACCTATGGTTCCAAGAAGCTTAGCATGTGCTGCGACCACATCCTGGTAAAACTGTCTCAGTGACTTGAATGAAGAAAGATATGGCACATCAATTCTGTGGAAGCTATGTGTGTTAACTAATACATTGAAAAAAACAAGACCAAAAAAGATTTCAGTAGAGTAGAATTTGGAAGGTCAAAATCTAAAAAGATGATATTTAATAGGAATAAATATAAATTCCTGTACTTGGACCCCAAAAGTTAACCATACAAGTATAGAATAAGGTAGCTTTGGTTGGAAAACACTTTCTGTGAAAACCTAGGATTTCTTAGTTGACCACAAACTCATTCAAATCTGTAAATATTGGGAAATTTCTGCCAAAAAGGCAACAGCAATTTTTTTTCTGGATAAGACCTGTGGATTCACTAGTATAAGGAGATCCTGATTAGAAAACTCCCTTTACCAATGCAGATCAACATATGTTCTGCAACTCAGAGTTTTTAAGAGTTGTCTGGGGCACTGGGAGCTTAAGTTACTTGAGCTTCAAAGGTCATATAAACCAGTATGTCTGAGATAGTAGAGATGAATCCAGGGCTTCTGGCAACATGTTAGATACACTTGACTTGACTTGTTGACTTCTTAATTTTGAAACCATCTCTCTATCCACTATGACATGCTATTCTTGCAACATTAAGCTGCATTCATATTATTATAAACAATAATAATAGCTTACATTTATTTAGTACCTTAAGCTTTGCAAAAGTGCTTTATGTATACTATCTTATTTGATTCCCACAACAACGCTATGAAGCAGTAGTAGTAGTAGTAGTAGTAGTAGTAGTAGTAGTAGTAGTATTCCCATTTTACACATGAGGAAACTAGGGCTAAAGGAGCTTAGGTGAATTGCCCATAAGTAATGGGGAAGAGAAAGGAATAATAAATTATATATTGTTTACTATGTGCCAGGCACTGTGCTAAGCACTTTTTAGAAATATTATCCCATTTGATCCTCAAAACAACCCTATGAGGTAGGTGCTATTATTATTCTCATTTTAGAGTTGAAAAAACTTAGGCAGAGATTAAATTGCTTGCCTGTGGTGAAAGTGTCTGAGTCAGTAACTGTGGCAGGATTTAAATTCAGTTCTGTCTGACTTCAGGTCCAGAAAACTATCCACTGTACCACCAGCTAGCTGCCTCTAACAGTGTCCAAAATAAGGGAAAGAATAGTTTCTCTTAGCTGGTCAAATAACACCTGGAGTAGTGTATTCAGTGCTGAGTGGCACACTGTTGAAAGAGCAATAAAAAAATCTGGAGCATACATAAAGGTAGGCAGGATGGTGAGTGGACTTGAAACCATATGCTGCTGTTATTGTTGTTGCTATCAGACATCATGATCTGTCAAAGGACCTAGAGATGTTTAGTCTAGATAAAAGAAAATTCAGGAGACAGACAACCAATGTCTTAAAATATTCGTAGAGCTATCGTGTAGAAGAATTGGGTAAATTCCTTCTCTTCTCAAGGGTGAAGAATAATGGCACCAGAGAGAACCAGTACCAATGGGTAGAAGTTATAGTGAAGCAAGTCTTTTCACCCGAAATAAATATAATTAAAGTGATCCCAAAATATAATGACTGTCTCATTAAGTCATGGATTCCCCATCGATGTTGCTGTTCAAGAGTAAATTGAAAAAAATCACTTGTTGGGGATTTTGTGAAGGAGCCCCGTGCACAAGGAAAGGGCTTCATGACCTCTAAGTTTCCTTTCCTTTCCATTCCATTCTGACCTTCTATAAGATTCTGTGACCTCTGGCTAAAACTGCTTATGCTAGTATTTCATTTTATCCAACATCACATATTAACCTGAAACTCAAAACCACACTTGATAAAGATTGCTTAATCTTTTGGTGAATAATCATTATCTAGATCCCTAATCTAATTAAAGAACTAATTACCAGTTTTTCAGTGAACCAAGTTATCTCTATAACCTTATCAGTAATGCTAACCAAACAAATTACTATTAAATATCTTTTTCCAGACTCAATTCAATCCAACAAGTATTCATTAAGGATCTATTATGTGCATGACTACACTGGTCTGCATGCTGGGGATACAAAGATGAAAATGACATCATCCTTGATATTAATTTTTAATTATTATTATCATATTTGTAGTAGTAATAGTAGTAAAGACAGATAAAAGAGACAGAATGATTGATACATAGACAGACAGACAGATAGACAGACAGATAGATAGATAGATAGATAGACAGATAGACAGATAGACAGATAGACAGATAGATAGATAGATGATAGATAGATAGATAGATAGAAAGATAGATAGATAGATAGATAGACAGACAGACAGACAGACAGACAGACAGACAGA
>NW_027187275.1:6404021-6407198 GCF_028583685.1 Petaurus breviceps papuanus
GATAGATGGATAGATGGATGGATGGATGGATGGATGGATGGATGGATGGATGGATGGATGGATGGATGGATGGATGGATGGGAAGAGAGAAACAGAGACATAGAGAGACCATTTAAAAATAACACCCCTGCTCAATGAACTCCAGTGGCTCCCTCTCACCTCCCAGATCAAATATAAATCCTTCTGTTTGACATTCAAAGCCTTGCACAGCCTGCCCACACACACACATAAACCTTTCCAGTCTTCTTACACCTTACATTTATTTCCCCACCCCCAAGTACTCTTTGATCCAATGACTCTGGCATCTGTTCCAGGAACAAGATACTTTATCTCCTGACTCCGGGCATTTTCACTGTCAATTCCCCTGCACAAAATGCTCTCCCTCTTCATCTCTACCTCCTGGCTTCCCTAGATTTCTTCAAAATTCTAAAATCCCACCTTCTACAGGCATTCCTTCCTGGTATTTCTTCATTCTAGTGTCTTCTCTCTATTAATTATTTCAGATTTATTCTGTATATAGCTTGTCTATAAATTGTTATTTTTGTACTGCTGCCCACACAAGATTATGAGTTCCTTAAGAATAAGAACTATATGCCTGGCACAAGGTAGGCCTTTAACAAAAGTAATAAATGTTTGCTGAGTGACAGATTAAGAGCTGGAGATACAAATGTAAGCAAGCAAGATAGCCCCTGCCCCCAAGGAGCTTACATTCGCATAAGAGGAAGCTGAAAGGGAGGAGGGCTTAAATAATAATAGATATTATTTTTAAATACTTTAAGGCTGGCAAAGAGCTTTACATTTATTATCTCATCTGATCTTCACTACACTTTTGTGAAGTAGTCATTATTCTCATTTTACAGATGGAGAAACTGAGACAGAGAAACTAAGATGAAAAAAGTACAATGAAAGAATGTGATAGGGATAAAAAAAAGTAAGTGATCAAAGCAAATTTTGAGGAAAAAATGATCTAGCTAGGAAGATCTAGGATGTCTTTTTGGAGCAAGGCTTTAAGTGGTACTTGAACTGGGCCTTGAAGAAAGAGAAGTATTCAACAGCCATAGAAAGATAAGGAGGGAATGCATTTCAGGAATGGAAGATGGTCTAGACAAATGCACAGAGGGATGACAAGTTTAGACAACAGCTAATCATACAATTTGGCTTGAGAGTGCAGGAGGGAGAGTAGTTTGAAACACATTTGGAAAATAAGTTGAAGCCATACCCTGTAGGGGTCCAAATGACAGGCTAAGGGGCTTATATTTTATCCTACATTCAATAGGAAGTTATTAAAGGCTTTTGAGCAGGGAAGTGTCATGATAAGATCTATACATAAGAAAAGTTACTTTGCTAGCTCTATGAAGAATGGAAGAATTCTAGGCTACAAAAGATAATAGCTTGAGCTAAAAGGGTTATAATGGGAATGGAAAGGAGGGCATACATATGAGAGATCTTGTGAAAGTAGAATTAACAGGCCTTGCTAGTTGATTTAATATGGGCACCTAGACAGAGTGTGAGGCAAGAGTCAGAAATGGTTCCAAGGTTTCAACTACTTGGGCAAATGGTTCTATTGGTGAGGGAAAAAAAAGTTTTTAGAAGGAACCTGTGTATATAGAGAGATAAAGCACTTACAAATTGCTTATGCTTCTAAACACTGCACTATGGAAAGCCATATGACATGGGGGATCAAGAACTAGCCTCCTTATCAGAAAGACCTGGATTCAAGCCCTACCTGACACATACTAGCTAGGTGAACCCAGACAAGCCATTTGAACTCTCAGACTATAGTTGCACAGTAGGTTCTGAGCTGTAGTGGTAGACTTTCTGCACAGAGAGTTCTTTACATCAATGAAATCACAGATCTGGACTGAACTCTCTAATGCTTTAAGGTTTGCAAAATGTTTTACATACATCATCTCATTCTATCCCCACAACAACCTTGTTAGAGAGATCCTACAGGTGTTGATATTGCTGTTGTTTGGCCTTCGTTTTCAGAGAGGGCCAATGACATCACAGGTTGATGTCTTGACTTGTACATGAATTGGATTTAAGTGAGGCAGTTACACAAAGTCACCAGCTTCGCTCTCTTTTCCAGAGTCATCAAAGTGTTAGATTTCTATATCAGATATCATCCTTAAGACACTAAACCCTGATTACTCATGATAGTTTTCATAGAGAAGATTCTTCCTGTTCAGGTGTTGGGGGTCAGGGGAGAGTGAGAGGAGAGAAGCAAAAGATCACCTCTGTGGTCCCCTCTCACTGTGAAAACCAATGTAGACTGCAAGCGGGGTCATAAATTAGGAAAGATGGGAAGTGTCAAGGAACTTCTGATTAAGTAAATCATTTCTTCCATATTTCCTGGGCTTTTTCCCCAAAGAATCTGTACCATACTTTCATTGTCATCAGTTCTGTATACTCTGATTCAACTTTCATTTTACTGAGTCTAGAGAAGTGTAATGGAAAGATTACGAAGAATGAAAAGTCAGGAAACCTGGGCAAGTCATGTAACCTCTTAGAGCCTCATTTCCTGCATCTGCAAAGTGGGGATGCTGTACCAAATGATCTCTACTAGCTCCTTCAGTTTTGAATTGCTATTATTTTCACATCTAAATAAGAGAGAAATATATCCATTTAAATAGTTACGGTCCTATGTACTTAATTGCTCTAGTCTTAAAACTTTTGCAAAGCTCATGAATAGTTCTTGAAATTCAAGAAACAACTTTAAAATGTAACCCTTGCTAACCCTAAGATTGGAGAGGCAGTAATGCATTATGGATAGATTCCTGGACTGGGGTGGGGGGGGAGGAACAACTGGGTTATGATTCTAACTCCTGGCAAGTCATTTGACTTCTTACTGCCTCAGTTTCCTCATCTGTCAAATAAAGAGGTTGGACTCAACGGCTTCTAAGTTTCGTTCCAGTTGTAGATCTATGATTCTATGCCTGTTCCCTTTACCAATCCCACTGAATGACAAAGGCCTCTTAAAATTTCAGGAGCAAACTTTCTTAAATAGATGTTTTGGTTGTTTGGGGTGGGGGGGAGTTGGAGGAGGTTTTGTTTTTGTTTTTTTACCTAAAGTAAAAGTTGGCACTTCCTTTGGAAGGAAGAAGGAAGAAAGGGAGGGAGGGACAAAGGGAGGAAGGAAGGAAGGAAGGAAGGAAGGAAGGAAGGAAGGAAGGAAGG
>NW_027187275.1:6407208-6495476 GCF_028583685.1 Petaurus breviceps papuanus
AGGAAGGAAGGAAGGAAGGAAGGAAGGAAGGAAGGAAGGAAGGAAGGAAGGAAGGAAGGAAGGAAGGAAGGAGGAAAGGAAGGAAGGAGACAAGTGAGAGAGGGAGGGAGCATACCTTCTAAAATGAACTTTCCTATTGTCACTTCGAGTCATTTGTTTTTCCTTATTTTTTTAAAGTTTTAATTCATTTTTGTTGTGTTCCCTTTCTCTTTTTCCTGCATAAAAGTTCCTCAGTCCTCCCTAACCTCTCTCCACCTTTTTTTTTTTTTCAGTTTTCCTAGGATGAAAAGCAGAACGAGATCTAACCACAATTTACATAATTCAGCCAGCATCAGGTCAATGCTTGCAAATTTCTAAAGCTCCTTTTCCTCCTTCAAATGAACTCTAATCAGCCCTGATCTGCATCAATGAATTCCCTTTCTTTTGAACTTGCTATTTCAAAGATCTATTTGCGAGAGTTAAGTCTCAATTTATTTCATCTCCTCCAAGCAGGTCACAACTGATTCCTCTAACAATATCACTCTTCTCACCCCACCCTACCAACACCTCCAGGGGAAAAGGCCTTACTTTACCAGGGGTTTGTTTGTTTTTCCAGGTTGCTGGAAAAAGAGATGAAGTCAACTGGTGAAACAGGTTTACTTTTTCCCAACTGAGATAACTTGTGTTAGGGCTTCATGGCTCTGAGTAGTCCTTTTGAGAGTTCTATATGGGTGTCACCTGTGAAACTGAAGAAATTCAACTCAACAGGGTTCTTAGAATCACAAGAGAGGCACAAAATGTTGGAGATGGAACTCAGATGGCATTTGATCTTATCTGTACCTGGATAGGAATAAGTAGTGCTCATCCAATTTTTACCTGAAGACCTGAAATAAGGCGGAACCCATTATCTACCCATAGGCTGCCCATTCCACTTTGGGATAGCTCAAATTGCTAGGAAGTGTCTTGCTATAATTTTCCACCCATTGCTACCATCTGAGACTGAGTAGAACGAGTTTAATCCTTCTTCTAGATCACAGATTTAAATATATATCTTCAAATGAATATTCAGCCCCTCTCCCCACTTTGCCCCTTCCTCCATGCTAAGTCACAGGATGTTTGCTAGAAAGGACCTATGTCAGCCCATCCATTTTAAAAATGAGGAAATTAAATCTTCCTGCAATTTCCCTGGTAGAACATGAGCTGCTTAAGAGAAGAGATTACCTTGCTTTTATATTGGAATCTCCAGAAACCATAATTGTGCTTGACATATAGTAGACACTTAATAAATGCTTATTGTGGGGTGCCCTAAGTGGTGCAGTGAATAGAGCACATGCCCTGGAATTAGAAGGACTGAGTTCAAATATGACCTCAGACACTTAAAACTTTCTAGCTGTGTGACCTTCGGCAAGTCACTTAACCCCAATTGCCCTGCCTTCCCCACTCCAAAAAAAGCAAAAAATAAACACTTATTGATCAATTGATTGATTCTTATAAAGGACATCATACTTAAGAGAGGAAGATAATTCATTAAAACGGTTTCAGTCCTCAGAATACTTCTCACCTATAAAATTAAAAATCCTTAATTTCCTGAAGGCAATATGGTATAGTAGATAGAAACATGACTTCAGAGATAGATAGATGGTTCAAAAGTATTATGGGCATTTCCTACCTGGCTACATTTCTCTAGATTTCTCCTTTTCTCTATTATACCTCAGGAACCAGATTACCTCTCCCCCTGGGATCCCCCCTCTGATTGGAGGATTGAGAGCTCCTTCCAGAACCTCCACTTAAGAAGGATACCCAGGGTAGCCAATTCTCATTTCCCACCTGCTGTATTCCTCTGGACTCCTCCATCATGCCCCTCCATGGGTACCTTCTATCTCTTTTCCCCTGCTCCCTGTCTTGTGTGCTATTTTTTTCCTATTTGTACTCCCAAGGCAAGGCACAATGCCTTGCATTTAGTAGATGCTTAATAAATGTTTCATGATTGGCTAACAGTGGCTATGTGGCCCTAGGCAAGTCACTTAACCTCTTCATGTTCCCAGGCAACTCTCTGAGGCTTGAGGCTTTAAATTGTACAACAGGTATTTATCTGCACTGGTAGAGGGAGTTTATTGACCAGAAAGGAGTTCTATATACCAATGAAATCACTTGTTCAGTCATTAAGTCATGTCCGACTCTTCACTACTCCATGGACTTGTACATAAAGTTTTCTTGGCAAAGATACCAGGGTGGTTTGCCATTTCTTTCTACAGTATGTTCCCATTTTACAGATGAGTAACTAAGGCAAATTGAGGTTAAGTGACTTGCCCAGGGTCGCACAGCTAGTAAGTAGCTGAGGCTGAATCAGACTCAGATCTTCCTGACTCTGGGCCCACTGTACCACCTAGCTGCCCCCTAATGAAATCACTCATCTCATTTAATACTAATGTACCTACAAAGCTCCCTACTAAGATTAAAAACCACTTAGGGTATTCACTTCAGACTGTCTTATGTAGCAAAAGATCCTGGCATGGCTGGGACACAGGACTGTTCCCTCTGACCTTTACCTAAACAGCCTTAGTCCAGATCATACTGAGGATTGGCAAGGACACAAAAGCTAGTCTAGAGGTGCAATGATGTTTAAAAATCTATGATTTAACCATGTCTCAGATAGTGAGCTTGCAAGCCTTGGCAAGCTTCCCTGCTCTGTTCTGCCAGCCTGGACACATTTTGTTTTGAAAGCGCTTCCTCCAGCTCCAGCTGAATTGGCAGGGTGGACCAACCAACCTCCTGTGGGATCAGTTTTTCCATTCTCTCAGTTCTGCTGCTCTAGCACAGTGCCCATCATCTGTCAGCCTTCTATTCCTAGCACACCCACTGGCAGAGAAGTCCCTGTGCTCGTGGCCTACTGGGAAATGTGGGGGCTGTCAGGAAAGAAGGGAGTGAGGAAGCAAAGTGCACAGTCCTCAGCCCCCTGAGGTAGGGGACCACGTGGTCCCCTGAGACCCTTCCACCACTGCTGATGCCTCCCTACTACCTTTATTCAGAAACAGGTTTGGCCTGAGCACAGAGAATGGGAATATCTCATTTGCTAAAACCAGATTCTCTTCATCCTGGAGCAGGGGTTCCCCAAGTACTATAAACATGTGATTTGTAGAAGGGATAGTTTTTCAACCCTTTGCAATACAAAAACCTAAGATTCCTAACACCTAATGCTTCCAGGGCCATTCCATAAGCTCTCTTTGTCAAAAAAAAAAAAAAAAGACAATTTGGAGAGTGGAGGGGGTCCACTCCTAAGCAGAGATACAACTAGAAATTTTTATATAAACAAGGTGAGATGGTTCTTGAAGAAACATCAGGTGAGGGACCCTCAAATCAAGTTTAAAAATAATTAAGTTGAGCCGGGGTAGTTGGAGGCATAGGGTTGTATGTATATTAGATCAGAACTAAGAACACAAGGTTCCATAGGGAAAGACCCAAGACACCAACCCAATGGGCAGAAACAGAGAGACAGAGAGGCTGTTTGTTACAAAGGCCACTGCCAAGGAAGGGGGCAGGCAAGGGACTAGGGCAGAGAGGAGCTCATCTCAAATTCCATACTAGAATAAGGAAGCATGCTATCTGATAACTTACTATTTTAATAAATTAGGTGCTATGTTTAGCTGTTTTTTTTATCTGACAAAGTAGTTGAGTGCTGTTAGCAAAACCCCACTCACTCTCCCTTAGTATGACTAATTCCAAGTAACTCTAATTTCTAATACCAAGTATTTACTGAGTAGCACTCAGCTATAGGGGACACATCCAAATGTGACCCTTCTCCTCAAGAAATTCACCATCTCATTGGGAAGATAAAGCATCTACATAGGAAATCAATAGTCGAATATCGTATTGTGTAGTACAGACTCTAAGAGCTATAAGAATTATGAGAAAAGAGAAATTAATATAGGCTAGAAGATCCAAAGAAAAATTCATGATGGAGAATTTAGATTAGTTTTTAAAGAATGGATGGAATTTGTATTGTCAGGAGGAAAAGGGTATACATTCATTTTTCAGATACAAAAAAGTAAAACTTGTTAAAATTAAAATAATTACTATCTACAATAACAAAATATTTTCTCAACAGAATTCATTCATCAGTAGAACATAGAAATGCACCTACAGAAAAGCTCCTCTTGTGCAGCACATCATATATATAGAGCAACTAGGTCAGTAATTCAGTTCTCCAGATTTCCCAGAAGCCTCCTCTTCAGACACCCATACATTTCAGGGCATTAATTTCATGCTTGTTTCATCCCATAAATTAAGTACAAAATAAATTTAAGAAATTTTAAAGTACCTAAAATAGTGTTAAATCATATATTGAATAATATATGTTAACATATTAACTTCATTAACAGTTACTACTTTTCTGATTTCTCTCTACCTTGTGCTGGGTCCGGAAATCCAAAGCAGAAGAGAATAATAAGTTGTATAGTTCTTGGAGCACAGCAGAAATGACAACTAAGAAGGTATGAATGGGAGTCTTCTTGACCCTTCCTGATTACATCAGTTCTAAAGAGCTAAATATCTTCTATTAAGTCTGAGCTCAATTACTTTGAGAAGTAGGCGCTTAGCACTAATTGATGTCAGAGTGAAGAAGTAAACCTCAATATATAAATATTAATTAAATTAATTATTGCCTCTTTAATCAGGCCTCTCCCTCTGCAGCTCAGTCAAGATGACTATATATATATATATATATATATATATATATACACATATATATGGAGAGATATAGAAAGAGAGAGAGAGAGAGAGAGAGAGAGAGAGAGAGAGAGAGAGAGAGAGAGAGAGAGAGAGAGAGAGAGAGAGAGAGAGAGAGAGAGAGAGAGAAAGCATGTATATGTATATGTTACAAGGACAAAATAGGAATTTAGCTATATGGAATCACCACCTTGTAGTAGAAAAGAGACTGGTTTTGAAGATCTCAACTTGACCACTAATTAGCTGTTTCCCTCTTCAGGTCTCAGTTTCCTCACCTGCAAAGTGGGGCATTAGAGCTAGATTGTCTTCTGAATACAAGATTCAAAGCCCAGTGTCCCAACCTTAGCCAACTAGTAAAAAGACCCAATGGCTGAAAACTTTTTGAAAAATTATCTGGTTCTTTGTAGTAATTCTCATCTAAATTTAAAGTATCAGATTTAGACTTCCCAATACAGAAGCTTTGGCCCTTCAGGCCTGGGGAAGCACAGATAAGTAGATAAGAGTACTTCAGGTACTTTCCTTTTGCATTTAGGGCCCCCACCATGGATATGCCAGTTTAAAGTTGGCTGCAGGTTTTTGATTCATTCAAAATCACAGCTCACAATCCCTACCAATGTATTTACTTCTGCTAGTCAGAAAATAGACACGATTAGTTCAAAACAAAATCATTTAATAAAGCAACATAGGGAGAAAAATTAACTATAGAATATTACCCCCCAAAAAAAATCTAGAACACAATTTCCCACTACATAAAACATCAGTGGAAAGAGTGGGCACACCTAAGGAAAGTGAGGGTGAAGGAGTGCGGACACAGAGAAAACACGTGTCTAAGTCATGGAGCACATTATATGGAGGGGCACACATATAGAACATATATGACCAGGGCACACACATGGAAGAGTGCATGTGTGGCCAGAGTAGAAATATAAAGGCACAAATCATACCTCTGATGGTACAAGGCCACCAATCCCTCTTGTTTTTGTGACTCCAGGACTCTGACTAGTCCTGCTTTTAGTCTCTGCCAGATGTAGAGCCTCTGCTTCCCACTGGTCTCTCATGGGTACTGCTTGTCAAGGTTCCCTTGGTCTTGTCATTGTTTCTTGTTGAAGCTAGGTGTCCATCACCACTCATCTTGACTTTGGATTCCAATGACTCTGGAGGAAAGAGTAAGGCTGATGACTTTACACAGCTCTGCCTCACTCTCATGATGTCATTGGTCCTCTTCAAGAATGAAGGACAAACAATTCAAACTCACACTGTTTCAACTAGGTGTCACAAGGTTGTGAAAAGTCTTTGCGCTTCCACTAGAATTTTCAGCTGAGGTGCCCCATCTTCTCCATAAGAAGAATCAGAGACCTCTGTCATCATTCTTTTAGCTTAGAGGTCATTAGCATAAACTTTAGAACTTTTAGAGAAACAGAGCTCTCACATGCTCAGTATGAAACCTTTGGCTAATTTCCTCCCCAGAGGAGAATCTTCCTGTCCTCAGAGCTTTGGCTATGACAGTCTTTTCCTCTGTAAAAAAGAGAGCTTTATCTCCAGTATTCCAACTCTTTTGGAACACAGAGCAACCAGTTAGCTAAGTAGTGCCTGCAGTGTTGTTTATATCTAATCTAAACTTCCTACTCACTTCTGTGTCGATCCTCCATCCATTTTGGGTGAACGAAGACCTGTGGCAAATTTTGAAGTTGAGATAGCTTTTCTAGGTGCCTTATATGCCAGAGGGAAGTGTCCCAGGTACTATATACATTTTTTGTGCTCCCCCACATGTGGTGAATTTTGAGCCAAGGGACTGAGCTTTTGCATTTGGGAAGTGTAAATCTGATCCTTTAAATTTCAGTCAAAAAATCTATTTGGAAAAGACTTCAAAACTCCTACTTTATATCCAGCTACCAGAACTCATCCCTTCAGAAATGAATATCTTAGGGACTTCCCTCTCAACAAACTGCCAACAGGTTTCTGGATCTGAAGCCTCCCGCTTTTCTCTGCACCAAAATAATTTTTTTTTTAGTTTTCCCTGCAAATGAATAGGAGAAAGGTAAAGTAATAAACACACATAGAAGAGTATGTCTTCCCTGTGGTAAGTCACTTTAAGAATGTGTCTTCCCTATGGTAAGTCACTTTAAGTCATCACCATTCATCTTTGTTTGAATTTCTTCCTTTATGTTGTATATTTGTCTAGAAACAAGCTTTGAAGCACCCTTTTTCCTAATTTCCTATCTCCCTCAAGAGTATCACCATCCTTCCATTTACCCACATTCACAACTTTGGAGTAATCCCCAACTCTTCATGGTTCTCACCTACCACATCCAATTCTTCTTGATCCTACTATCCCAGCCTCCTCCTCCATTTTTTTCTTCCCTCACACTACCATACTAGCTCTGGCCTTCCCCACATCCTGCTTACGCTACTGTCCTAACCACCAAAAAGTTCTCCCTGCCTCAAGTGTTTACTCTCTCCCGGTCATGCTCTATACTGTTACCAAATTGATATTCCTAAGGAACAGATCTGACCATGTCATTTCCTTGCTCAAAAAAGCTCCAGTGGATCCCAATTGTGTCTAAAATAGGGTAAAAATGGGAATGCTTTCTTTGGTATTTAAAAGCCTTTACCATCTAATTTCATCTATATTTCTAGGCTATTTTCAGAATACATCCCTTCTCACAATCTATATTCTAGCTATGGAGATGACATTCCATCTCTCCCTTCATACTTTCACTAAACCCAAGGCTAAAATGCCTTCTTAATACTTCAGTGACCACAAAGAAAATGCAGGGAACATCCAAGTTGTTCTACCTGGACAAGTCACTAGAAGGAAGGGGTTCTAATGTGGATCCATGAAGACACCTTCAAGTATTTAGGATCATAGAACTTTGGGAGGAACATTGTAGGATGAGTAGTCCAACACTTTTTTTCTGAATAAAGGATATTAAGGTCTAGATGAATAGCTCACTCAGACTGGCCCAGGCAGTGTCAGACTCTCATTCATACCTAATCATATGCCACATGGTATATGTTTTTAATCAATAATTATATCAAGTAAGGAAAATTCATAGGATTGTAAACATATCTATAAGGGATATCAGAGATCATCAGTCCAATCTTCTTATTTTATAGATAAGGAAAGTGAGGACCAGAGAGGTTAAGTGACTTGCATCATGGTTACACAGGTATTATCAGTGGCAGAATTCAAACCCAAGTTCTCAGACTTCAACTCCACTATTCCTCTGGCTACACCATGCCAAGTTGTTAAATCACTAGGGAAAAGTAGAAATCAAGAAATGTATCTCTCTTATCTGTGTACAGTTCTGGTTAGATAATGTGGCCCTATTAGATTATTTCTGTTTCTACCTTTTGGTCTAATTTGAAGACAAACCATGGAATGAAAATTATTAATCACATAGATTATGGCAATGTCATAAGGCTACCTCTATCAAAAGAGGTGTTTGTGTTCATAAGGTATTAAAGAATTGCATCTAGCCCCGTATTAATGATCTCTTCAAATTGCACTGATTGTATGAGTCCACAGAAAAGGGTTGAAATGAGCCAAGGGTGATGTAACACATTCAGCCTGACTACCACCTAGGAAAAGTGCTGCAAAGTTTATTCCCACTGGCCAAAGGAAATCAGGAGAAATCAGGAGCTCACTCCAGTCCTATGGCTAGTTTTAGCTGTCTGGAACTAAAGGCTATTCAAGAGTAGGTAATAAACAAGAGGGCAGAAAGTATTTCTTGTCAAGATAATTCAGGCTGGTTATATGGGTGTGTGTGTGTGTGTGTGTGTTGCGCACGTGTGTGGGTGTGTGTTTGTATTTATGTGTGTGCACATGTGTGTGGGTGTGTGTAGGGGGGTGTACCTCATGGCTAATCAGTCAACAGGTGTTAAGGAATGTAAGCAAAGTCAAAAACTTGTGTAGGTATATGTATTCATCCCACCTGATATCCAGGTTGAACAATACACTCTCAAATAGAGGAAATCCATACACCTTTGGAGCAGGAAGAGTGAGTGTCTATTAGTTAGAAAGCGATTTTTCTATAAGATGTAGCAGTAAACACCCTAGCATACCCAGGACGGCTGCTAGCACAGGTTCTTAGATCTGCTTTTCTAAAGGAAAGCAATTCAAAATGGGTTAACAATCTTGCTTTAATCAATCAAGCATATATCATTTACCTAGTTTGGGGAAAAAGTTGGCACCCTGAACTTCAGAAAATACAAACAGAAGTTACTGCAGAAAATAACACAGCTCAGGAGACAGGGCTTCCAGCTGTCTGACCATTACATCCATACGTAGTTAGTTACCAGAGAGGGAAGCAGCAACATCTAGGTTTTCAAAGCCAAGGGACTCAATGGCTGCCCAGAGTCTCATCTAGCCAAATCACACAACTCTTCCCAAAGTGATCCCCAAAGCAAAACCTCACATCAGGGTATATATATAGCCTTCTCCTGGCTCAGAGAATGTCACAACCCTCTCGATCCACTGCCCAATCACAAAGTAACAAGGTGTGGGCATTCTTAAAAAACAAGCCTCCAGCCACAGGCTCCATGTGACTACATTCAGCCTATTAGGGGGCAGAGTATATTTTCAAATCAGGGAAGGTTCTCAGAGTCACTTAAGCCTATCAAGAGGACAAGGGGCAGGGAAGATCTTAGATTCCCATTACAGATGTCAGTAAAATGGGCAGTGTGCCATACTGCCATACCCCTTGTAGATGGAGTGATCACTATCATTTTCCTGCTTTTATAATCCAATCCTATTTCATCAAGCTGAACCCTTTTAACCCCTACCAGCAGACACTGGCTAGAGCTGCCACCAGGCAAATTTGACCTGAGCCCTCCTTACTAGGTTGATTCCCTCTTACAGTCACTGAATCACAAGGGCTCAGACTACATGAGGAACTTTTCAGTCTGAATTTTTCTTTTTTCACACAAGATTTCATCTCTAATCTCTGAGCATTTCCACTGACTGTCTCTGATGCTTGAAATGCATTCCTACTCCCTCAGTTCCTCTTAGAAACTCTTGTTTCTTTCAAAACTCTGTTCAAATGCAGTGTTCTCTGATCTTCCCCCAACTAGCAGTAACTCCCCTACAAAAACTAATCTCACAATTGTTTTTTATATACTTATTTATGTGTATGCTCTCTCCCCAGATAGACCAAAAGCTCCTTAAAGGATTCATTTTTGGTTTTGTGTCACCAGCACCACGCCTAGCAGGCACAAAGGAAGTGTTTAATAAAGATTTGATGATAGATTTCCTGACTGGATCTGTTCACTCCCTGTCTGTCTCTGCATTTTCAGCACTAGACCAAATGCCCCCAGAAGCTAACACTCCCACAGTGCCCTATGGCTGTCCAGAATCACACACCAACAGCAGCAGGGGGACAGGCACGCCTGGTCACCATTATATCTGGTTTAGTCTCTGTCTTGCACCTTCAAAAACTGCCATGTGGATTTGTTACAGTTGGCATCAGCTCTATCAGTGTCAGAGGGAGCCTAGGATGCCAAGAGTGGATGAAGCTATCTTAAGAGTATCAGTGTACTAGTACTGAGTTGAGAATGCCCAGTACACAAGCAGGTATCAAAATAGAGAGAATGTTGAACTTTGAGTCAGGAAGACCTGAGTACAAATCCCTCACTAGTTGTGTGAGCCTGGATAATTCACTTAACCTCTCCCATTCTCAGTTTCTTCATCGGTAAAATGGGGATAATAATAAACACCTCTTCCCCATGAGGTTGTTGTCAAGAACAAATGATGATATACGTGTAGTTGTTCAGTCATTTCAGCCATACCTGTCTTTTCATGACCCTATTTGGAGTTTTTCGCAAGTGGTTTGCCATTTCTTTCTCCAACTCAGACCTAAGTTCAAATCTGACCTCAGAAATGGTGTGACCCTGGGCAAGTCATAATCTGGAGAAGGAAATGGCAAACCACTCCAGGATCCTTGCCAAGAAAAATCCAAAATGGGTCATGCAGAGTCAATCAAAACCGAAAACAACTAAACAACTACAAATGATCGAACTATGAGCAAGATATGTACAAGGTCATTATTATACTACCTCTATCACATAGTTGGTTGTTTTGGACAACTTAAAGTACTATATTAACATAAGACAGTTTGAAGTCAAAGCCCTGGTCTTTGGACACATGTCTCTGGCCTGACTTTAGTTAAGTGTTCGGGTGTACCTGGGGCCATAGCCACCAATTCCAGACAATCAGTCCATTTATCTTAAACAGGTAACAAAGGGGAGGAAGCCTCATTTACAAGGAGCTACCTATGTTTGTACATCCAGCAGAGCTAAAAGGTTTATGTGACTGACACTTCTCACTGGCACAAGTGCAAGTGACATTGATTAAGGGAAACCATTCATAAAATTCATATCATTGCATTTTAAAAGCAACTCAGTTTGGGGCTTAGAGCTGGAGGAAGTTCTAGGACAAAGTACAAGCCTTCAAGCCTGCTATTGTTTATGTCCCTGTGATGGATGCTGGGAGAACTCTCCCAATCCACATACCCCCTTAGGCAAGAAACAATATAAAGGAACATTATGGGCACCAGCTCCTCCCCACAGGTGCCCTGAGAAGGAAATAGCACCACAATAGCTTTTCTGAGCAGGATAGGCTTCTTGAAGGAACTAATTTGATTTAATAACCTTCTTTTCTCCCTAATTGTCTTTGTCACTGACTTCCGGACTCCCTCCCCTCTGAGTGTGTTTTCCTTGGGGGCTGGATCTTAAAGCATCTTAGCTCTTGTCATACTGGGCAATTCATGGTTCACCAGCCTAGGTCTCTGGTCCAACTGACTTTTGGATGGTCTGATTTGGTCCCACCTGGATGCTATTCTCTTTCCCTCGGGGCAGTACTACCGAGCACAGTGTCTTTGCCTGGTGACCTGTCCCACTCCCTCTGTTCTTCGGTTCTCTAGCACAGCACTTTGCAGAGCTGGTGCTTCCAGGTTGCAGCCCCAAGCAGCCTTTAACTCCTGAAGCACTGTGACCAAGCTGGCTATTGAGGCCTAACTCATTATCTTTCTCCTGCAAACCTTCCTCTCTTCCTAATATGCCCAATACTATTCAGAGAATCATCATCTTCTGAGGATGATCATCCTATGCTTGGGGTGGATAGGAGCATGATACAAATGGTTGCTAGGTAGCACCATAGTGCACAGAGCACTGTCAGGAAGACCTGAGTTCAAATTCAGCCTCAGACACTTACTAGCTATGTAACCCTGGGCAAGTCACTTAATATCTGTTTGCCTCAGTTTCCTCAAATGTAAAATGAGGATAATAATAGCACCTACCTCCCAGGGTTGTTATAAGGATCAAATGAGATAAAACCATAAAAGGCTTAGCACAGTGCCTGGCACATAGTAAGTGCTTTATAAATGCTAGCTATTATTATTGATATCTATAGCTTTCAAAACACTGATCTGCTTCTCAGCTCCTTATTCTGGACACTCTGCTTTCTTGGTTTTTGTGACACAGCTCTCTCCTGGTTATCTCCCTGCCTATCAGAACCCTCCTTCTTAGACAAATATTCAGGGGTGGCTAGGTGGTACAGTGCATAGAGTACTGGCCCTGGAGTCAGGAGGATCTGAATTCAAATGTGGCCTCAGACACTTAACACTTACTAGTCTTGTGACCTTGGGCAAGTCACTTAACCCTGATTGCCCTGCCTTCCCCCCTCCAGAAAGCAAAAAAAGAAAAAAGATGACAAATATTCTTTTTTTTCTGAATCACTATCCATACTTCCCAAGGCTCCATCCTCAGCCCCCAACTTTTGTCTTTCTCTACCATTTCTTAGTGATCTCATCAATTCCTACAAGTTCAAATATCACCTCTCTATATATATTTCTTCCAGTTCTCTTCATCTGGCCTTATTATCTCTTCTGAACTATAAAGCTACCTCACCAACTACCTCCTGAACATCCTGTCAGTTCTCCTTCCATAACACCTCTCAGATGTGTGACTTTCTCTCTCTTCACACAGACAACATCAGGTGAGGGCTTCTTCACTTGCCCTATTGAAATTGCTTCTCACTTGGTCTCCCTCCTTAAGGTTCTCCCCTCTCAAAATGATCTTTTGCATGGCTGTCAAAGTGACCTTTCTAAAATCACAGGTATGACTGGTTATTCCTCTGCTTAGTACAATCCAGTGGCTCCCTTTTAGCTCCATGATTAAATAGTATTTACAATAGGTTACCTTCACAGCCTTCCTCCAACCTCTCAATCAAGCTGTAAATTTTGCTTTTTCACTTGTTGACCCTTGCATCTAGAATGCTAGTTCTCCAACCTACCCCCTGGGACATTGTGAATTCCCTGGTTACCCTCAAGACTCTGCTTAAAACCCACCTTCTTCAGAATTTTCCCTGTCCCTCCTACCCCAAACCCAATTTCCATAGTGTCTTTCCTCTAAGATTAATTCTACTTCCATTGATATATCTCATATGTACAATTTTTTGCATATTGTCTCCTCCATTAGGATGTGAACTCCTTGAGGGCAGAAACCAGTTTTTTGCCTGTATTTGAATCCCTAGTGCTTAGCACAGTGCCTGGAACACAGCAATTACCTAATCAATGTTTTGTTACTGACTAAACTCACTTGTCCTCCAAACTTCTCTAATTTCTGTTGCGAAAACAGTCATTCTACCTGTCACTTAGGTATGCAGCCTCAACCAATGAAAATTCTAGAAACCTAGAGGAGCTAATTTTAGAACCTCTTAATGAGCCATGGCATTTAGTCAGGAAAAGTTTCTATTTGAGGTTTCACATAATATTCTTACTTCACTGTTTCTACCACTGGCAAAATGATGACAAACAAAATCAGTCAATAAAATAGTCCCTGGAATGAGAGGTCCAATGCTGCCCTTTTGGTCCAGGGTGGGATAAGACCCATCATTCACAAAATGTAATTATGATATGAAACATTACAAGATGAAAAGATCGTAAATGTAATATGTTATTAAGGCTTTTAAAAGTATTTTTAAGGCCAGACTTTATATTCAATACAATGACATGTAATTAAGTCTGAATACTTGAACTCGTGATCCTCAGCATAATACACTCAGACAATAATACTTAAAGGGTCCATGTTTTCATTTGTGTGGGTGATTTCTGCCAACATTGGTATAGCCTTTGAAGATGCAGTGTAACTTTCATGGCTTTCCTATAGGATGGCTAAAGACAGACTCCAACCAAGGCTCATCTTTGGTCAATAGTGATGGTAGGGGGATGCCTAGGTGGCACAGTGAATAGAGCACCCAGCCCTGGAGTCAGGAGAACCTAACTTCAAATCCGGCCTTAGACACTTAATACTTACTAGCCATGTGACCTTGGGCAAGTCCTTTAACCCCAAACGCCCTGCCTTTCCCCCTCCAAAAAGAAAAGAAAAGTGATCATAGGCCACAGTATTCAGTTAGGCAATAGATATTTGATATAAATATGTGACACCTTCCCCTATTGAGATTTAGGGAACAGAAAGTGTTGACAGTTTAGGAGGGGCTATGTTTGTGGATCTCTCTGTTTTTTTTTTCTTTTGTGCTTGCTAATTCATTTTTAAAATTTTATTGACATATTTCTATTTTATTCTTTTATTTCTGAATGTATCACTCCCCTGCCCAGCAAGCCATCTATGGTAAGAAGGAATAAAAGAGAGAAAAAAAAGGCAGTTCAGCAAAACCAACCTACATATCAACCATAATCGGATAGCATAGGATATTTATAATCCCATAGGTTCCCCCCACCCCCACTCCTTGCCAAGAAGAGAGGAAGGTTCATTTTTTCAGTTCTTTCCTGGGATGGGTCTCGATCATTCTTTAAACAATATTCAGTTTGGTGTTTTTGTTCTTTCCATTTCCATTGATGTAATCCTTGGATAAGTTGTTCTCTTTGTAATATTTACTTCACTCTGCATCAGTTCATGCCTCCTGCGCTCCTCTGAATGTATTGTTTCTTACGGTGTGGCAATATTACATTATATTCTGTGGGCATCTACTCTATTGTAAGATCCTTACTCTTCTTTCTTTTTTTTTAACCAGGCCTGTGACTTTATTGGTATAGTTAACTCCCAGTGATTTAACTCTCTACACTCATGCAGGCCAGCAACTGCTCTGAATCTTATGGTTTTAGTTACCTTGGTTACTAAGCAGATAAGTAACTTGCCCAGGGTCATACAACAGTATGTGGCAGAGGTAGGACCATTACTCAAGTCTCCCTATCCGAGGCTAGCTCTCTATCTACAATGCCAATTCCTCTTTTCCAGTCCTTTACTACCCCTAAAAGTACTACTATGACTATTGTAGAGTTTATTTTCTTGGAATATATGCCTACCAATGGTTATGGATATTGGTGGGTTGTTTTTTTTTTTAAATGTGTTCCATAACAGACATTCCTCTTCCTCCTCAAGTCATCTGAAGACATATATCTCAACACCTTTTTTCTCATTCACTGTTATAGCAATAGCCACTAAGGGGTTACCACATCTAGAAGTCTACAGGGTGGCTAAGTGCTGCCAAACACTGAGAAGGAGGTGCTGTGATGATAATGATGAAAGGAATAACTTCCATTTACACAATACTTGAAAGTTTACAAAAGGTTATCCTCATAATAATGTTTTGAGGTAGGTAGTACAAGTATTATTCTCTCCATTTCACAGATGAGGCAACTAAGTTATAGATAGGAGCAGTGACTTGTAGTCACTCAGCTAATAAAGGGCTTAGGTTTGAACTCTTCTGACTCCTAAGACCTAGTGTCATAAGTTTCTGGCACTTGCGTTTTAAATTACTTTGAGCAAGGCATCCTCTGAAATACTTTCCTAATCAGTACAGGAACTAAAAAATTATGTTTTCCTCAAAGTTGTTCAGAGAATGACAATGAAGTTCAGAGGAGAAGGCTATAGTCACAAGACAGAGTATCTGCTTCACCAAAAATCTCATGGACACCACCAGAACTTTGACGGAAACAACCACCTAATTCCTGACAAAACTGGTCAGGCACCCTACAGTCCTGACAACTCAGACTTGGAAACTTCCTTGTAAGTAGATATAACACTAAGCAAAATTCACCAGAATTTGGAGGGTTGTCTAAACACGATGATTGTGGGTTCATCAACAAGTCTTCTTCAAGATAACTAATTAGAAGGTCTCCCTTGTATGACAGCTGGAGGTCAGTTAGGAAGAAATGGCCATAGCAGAGTCCAAGCCAGGTCTCTCTTTCAGGACTTTACAAAGCTGAAGGAGAAGGGAAAGAAATGAAAGCCCTCAAAAGTTCATACCTCAAAGTAGTATAGACTCTCACATCTCTTAGGAGCCCACTGCAAGTTAACGTGGTAGATGCTAGCATAATCAGAAATAGTTGAAGAATAATTGCTTTGTGCCCAGTAAGGGTGCCAACCAAATACTCAACACGTAACTGATTTGGCTAGAATTTTATCACCAAAGCCAATTGTTTCTATTCTATTTTATTCATTTCAACCATCATTTATAATGTGCCTAGCACACACTCAGCACTTGACTAGGCACTGGAAATACAAAACCAACACCCAAACAGTTCCTGTCCTTGAGAAGCTTGAATTCTACCACAGGGGAGGGGAGAGAATAGGTACATCAATATAGCAAGGAGCCAGTGAAGGGTCTTTTCTGGAAGGCACCTGGGATTGACTTGTCCCTACCTCTCCTCTGACCCAGATATTATAAGGAGATATCCAAGATTGACTGGTTTTTCCCAATGATCCCAATGATAGTTGTTAGTGAAGAGGACTCTCAGAGAGGTAAGAGGTTTGCAGAGCTATGGAGAGGAAGACATACAATATAAGGTCCTTTACTGATCAATGTGAAAGAGAAAAAAATGGAGCTCTGAGTCCCGGGAGGGGACTATAACAGTACAGGAGCTAAGGGAACAAAGGAATGGAGGTAAAAATCAGAAGAATACTAGAATGATGTGAGCGAAGAAGTATGATGCAAAGAACTGTAGAAATGATGGAGAAGAGAATCAGCGTCTTGAAGAGCCACATACGGGAAGACACACCTACAGAGTGACCAACTTAGAAGCATCCCAACAGAATCTACCATTCAGGCTGTAACCAGGAGCAGCTGATGTTATTCAGCTTCTGGGGAGAGATCTGCTCACCAAGAGGAATGTCATTTTTTAGGGAATATTTTATGAGTTCAATTTCTTTTAATAATCTATAAATAAATCTATTCATTCACTGTACTTTGCATGCCTATGTTCTTGTAAAGGGAGCTGATGACTACACCCTGGGCGTGAGTGTAACATAGTCAAGTTTCAAATTATTTAAGAAACAGATGATGAGTCAAGGAAGCATCAGCCCCCAGGACCCTGTGTCAAGAGGAAATTTCAAACACAAAGATAATAGTAATGTATGGTGTGATAGAAGGGTTTTATCATTTGTTTCTTTTGATTTTTTTTGAAGGATTTTGTTTGTTTCATTTGATCTTTAATGATCCTAGTGGTTGTGGGATGGCTAGTTGGTGCAGTGAATAGAGCACAGGCCCTGGAGTCAGGAGGACTTGAGTTCAAATCTGGCCTCAGACACTTAACACTTACTAGCCTTGTGACCTTGGGCAAGTCACTTAACCCCAAATGCCCTGCCCTACCCCCTCCAAAAAGGAAAAAAAAATCAGGAATAATCCTAGTGGTTACACAGTGGATTGAACACCAGGCGTAGAGTCAGGGAGACCTCAATCTGGCCTCAGACACTTAGTAGTATGTAATCTTGGGCAAGTCACTTAACCCTGCTTGCCTTAGTTTCCTCATTGGTAAAATGAGCTGGAAAAAGAAAGGGTAAATCACTCCAGTATCTTTGCCAAGAAAACCCCAAATGGGGTTACAAAGAATCAGACATGACTGAGATAACTGAACAAAAACAACAATAACAATAACAACCCTAGTGATAATTCAGATCACCCCTAAGGATATGGTACAAAAAAAATCTTCCCTGGAATTCAAGACCACACATCTAGAGTTCATGGAATCTAGGACCCCAAAGCAATGACTTGCTGAAGAGACTATGGAGTTCCTACAGAATTAACATATGAAATCAACATTTCTCATAGGAGCCCTAATGAGAAGAGATTTTATAATTCTGAAGCCAGTCACCATGAGCAGAAAGAAAATTGATTAAAGAAATAAAATCACTATAACATTGTCTTAAACATTCAAATAAAATGACATTCAAAACTGGAAATTCAACAAACAGAATTGCCACACTTCCTCTGGAGAATGTCACTAGAGGAGATGCTGAAAATAAATAAGCTTTGTGGATTCTTTTTAAATGTCAAACTGACTCATTAAGCTAAGTACACTGGCAAGTTTGCTGCTAATGAAATGTGGCTTTTTTATGCTTTGGAACTAGGCTCTCAGAATTATGGCAGCATCCTGTCAGTCTAAAAGATGGGTACATTTCTTACATCTAGAATAAGTCAGAAAACAGAATGAAAATAGCAATCACAAGTCACGCACGAAAGTTAGAACTTAGGGATCAGGAAACAAAGAGAGGAACAGGTCTCGGCATAAAAGTTGAGAAAGAAACGTCAAAGGTAACTCTGTCACTAAGCTCTGTCAAAACATAAGCTCTAACCAATCACTTCTGGTCCTGAGGTTCCCTCAAACTGACCTCACTTCCACCCATTGCTCACTGATTAACAGCAACTAGACTGTTGTTGAACATTTCAAGTGATTACACGTCCAAATAACAATCCAGCCTGGCTTGAGCTTAGGGGCGTAAACCCGTTGGCATTAAACCAGAAAAATCCAGCCTCGGTTTGCATTATTCTTCATCTTGGGGATCTTGGAAAATGCTGGGAATACTCAGAAAATCGCTTGGTAATTAATAGAATATGACAGGTGAGTGTGATGAAAAGGTCAGAGGTAAAACACAGGTTCTTAAACATGGAAGACTCAGGGAATGAAGCAGATTTAGTGATGAAGAGTATAATCTTAGCTTTGGACGTGCTAAGCGTGAGGTGTCAATGGGACATCTCAAATCTGGAGGGAGGACCTTGAGGTTGTCAGTCTGAAGCCTGGAAGTGAAGTCAGTCCTAGGTTAGAGAACTGTCTACACAGAGATGATAATTTACAATATGGAAGTGAAGGGGGGTTGGGGTGGGGAAGGAGAGAGAAGAGAAGGTGGAGGAAGAGGAAGAAGAGGAGAAAGAGAAGGAGAAGGACATAGAGAAAGAAGAAGAGGAGGAACTTGGAGAAAGAGAAGGAGAAACTGGAGATGAAAAAGAACAACCAAACAGTGTGGTATCTCTGAATGCAAAGGAGCAGAGAATGTGCAGTTGGAGGTCTGGAGGCTGGAGAAGGAGGAGAGGGGAAGTTAATAGTGTCAAATCCTACGAAGTCAAGGCAGATGAGAAATCTTCAAATGCAAAGTAAAGGTATTAGACTAGATAGTACCTAAGGTCCTTTGCTTCAAAACTTTAAGGAAAGGCAAGCAATGTGGTGAACTAGAAAGGATACAGGATTTGGAGTCAAATCATCTGAGTTCAAAATCTGGCTCTGCCATTTAGTACCTTTGTTACCTTGGGAAATTCTGGACAAGACCTTGGACTTAACCTTTCTAGGCCTCAGCTTCCTTTCCTCTACAAATTAGGGACTCAGATAGTTCTGATGCCTATAAATATGTGATTCCAACAGCACCTAAATAGGATAGAAGTGCAAAGGGAAGTCATTTTAGGACTGGAGAGACCTGGATATGTTTATAGTCAGATAAGAAGGAGCCAGAGGAAAGAGCAAGTGAAAAATGAGATATGAGAAAGATGGGGGTGGCGGGGGAGGTGGGAGAGAGACAGACAGACAGAGACAGAGAAGTGCGGAAATGAAGAAAGCAACACAGAATTCCCAAAAGTAGCAAGAAAAACAAACCAACAAAGAACTAAGAACTGGGACTCCAGGGATAGACAAGCTATATCCAGAGGATACACATAGCCAATACCAAATGTGAGACCTTTGAAATCTCAAAAATCTCTTAAATTGGATCATCTGGGCAGGTCAAAGGGAGGGAAAGGTAAAATAATCCAAACAAGAAGCTGAGTTCTTTGACTAAAGACAAAGCAGAAGCTTAGAGAGGCTTACAGTCTCCAGAGGAAAAGGTTACTATTATTGTTTAATTTTTCTTCTCATAGCAGCCTGGCGGGAGGGTGATGGAGTCAGCTAGAAAAATACAAAGCAGTCTTCTGTGCTGGGGGAGCAGAGAAAAGTGGGCCCAAGTACAACTTCCCAGTTATGCACGGGGTTCCTTTAGCTGTACTTTAGCTGCCCATTGCTGGGCTTGGCATTTTTCACACTGGTTGCCATGGGCCATGAGGGGAAAACACCTCCTTTTCATCTTAAAACTGAATTCTTTTGAAAACATAAGCTTTTTCCATTGGATGGCAGTTCTGTGCCTCACACCATCCCCAAAGCTGCCTTCAGGAAAATTCTTCTAAAGCAATTCTTCTATGCAATCCTAAGCAGAGCCTTGCAGAACATTTCCATTTTGGATACATTTGTGTCTTGCATACTCCTAAAACAGAAGCAAAGACCAGCTGGCCCATATATATGCCCAGTGAATCAGAATGTCTGAGACATTTGGCATCAGGGAAGTCTGAAATGACTGTGCTAATGGTTACTTATGAGGGCTATTTGCTTTCAATAAATTTCTCTTAAAAGAAAGACAGCAATACTGGACTTTGGTGGTAGAAACTCTTGGGCTCAAATATTGCTTCTGAAACTTATTCTCTGAGTGACCCTGAGCAATTCACAACTATCTAAGACTTATCTACTTAGTCATAAATTGTTGCAATCTGCAATGCAGACATATTTGTGAACTGGGCATATCTTCCTCAATTTGTATAATAAGAAAAATCCTTGAAGTTGTAGGACACCATGAGCCCAAAGTATAAATCCCAACTTTGCTACTCATTACCTATATAATATTGAGTAAATAGTAACAATAATAACGGTGATAATACCTAGCATGTGTGCAGTACTTTGAGGTTTACAAAATGCTTTACGCATGTTATTTGATTTGATCACAGAATTGCCCTGTGAGGTAAACACTATTATAATTCCCATTTTATATATGAAGAAACTAAAAGTGAAAAAGTTTTAAGTGCCCAAGGTCACAGATAGTGTCTGAGGATAAATTCAAACTCAGATTTTTCCTGACTCCAAATCCACACTTAATCCACTTTTCCACCTAGCTGCAAGTAATTGTCGTGAGACTCAGTTTCCCTCTTTGTAAAATGAAGGGATTGGGCTAGATGACCTCTATGGTCTCACCTAGCTTTTGCTTTATGATCCTATAGTGCTGTTAATATAGAATTCTATTCAACAAAATAAATATTTATTGAGGGACCTGCTGTGTACATGATGCTTTGTTATTTGCATTCCCAGCACCTCAGACAGAGCCTGGGTCCTACTCAATACTTCATAAATGTTTCTTCCTTGGTTGATCGATACACTAATGAACAAAACAGGATCCTTGCCTTTAGGAAGCTCAGTTACCTCACTTGTACAATTAGAGCTCTGGATTAGATGACCTCTGAGGTTGATTCTAGTTCTAAATCTATAAGGTAATGGATCCTGTGGAGCGATAGAGGAGGGTTGTAGAGGGGAGAGAAGGAGAAAAATAGAAGACATTTTTTGTAGCATGGAGGCTGCTTTAAAAGTAGTCAAATTCCTGGAAAATAAATCAAGATTATTAGACCCATTTCATAGGCCAGTAAACCAAGTCCCTCCATCCCCAGAATGTTTAAAAACACACAGTGAGTCAACAACAAACCAGAACTAGTGTTCCGGGTTCATAAAGTCTTGTTTTAGAATTACAACACATCTGTTTTTCTCAATGAAATGTTCTCTGAAGGAGATGCTGCTCACTGAATTATTTAACTGCATCTGGCGCCTCAGTTTAAGCTTTTCAGTATTACCCAATGGTCTTCTCTTATGAACTATTCTCCTCTAGGTAAGCATTGTCCTGAGTCTTCTCCTAGTGAATTTTACTTCATATGAAAAGACAAGTTTTCAAATGGAGCTTGAGAATCAGGAAGACTAGGAATGTTCCCACTTCCAACAGGTTCCTTTTGGGGGAATTCCTGGCTCAGAAGAGGAAGCCTGTTAATCTATGGACCAAAAAAACTGAAAGAAAGAGACAGAAAAAAGCTTCCGGTTCAGTTAAAGAATCTGTTTAATTATTTTGTTAGTGTTTCGAGAAATAAGATTTCTCTGCAGCTCTAAAGGTGTTTCCACAAGTCAGCTATCAATAGACGGATGTTGAATTGATGCTGGTAAACAGAATAAGGAAGTAAATGCCTCATTAGAAGCTAATTGTTTTGTAATTAACCAGCCTGGAAGCAGATGCTATGGGAGATTTGCTCTGCAAACTTTCTGTCACTATGGGGCTAAACTCCAGGAGATTGTTTACCTAGCTCCCTGGATAAAAAAAAAAAAAAAACCAGCAGCAAAAAACTCACTTCGTCTTCTCTCCACTTTCCCCTCATCTCTCTGTCTCTGTCTCTCGTCCCTATCTGTCCCTATCTCTAGCATATACCAATCACTGTGCTATCCAATGAGAATACAAAGAGAAAAATGAAACAGACCCTGCCCTCAAGAGGCTTGCATTGGGGGAGGGAGGGGGGAGAAGAGAAAGATGAACAATATATATTTAAGCATTATATAAAGTAAATATGTTTTAATAGGGGAGGATAAAAAAAGCACTGAGAAATCAAGAAAGGCCTCATGTAGGACTGCTGTCCGAGCCTGAAAAGAGCTCACGCATCCAGAACATGAATGCAAAGGAAGAGATTATCCTAGTAAGCATTTCATGAGCTCATAGATTTAGAACTGGAAGAGATCTTAAAGACCTTCAAGTCCAACCCCCTTATTTTACAGGTAAGGAAACTGAGGCACAGGGAGATTACACAAGTTGCCAAGGGTCATACAGTGTCTGAGATGAGTTTTGAAACCAGCTCTTCCTAACTCCAAATCCAGTGCCCTGTCTACCATACCAGGCTGCCTCTCTGCCTCCCTATAGGCAGGAGGAAGGAAGGAAGGAACAAAGGAAGGAAACATTTAAGGAAAAAAGGAAATGCTTATTATGTACTTACTGGAAAGAAACATTTAAGGAAGAAAGGAAATGCTTACTATGCACTTACTATGTGCCAAGCACTATAAACCAAGTGCTAGAGATATAATTATAAGCAAAAAGAAAGGGTCTTTGTCCTCAAGGAGCTTACATTCTAATGGAAGAAGACAACACAACTGAAAACCAGCATAGGGGTAGGGGAATGAAAGTGCCCTATGGGAAGCATGTTTTTGAAGTCTAGAAACCAGGAACAAGGTTTGGAGAGGAATGGAGACCATCTTGGGCTGCTTACAAAGTGGAAACCCCAGAAAGAATTCACCAATGGGATGAATTTTACAGAAGGATATTATCTAGGCTAAGAAGGCTTACAGTAGTGTTTCCATGTTCCAGGTCCTGGCACTAAACAAAGTTCCAGGATAAGACAGGTGTCAGGGCCATGGTTTGGAAATCTAGAAGTCAAGAACAGGACCAGGAGGAGAATGAAGGAAAGCTTAAGCCCCACCACTAAATGGAGGCCCCAGGAGCAACCACCTATGGGAAGAGTTTAAGAAATGTGTCAATGGCATAGGGAGCCCTCCAATTAACAGGATTTGGGATGAATCTGGAAATCTGGGCCAGCTAGCACACTACAGCACTTATATATATATATCCATAAAGTCCAAGTACAACAAATAGCACCATGAACCCTACCCTGCCATAGTCCTTATCAGAGGCCAAACCAGTTAGGCCAGTACAACAAAAAGGTTTGCAAAACAGCTGCTACCTCTCCTTTTAACTATCATAATAGATAAGAACATAAACATTGCCATATTAGGTCCCATACAATGTTTATTCATCTCTAAGTTCTATCTCTGTTTCTCTCAAAGCAAGAAATTGTGGAAAGGTGTCATTTATTTTTATGTTGTAAACAGGTGATCATATATGTGAGGAATAAACTATGGAAACTGCATGTACACAATTAGGTCCTATATAATAAGGAAAAAGACGGCTAGGTGGCACAGTGAATAGAGCACTGGCCCTGGAGTCAGAAGGACCTGAGTTCAAATATGGCCTCAGACACTTAACACAAAAACTAGCCATGTGACCTTGAGCAAGTCACTTAACCCCAATTCCCCTACCTTCCCCTTCCAAAAAAAAGCAAAAAAAAAATAAGAAAAAACAAAACAGAGTTAATGTGACAGTTAATGATATTTATAATCATTATTATGTTGCATAGTATGAGACATAAATGTATTTTATGTAGATTACTGTAATTACTTGTCATATATTATGCTATTTACAGTTTGGGGGGAGAAGTTGTGACCAACATGCTACCACCACAAAGTGATGTTGCCACCAGCTAATTCTTTATATTATGCCAATTATTACTTAAAGTTCTACAATCTTCCAACCATGTCATTCTCCTGCTCTTCATTTATCCCCCTGGCTTTGGACCTATGCTTGGTTCCTATACTTGGACTACATTTTCTTACATGGCTTTATAGGACTGGACCTGATCCATTTCCAGCTTTGATCTTTTGATATCTGATCCTCAGAATGGGGCACTAAGTTTGGACTATACTTTCCCAAATTTCTGAGAGGTTTGTTGACTCTCCCCAGTTAATTATCCACTAATCCCTAACATACACCTACCACCTCAATCATTCTAAGGTCATGACATAGCAATTGTTATTTTTATATAACCAAATAAGTAAATCTGTGGGTGAGGAAGTTGGAACTTGTGATGAGAGACAGAGAACTCTTCTCAGGTTCTGCTGAAGACCCCTGAATATGTCATTCAAAGGGAAGGAAGAGCTTGGGTCTGCTTCTTTCTCCAGTAGAGGGTTATGTGTTAGAATTCTCAGATCTCACAAACATATTTACTTATTCATCCCTTCCTAGAAAAAGGAATTCTTCAAGAACTCCCGAACAAGATCAAGCTGATCCCATGTGAACTCTCCCTCCCACTCTCAAACTAGCTTCTTCTTGAGAACCTGAGCCATCCTTCTTAGGCGGTCAAAGATGAAAAAAAAATAACTCCCAAGCCACATTCCTAACACCAGAAGATGGCTATAACAATCATTCAGTACCCAAGGAACCTCTAAGCCCTGGGAAGCCCCTGAAAGGGAATCAAGAAGGCATGCTGTAATGGGTGTTCCCTGTTCAAATCATTTTCCAAAGAGCCTCAGAGAACCTTTCTGCTAGACTCAGCTGGAAGGAGACTAGGAACTATAAATTCTCACTTTCCCTCCCCTCTCCTCTCCTAGCATTGTTGTGTAGAAAATAAGCCAAATAGAGTAATTTAAGGGAAATTCTTACCTCAAAATGTATCCCACACACTGCCTGAAATTCCACCAAAGAAACTTAGCAAATAACCTTATGAAGTTTTTAGAAGGGCAGAAGCTGTCAGGGTTTTTTTGAGTATGGATTACTTTAGGAGGTGTCTTCTGCCCTGATATGCACTGAGAGAATGGGAGTTTTGATGATACCTTTGGAGGGGTGATGACAGGAAGGACAGGGAAGAGTGAAAACAGCTCTAAGTGGGGCTTTGGACAGCCAGAGAAGAGTATGAGGTCACAGGATGCCAGGATCGTCAGGTGACTGAAGAGAAGAGGCACAAGTGAGTGAAGGATGAAGTCACAGATTTAGATCTAGAATGGATCTCAGGCTGCTGAGGTCAACTCCCTTGTTTTGTATATGAGGAAAACGAGGTCCAGTGAGTCTGGGCAATCTAATTGTCACGAACTGACTAACAGTATAAAAACCTGGAGGATGCTTCTTCAAAATGGGCCAAGGACCACCCAGGCAAAATAACGCTACTAACAGTAACAAACACACATATAGTTCTTTGTAGTTTTAAAAGTGCTTTTTTTTTTTCAAAATAACAGCCCTGTGACATAGGCTCTTCAAAAAACAATATATTTAAGTATTTTCTATATAGGATATATCATTTCCCACACAGTCCTCCATCTCTACAATGATCTCCCTCCTCATCTCTGCCTCTTCAAACCTCTAGCTCTCATAAAGGCTATGCTATATGTACAAGAGACCTTTCCTAATCTGCTTTTTAGTGTTTCCCTTTCTTGAAATTAGTTTGTGTTGAGACATAGTAGAAGAAGAGCACTGGCCCTGTAGACAAAAGGACCTGAGTTCAAATCCAGTCTCAGACACATACTAGCTGTGTGAGCTTGGCAAGTCACTTAACCCCAACTGCAAAAAAAAAGGGAATTTAATAAAGTTAAATTGTGTTTACTTTGTGTATTTTCTAGTCAATTATTTGTTCTTTCTGGGGAGAGGAGGGGGAGGAACCTCTTAACCCAAAAAAGAAACAGAGGAGCTCATAAAGAAAAAAAAAAGACAATTTTGATAGCATGAAATTTAAAATAGTTTGCATTATCAAATTCAGCATACTAAAATAAGAAGATAAATTTTCAGTTTGGTAAAAATCTTTGCATCAAACATCTCTAATAAAGGCCTAATAGTAATCAGCTCAAATCTAGAACCAAAAGCTATTCCCCTACAGATTAAGTGATCAAAGTCATGAACAAATAGTTCTCCAAAGAATAGTTGCAAACTATTAGCAAGCACGGGAGAGACTGATCCAAATCAGTAATAATAAAAGAAATGCAAATTAAAACAATTTCCAAGTTTCACTTCACCATGAAAAGATAGCAAAAGATATAATTAGTCAGTCCCGGGGAGCTGTGGCAAAACAGATATGCTAATTCACTCTTGGTAAGGCTATGAATTAGCCAAGCCAATTGGAAATATAGTTGGAATTATACTAAGAAAGCAACTATAATGTCTATGTCCTTTAACTCAGAAAATATACTTCTACATATCTATCCCAAGGAAGTCAAGGACAAAAAAGAGAAGTTCTGTACGACCAAAGTATTCCTGGTAGCCCTATTTATAGTGCAACAGACTGGAAATAAAGGAGGTGCCTTCAATTGTGGGATGGCTGAATAAACTGTAGAATGTAAAAGCAATGACTACTATTGTACAATAGATGGTATGAATATGAGGAATTGGGGGAACATGAGATGGCTTGTAGGAAATGACATAGAATGCAATAAACAAAACTGGGAAAATAATACATACAATAATTACAGAAAGGTAAATGAAAATAGCAATTTAAAACTGCATATTTGCTTTATTGAACTTTATAGAAATTGCAAAAATGAAGGTTTATGTGGTATCCCTGCATAAAGCAAGTCTATCAGCAGCGTTTTTCCAAGAGCATGTGTTCACATCATGTCTCTGTGTCACATTTTGGTAATTCTTACAACGTTTCAAACTCTTTCATTGTTATTATATCTGTTGTCGTGATTTCTGATCAATGATCTTTGATGTTACCATTGTAACTGTTTTGGGACACCATGAACTACACCCACATAAAATGGAGAATTTAATTAACAAATGTATGTGTTCTGACTATTCTACAGATGGGTCATTCCCCAGTATCTCTCCCTCTCCTCAGGCCTCCCTATTCCCTGAGACACAACAATATCAAAATTAGGGTAATCAATAACACTACAATGGCCTCTAAGTGTTCAAGTGAAAGGAACAGTCAATCTATGCAGGCAAACTTCTTTGTTATCTTATTTTAAGAAATTGCTACAACCATCCCAACCTTCAACAGTGACCACCCCATCAATCAACAGCCATCAACAGCAAGGCAAGACCCTCCACTGGCAAAATGATTATAACTTGCTAAAGACTCAGATGATGGTTAACATTTTTTAGCAATGTACCATTTTTTAATTAAGGTATGTACATTTTGGGAGGGACCTAATACTATTGCACACTTAATGAACTACAGAATAGTATAAACATAACTTCTATAAGCACTGGGAAACAAAAAAAAATTTGTGTGTGACTTACTTTATTGCAGTATTCACTTCATTGAGGTGGTATAGAACCAAATCGACAATATCTCTGAGATTTGCCTGAAATGTATAATTATGATGAATAAGTCTGAATCTCAAGAAAAGAAAAGGAAATTTATTTCTCTTCTTTAGAGTGGTGGTGAGTATGAGTGTGGAACATTGCATATGCTGTCAGGTGTGGTTAATGTTTCAGTTCATAAGATCATAGATTGTGAACTAGAAGGAGCTTTAGAGTTCATGGAATACAACATCCACCTTCATTTTACAGATAAGGAAAGTGAGGCCCAGGGAAGTTAAGCCTAAGATAACACAGGTAATAAGTGGCAGAGATGGGATTCAAACGCATGTCCTCAGACTTCAAATCTAGAATTCTGGTTCATGTTTTGGTTTTTCTTCTTGGTACAAAGGAAGGTAGGAAAGAGTTAAATGGGTGTGTGTGTATATATATATTCAAGATTGACCTTTTTTCAAAAAGCATCGATAAATCCTTTTAAAGAAAAATAAAGAAATTCATTCTTACAAATTATCTACTTGTGGATGGTTATTAGCTTTAAAACTTGGAATGTTCCAAATAAATAATTTTTTCTGGTTATATTACAAAATTTTGTCACAGATGGTGTTATCTAGCTGTGACTGGTATTTGAAATCTCCAGTCAACACTACTCATTTTGGGCATTTTTTACAGTGGCTTCTTACTGTGAAAATTTCTTATTTTGATAAGTCCCAACTCCCTCAGCTTACTTCAACAATCTGGACTAATTTAAGAATAATTCAAAATCTGCAGTGTAATATTAAGAAGAAGAAGAAAACCTGTTGTCAAGTCTATTACCAAAATAAAAAACTCTACTGAATGTTAGTAAATGTGACCATTGGGTATTTAGAAGGATAGGATTGCATATTAATTTGATTGATTTGATTTGATTCCATAAGTAATATTTCTTAAATACTTTATATAGACAAGGCTAATGATAAAAAATGCAAAGTGCTTGTTGAATATGGTAGTGTCTGATATCCAAAGTCTGTTTACTCAGATTTTTATTAGAGAACAATGTATGGAAGGCATCCTTCCATTTAAGGACTTTCTTCACTGCATCCACTTTCTTCAATACTTGATGGTTATGTGATTTCTTTCGTGCAGGTACATTCACTTTACAAGTGTTGATAGCAGCCTATCTATATGTTGGTAGATATTCTTGGTGAGTTTCTATAACTGAAAAAAAATCTGTCATTACCCTGAAGTCAACTTTTTGGCAAATTCTTCAAATTTAGCTAAGATGGTCCTTGGACACCAGACACAAACTTTGATGCCAGGTGTATACTTTATAATCTCTCCAGCACTATAAGACCTGCCAGAGCCCACAGTCTTTGGTATTGCTTTTAAAAACCCAAGCATCAACTCAGCAATTAAAGAAAATCATGTTCTTTCCTGGTGGGATTCTCTGAGAATTTGGCATGAAGTAGGCATTTTCTTGGCCATTTCTGAGACCAGTGATAGAAGGGGTACATTTTCATGACATGCACATAAAAAGCAGCATAAATCTCAGCACCCTTAATTTTTTTTTCTTCTGACAGTCTTAGTGTTTTTTGTTTAATGTATTAAAAAGAAATCTAATTCAATTCAATTTTAAAACATGACATGCTACCTAGAGAGATGGCTTTTGAGTCAGGAGGGCCCAGGTTTGAGTCTCACCTTGGATATATACTGACTGTGTGACAAGATTATATGTCACAGAAAACATGCTAAACTGAATTTATTAAGGCAGTTTACTCACCTGATAATTCCCTATACATAAGACACTATGCCACTCCCACGATAGGAGTAAAGGCAAGTCAGGGAGAAAGGGAGAGAAATATAAAATAACATAGAGTTGACATTCCAGAAGAAGAGGTGAAATATAATACAAATGAGTACAAAGAGGTCCACAGTGAAGAGAGATTTGAAAAAGGAGCCCTCAATTCTAGCCTCAAGGACAAAGAGGGGTTAGAAAAGGGCACATGGATGAGACTTAAACTAGGTTTGAAGAAAGAAATGGATTCCACTAAATGTGGTTGGTAAAGGAGTACAAAAGGCAACATGGCTCCTTTCTAGTTAGGAAGTCAACATAAGCAAAGGTCCAGAGTTTTTGAAACTAAGGGAGGCCCACCCGGAGCAAGAGTTTGGCTATATATAGCTAGAAAATGCTTCTGTGCACTATTTTCCAATTTTGAATTCACCAGTGGCAACGGGGTCAAATAACAATGACATCACAGAATTAGGACAATTGGGTCTATTAGAAAATGGAATTATTTTAGTCATCATGGAATCTCTCAAAAAATACCCATATTTTGCCACTGCCACCCAAGAGGAAAGGAAATATTGCCTTAATTTTAAAAATCATATACTGGAAGTCTATAAAATGCATGAAATGCCAACATAGTATTTGAAGTAACAAATATGAGAGTGGATCCAAAATATATGTATGGAAAAGAAGGCTAGAACCAAACTGTGAAGGAATTTAAATATCCAAGCTGAACATATATTTTATCTGCAGGCAATAAACCATCTACGATCCTTGAACTGGTTGGTAAGTGACAAGATCAAACCTGTGCCTTAGGAAGATTGTTTTGGCAATGATGTGGAGGGTGGATTTGAGACAAAAAAAGACCAACTCGGAAGCAGGGCATCCAATTAGAAGGCTACTGCAATAGTCCATGTGACAGGTAATGAGTGCTATCCTTCTCTGCACTATTTTTCTTGGTGGTCCTATCAGTCCTCTTAAATTCAATCGTTTTCTTTAAGAGGCTGATTTTCAAGTCCCACCCTAACATCTCTTCTGACTTCCAGTCTCAAATCTCCAACTGCTTATTTGGCATCGCAAACTGGATATCTCATAAACATCTTAAATTAAATATGTCCAAAATTGAACTCATCTTTTCCCCAAAACTTTTCTCTTTCCCTATCCTCCCTATTTCTATCAAGGATATGATCATCCTTCTAATCACCCAGGCTTGCAACCTGTGTATTATCCTAGACAGGGGTGGGGAACCTGCAGGCTTGATGACACATGTGGCCCTCTAGGTCCTCAAGTGTGGACTTTTGACTGAATACAAACTTCACAGAACAAAATGGATACCTTCCATATGTTGTCCTTCAATAAAAATCTGAGTAAGCAGTCTTTTGGATATTGGACATTACCAGATTCAACAACTACTCTGCATAGTATTATTATTGTTATTAATTATCTTTGTCTATTTGAGGTTTTAATAAATATAATATATTGAATTGGATCAAATCAGATGAATATGCAATTCTTCTAAATGCCCAGTAGTTGCATTTACTAGATCAAATATAAAATCCTATTCGGTTTTTAAATCCCTTAATAACCTGCCCCCTTCCCACCTTTTTCAGTCTTCTTATGCCTTACTCCCCTCTATGTATTCTGTGATCCAGCATCACTGGCCTCCTCGCCATTTCTCACAGACCACATTCCATTTTCCAAATTCAAGCATTTTCGTTGTCTGTTTCCCATGTCTAGAATACTCTCCCTCAGGATCTTTGTCTCCTGGATTCCCTAGTGCCAGCTTCTGCAGGAAGCATTTCTCATTCCTCTTTAAACTTAGTGCCTTCCCTCTGAGTCTAGTTTCAATTTTTCCTGTATATATTTTGTTTACACATATAGTCGGTTGCACGTTGGCTCTTTCATTAGACTATGAGCTCCTTGAGAACAGGGAATGGTTTTCATTTTTTATTCTGGGGCATTTTTTTTCATTTCTTTTTCCTTCCTTTGTATCCCCCTTGCTTTTGCTACAACTATTGACCTCCTTGGCTTCCTTTAAGTCCCAACTAAAATCCCACCTGCTACAGGAAGCCTCCCCTATCCCCTCTTAATTCCAATATCTTCCCTCTTTTAATAATTTTCTATTTGTCTTTATAGTTTGTTTTGTTTGTATTTGTTTGCATCCTGTCTCCCCTTTTAGATTTTAAGCTCCTTAAGGGCAGGGACTATCTTTTGTTTCTTTTTGTATCTCCAGAGCTTAGCACAGTGCCTGGCACATAGTGGGCATTTAACAAATGTTTATTGATTGATTGATTGAATAGACTTTGAGAATTGAACTTGAATTGAACAGGTTCAACTCCACACCAGAATGAGGTGTGCCAATCCTCAGGATTTACTCTCCCCAAGCAACATCAGCTATACCTCTCCCTTAGAGTTCTAAAGAATGCCCATGAGGGATTGAGAGTGTCCTTCTCTAATGCTTTTACCTCAATCCCTCATTCTGATGTGTTCCCCCACAGTAATCCACCAATTATTAGAGCCCCAATTCCATTTGACCAATTACTCTCAATAAGCTTTTACAAAAGAGATATTTTTACAAAGAGATTTACAGACATTTCCCCAACAGCACATGGAGGCACACTCTCACCTATAACCTCATTCCCTGAAGAGACTATGTTCAGACTTGATGTATTTTCTGCATAGCATTTGACCAATCTAGTTCATTTCCAAATGTAGAATAACCAGTGGATGAGTGAGGATTTCAGCTACCACTGGGCTGGGCCCCAAAAGTTATTCCTTGATAGCTTGATACTGGACTAGCTAGCAGCAAACCTCAGCATTGACTTCAGTCCTGAACCTTCTGATGGCTCACTTTCTTCCCTTTTTGCAGCTCACAAGGGCATTGCAGGTTCCAATCCACTTTATCTAGAAGAAGAAAGGAACAGACAAAAGACAGCAGCAACAGTAGGCCACGTTCTCATGACTTCATGTCAGCTCTGCCAAGTCTTCTCCAATGCCAGCCTGTTTGGAAAATTGGGTCTGGTTGACTACTGTCTTTTTGAATATACTCCAGTTCTGGCTATGCAGCCAATCAACTCTGACTCCTCATCATATGGTTAGCAGACCAGAACCAGTTACTGAATGTCTGTGCCTACTCCTAGGTCCATATGGTGATTGCATCAACTAAGCACTTTCCACATAATTCATAAGGGCTGTACTCGTGGACCATTACCCCATTTCACGGCACTGGAAGAGGATGTGGAAGAACCTTTTAAAAACTTGAACTGTTTCCAACATACTTAAATGATCATATTTCAGATATTCCTTTTACTATTTGCTTCTGTGAAGCTGGGCTCCTTGTGGCCTCTAAATTTACCTCCCTTGGGTAAAAGACACAATAGATTATTTACTGGAAGTTCCTATTCTATTTTCAACCTGAAAAAAGAGAAAATGGGCCATAGGCAATGCCCCAGTAAGCAGATTATAATCCAAAAGCTGATTTTTAAATCAGTTATCTGGTATTTGGAGAGCATTTTCTTACAGAAACAACATTCTACATAATGAGTAAGTTCTTAAACTATCCCCCAATATGCCAATTTCATTTATAACATATGAAGTGGAGTGCTAGATTAAGAAATAAACCCTAACTTCTATGGGTCAAATGAAATTCTGTGCAAATTTCTCATCCATCATCATCAGCTTAAGCAACAGAATACCTAGAGGTTATGTCCTAGACTGACAAACTCTGAAATGCCAGCATTCTACATTCCATTCAGAACTTTGACTCCAGTTAATTCTGTAAACTCTTTTATTATCTAATTCTTCTAACTAGATAATTTTCCCACTCCTACCCCCACCACCACTCTAGTCTACCTACTATCATTCTGTTTCTCCAATCTCTGACATCCAGGCTTATCACCTTAGACACGGTATAGGTATCATTACTACCGTGTTTCCCCGATAATAAGACACTGTCTTATTATTTTTTTTGGAAAGAAAAACACCAGAGGGCTTATTTTCAGGGGAGGGCTTATGTTGTCCTGCCTCAGCTCTCCTCCGCGGCACTGCTCTCAATGGCGCCAGCAAGCAAATCACTGGGGAAGCACAGGATGATGCGCTCACTGCTGCAGCTCTGATTGGATGCAGCTCAGAGCGCGGCTTGCATTTAACAATCGGGGGGAGGGGACGGTGCATACAGAGGGTACCATAATGTAGCGTGTAGCGCAGGGGATCACCTTCACTACAGTAGCAATCTCAATAGGGCTTATTTTCGGGGGAGGGCTTATTTTAGAGGAATCTTACACAGTAAGGGGAGGGCTTATTTTCGGGATAGGTCTTATTATTGGGGAAACACGGTACCAACATTACTAAACCTGATTTGATCTGTTCTTTCTTCCATGGATACAGTTCTTTCCCCTACCAGCATTCTTCAATAATCTTCCCTTATGGAAGACCGTGAAACCTACTTATAACACCCTCTCCCCAATTCCATTGCTGATATCTACCACAATCCAGGTCACTTCCTGAAGTAGCAATACAGGAAGAAAGAAAAGAAGGAAGGAAGGTAGGAAGGAAGGAAGGAAGGAAGGAAGGAAGGAAGGAAGGAAGGAAGGAAGGAAGGAAGGAAGGAAGGAAGGAAGGAAGGAAGGAAAGAAGGAAGGAAAGATTTATTAAGTGTCTTCTATGTGCCAAGCACTGTGCAAAGCACAGTATAAAAATTATAAATATTATTTCATTTATCCTCATAACAACCCTAGAAGACAGGTGCTATTATTATACCCATTTTATAGTTGAGGAAACTGAGACAACCATAAGTTCCATAACTTGCCCAGAGTAATGCAGTTGGTTTCTGAAACTGGATTTGAAAGACTTCATCTACAATTCAAAAGAGAATAAGACTAGACTCTCCTGGATAGTCTATATTAGTAGCTACACAAAGAGTAGAAAGAATGGCAAGAATATTACTTAGGAGAAAGCAGAGATTGAGAGTGCCAGTGTCCATTTGGAAAGTAAGAAAGGAGAAAAGTCAAGGTTTGCCTTCCTTTCTCTTCCACTGGTTCGTGGCCCTGACTTTGGCCACCCCCTACCCTGGTCACCTCAGACCATGACCTAGACAAAGTAAGAAGCAGAGACTGGGGACTAGATGGTGAGAGTCAACAGCTAGCTGGCCAACTGAGGAAGAGACAAAAGGAGTTTCAGGGGTCATCCTAGGTGGCCTTTTTTAAGTAAGGGACTTCCATGAGTTAGGCTCACAGGCTTGGAGTTGCCTTTATTTTAACATTTCAAGAAGTTAATTCCTTTTACTATATAGATCACAGCTCTGATATGAGCCCAGTCATTCTCCAGTTTTACGAGGGGAAAAGAGGGACATACTAAAAAAAAGAAACTTACTGGAGCAATATTTTAATTAGAGTTCATGAAGAACCACTCTGGGTTCGGGTCTATGTTTTCATCGCTAATCAGGATGACTCAAGGGGACTCTGGCATTTTCTACATTCTTTCCTTCTGACAGCCTCTGTTTTCAGTAGCATGGCGTTCTGAATCAGCTAACTTTGCTGTTCAAACTTTGTTGTTCATTATCAAGATTGTCACTGACCAAAAGAGAGACACATGAAGGACACAAGTAGGTGGAAGCATATTTCCATATATGATCTATAATAAAGGAGTGACATAAGGGACATAAGTGTATGATCAGAAAAGATGGCTGGTCAGTTGTGAGGCAATAGTGAAGATAATAAATAACCTAATTGTTACACTGGCATCCACAAAATAAAATAATCTGAAGAGAAAAGGTACCTCTTTGGAGGATCTATGAGAGAGCCTGAAACAAAAGTCACACGAGATGAAATTATGTGAATGGGGTGTGATTTGCATCACTAGAAGACATCACCACATCAGTGAGATCACAGATCATTTAGAGTGCTACAAATTAATACCTCCATCTTACAGATGAGAAATTTAAGGCTAAATTAAGATGAGAAATTAATGCTAAAAGAAGTGGCTTGTCCAGTATAATATTATTAGTAAGTGTGGACAAACCTTGCTCTCCTAAAACTGAGTCCAGAATTCTTTCCATTATGCCATGTTGCCTCAATCTGATATACTATTAAAGCCAGAAGAGACTTTAGGGATCAATATGAATCAGCAGTGTGATGGAGTAGCCAAAAGGAACAAAAAGCTAATGCAATCTGGGGCTGCATTCAGAGAGGCATGGCTTCCAGTAAGCAGGAGTTGATAGTCCCACTACATTCTGTACCCATCAGACCTCATCATATTATGTTCAGTTCTGGACACTACAGTTTTAAAAGAACACTGATAACCTGGAGATGGTTCAGAGGAGGGCAGTCAGAATGGTAAAGGGACTCAAAATCATGCCATATAAGGAGCAGCTGAAGGAACTAGGAATGTTTAGTTGAAAAAAGAGAATCAAGTAGAACACAATAAATATCACCAAATATTTGAAGAGATATTATGTGAAAGAGGGATTAAATGGGTCCCATTTGTGCCCAGATGACAAAACCAGAAGCAATAGAGAACAACTTAGTGAAAGAAAAAATTTCCTAAAAATTAGATCTGTCCAAAAGAAAGTATTGCCTAGAAAGGTAGTACACCTCCCCCTTCTCAAAGGTCTTCAAGCCAAGGTTGGATAATCTGTTGTGGAATATGTTATAATGGAATTTCTTTTGTGTACAGGCTGAACTAGATGACTCAACTTCTATGATTCTGTTTTAGTAAAGTTGTCTCATTTTACATAGGAGAAAGTAGAAGCCCCGATAAATGAAATATACATATAAATGAAGTATACATCAACTTCACAGAACATGAAAGCTGCAAGGGGCCTTAACCCACATTGAGTCTGACCCTCCCCAAACATTTTACAGATAAGAAACCTTAGCCAACCTCCAGGATTCAATTACCAACACTTCCAGGAGAGAAAATACTGTCAGTCCCCATCAACTATGATTTTTGAAAGGATGAGTTGATTAGATTTAAAGACCAGAGGAGAATAGAATAAAACTGCAAACAAGCAACACGGTGCTAGAAACACAAAGAAGGTAGAGGTAGAAGGACCCACAAAACAACTTTTGCTTATTTAATATTTTGCAAAAGGACAGTTCTGGACCCTGATAACTGGAATGTAACATATTACTTTTCCTTCTTGAATTAGTTCTTGTGTTAATTACATGTGTTTCTTTTTAAGATTTTCAGTGATGGAGGTAAGAAAGGAGTTGCTTTTTTCCCTTAAAATTCTCCTTACAGGTTTTCACTTAGATTTTTGGTAGATTTATAGATTTTTATTTGGATTCTTCACCATTCCCAGGAGCACTCTAAATGAGTATTTCTCCAACTAATCTAGTCATGTAACACTTTGGTGCTTAAAATATATTGACAAAACCCATACATGTTGATACGGGGGGGGGGGGACTGGAAGTATGGAAAATCCCTTGTATAAAAACAGATCAAAATTTTAAAGCAAAAAAGTATTTAACTTATTTTCATATCAAAGAAAATTGCTGCATTTAATATGTATTTTGGTACATACCACCTGTGTTGTGAATGTTGCCATAGTGACAAAAGACTAGAAATTTCTGTAATAAGCAGAGCAGTATCTCAGACTTCACCATTTTAGATGATGTAGAACTCATTATGGGAAAAACTTCAAAGAAGGGGAAAGAAGAACATCCATCTTGAGGCACCAGGCAGAGGAGGGGCATCCATCTGGTATAGAATGGTGTACCTGATCCTGTCCCTGAGAACCTACTCCCCTGCTCCCTGCTAACTTGTGGATATGGATGACAGGGATAAAAAACTGAGGAACAATACTCCTCACCCCTCCCCCAAAGACTCATGAGGCATGCTGGATGTGTCTGCCACACAGCGGATTGGAGCTTTGCTTGCCTTTCTCCTCCACTCTTTGTCTGGCAAAGAAGGCTTAGCTGAAAGCATATATCCTTGATAAACTGTTGAGAGATATCTTCTTGGTTCCTTTCCTGCTCAGTGTGGGGAGAAAGAGAAAGACAGAGACATAGAGGTTCTGTCTCTCTTGACAAAGATTGGCTGCTGATACTTTGATTACCCTGATTGTAATCCTTTTAATTTTGATGCTATAACAATTCTTTGTTATGATTTTGTCTGTTGCAAACAAATATGTTTGATACATATGTGTATTTTACACACATTGTATATATTTATGTATTCATATATAGTATATGTTTGTGTTATATATGTACATTTATATATTTTATATGTGTCTGTATGTCTATAGATTCATATGACATATCTATGTAAGTAGCTATGTGTGTACATGCATATATAACATACAGACTCTGTGTATGTGCGTGTATACACACAATGTATACATACATACATACATAAGTTTGGGGCTGCCATACTGACCTCAATGATTAATGACAGTAAACAGTGAGTATGATAAAGGGAACTTCTTCTGTCTTTAAAGAAGTGGAAGACAGTTTCTTTTCAGAGAAAGTCAAGAGTAGGGATAGAGAACCTTAGCTCTCCATACAAGATCAGCAGTATATAAACAATCATTCACTATTCTAATCATAGAAGGCATTGAGCCAAACAAAAGCCTAGTATAATAAAAAAAAACAACTCATCTCAACTTTTTACATAGAAAGAAACACTTTTCATTGTATTATTACACTTGGGGACTCTGTTACACTTGGAGGTCTTATTATTGATGGCTGGGCTACATAAGGATAGGGAGAGGAATTGGACCTGTGATTTCACTGATACAGGGAACAGCTGAATGAAAATAGTCTATCCACCAATGCAAGCAAACAACTTTTTTGCCAACTTAAAGAGTTATCTAAAGAGTTAGGTTACTTGGCCCAGTTTCATATAGCCAGTATATGTCCAAAGCTAGATTTGAACCTAGGTTTTCATAGCGTCAAGGCCATCCCTCTATCCACTAAGCCACACTGACTCTCATGCTACATATATAGCATTTTCAACTTCAGAAAAGTTTCCTCACACTACCAATATAAAGGAGGTGTAGTACAGTGGAAAGAACATTGGCCCTGGAAATGAGACATGAGTTCAAGTCCTAATTCCATCATGGATGAACTCTATATGGCTGCATTTTCTCAAGGGATGGTATAGCATAGTGAATAGATCTAGGCACAGGTCTCATGTCTACTATCTGTGGGCTATGTGAGCAAGCTGCTTAACCAATCAGCGTGCTAGGAAGCTCATAGCGCTACGAATAATTTGTTTCCTTTGTAATCCTATGTCTTTTATTTTACACATTTGAGAAACTTTATTCTGAAAAGGAGGGCACCTCGATGGCATAGTGGATAGAGTGCTGGGCCTGGAGTCAGAAAAACTCATCTTTCTGAGTTCAAATCTGACCTCAGATACTTATTAGATGTGTGACCCTGGGCAAGTCACTTAACCCTATTTGCCTCAGGTTCCTCATTTGTAAAATGATCTGAAAAAGGAAACAGCAAACCACTCTAGCATCTTTGCCATGAAAATCTCAAATGGGGTCATAAAGAGTCAGACACTAGGAGAGGCTAGGTGGCACAGTGAATAGAGTACAGGCCCTGGAGTCAGGGGGACCTGAGTTCAAATCCGGTTCTCAGACACTTAACACAAAAAAACTAGCCGTGTGACCTTGGGCAAGTCATTTAAACCCCAATTTCCCTACCTTCCCCTTCAAAAAAAAAAGTCAGATGCTACTGAAAAATGACTCAACAACAGCAATTCTAAAATGGGGTCTATAGGCTTTGCCAGATTGCCACAGGGGTCCATGACACAGAAAACATTAAGAACCCTAAGAGATGGATTCTGAGCTCCCTGCCAGCTTTGGGTATGATTGTATAATTGTAAGTATTATTCCCATATCACATGTGAGATAACAGACCTAGAAATAGAAAGTAACATGCCCAAAGTTGTAAGCCTAGTAAGTGGTCTTCCCTTGGTTGTCTGATGCTAAGACCAAAACTCTTTCTACCACATCATGTTGTGTCTCCATTTTCATTTTTAATATTTTTGAGGGATAATATTGATAGGCTCAACATTTTCTTACGGAGCTTTCCCTATTCTCCCTATTCCATGGAACAACAGGATTTCACAAGACAAGGTTTAGAAGATATTGCCCTAAAAACCATGTTTTACTTAAGAAGAAACGGGCAGATTTTACAATGCCTTTGGACAGTAGAAAATAGATTTCAAATTTCCCTGTGCTATCATGGCCACCAAATGATGCAGCTAAATTCCAAAGCAATGTTTTCACCAAGGACATTAAATGTCAAATTTGTTTGGAGCTATTTATAATTCAGTTTCAGTTGATGAAGGTAAAGAGTAAATAACCTAGCTACATAATCAGATTTCACCATCAAAACTGGCCCTGTCACTATCACTAATGTATTTAAACATTGACTTCAATGTCTTCTTTGTGTTGGCCCAATTGTTGACATAATCTCTAGGGAGGAAATTACATTCAACAAGAGTCTGTGTGTCCTAAGGTGAACAGTTTTGGGCCAAGTCACATACCTTCCTGAAAGAATTCATTTTACTCAAACCTCTGGTGATATTACTCTACTACCCAAGACCTTTAAACTGGGTTCGGAAATACCTTGGGTGTGATGCACTGGCACCTGTTCCTTGTATTATAATTGCTGAACTCTCAGAACCAGTACATCATTACCACATCTGGGTATGTAAAGAAAAACCTGGGTTGAGAACTAGGAGAGCATACACAGTTGAACCTCAGACCAGTTGGGAAGGTTTTTCTTTAACAGGTTTACCCCACCCCCACCCCCCACCACACACACACACACACACACACACACACACACACACACACACATACACACACACTTGAAATCTTGAGTTAGACTGTAGGTTTCTATATATCTTATATTTACTTATATATGCTCATGTTCTCTTCTCCTCCTCCCCCCTGCCCAGACCCTCTTTTCTTTCAAACTTCTCTATTTCTGTCAAAGACATCGCCAAAGACATCATCTAGTCTTCCACATTAGTAACCTCAGAAGTTATTCTTTACTCCTCACTCTTAGCCATATATCCAATGAGTTGCCAAATTTCTTCCTCCACAACATCTTCAACACCAATGCCTTCTTTCTACTTACACAGATACCAACTTATTTCAGAATTTGGTCACCTATCACCTAAATTATTGCATTGTTTGTTGTTGTTCAGTTGTGTCTGCCAATTTATGATCCCATTTGGGGTTTTCTTGGCAAAGATACTGGAATGGTTTGCCATTTTCTTCTCCATCTCTTTTTACAGATGAGGAAACTGAGGCAAACAGGGTTATGTGACTTGCCCAAGGTCACATAGCTAGTAAGAGTCTGAGGCCAGATATGAATGCACAACTCATAGCTGGACTGACCAGCATTCTATCCACTACACAACCCAGTTACCCCAGCTTTTTTTGGAGGGAGGAAGGCAAGACAATTGGGGTGGTTAAGTGACTTGTCCAAGGTCACACAGCTAGTAAGTGTCAAGTACCTGAGGTCAAATTTGAACTCAGGTCCTCCTGGCTCCTGGGTCAGTGTTTTATTCACTGTGGCACCTAGCTGCCCCACCCCAGATTATTTCAACAGCAACCTAAACAGTCTTCTTGCCTCAATACTTACCTATCCAGTCCATTCACACTGCTGACAAAATAATTTTCCTTTAGCACAGACCTGACAGTGTGACTCCTCTACTCAACCAATTCTAGTGACTTACCATTTATATGGTAATATATATGACAAATATATATATACAATTGTATATTTATATATATACATATATTAACATATATGCACAATATATAAAGTATATAGTGATATATATCTAGAATAAAATGCAAACTCTCCTATACAGCTTTTAAAGTTAACAACCTGGCTCCAACCTATCTTTCCAGCCTCACTCCCTGCCCTGAACTTCAGCCAAATTGGCTTTCTTTTTGTTCTTCACACATACAACACTCCCTCTCCCATCTTCATGCCTTTTCACTGGCTGTCCCCCAAGCCCAGAATATACTTCCTCCTCACAAAGGCCTTCTCCTCTTTTAAGATGCCCCTCAGGCACCATCTTATATATGAAACCCTTCTTGATCTCCCCAATTGGTGCTATTCTTTCTGAAAAACTACCTTGCATTTAAGAACTTTGCATATATTTGCATTTATTAACTTTATATTTATATATCAATATTTATGCTATAGTATATGTCTGTGTGTGTGTGATCTACCTCATTAGAATGTAAGCTTGTAGTGGGTCAGGATTGTTTCATTCTATGTACTTTTATCCCTAGCACTTAGCACAGTACGTAATATATCGTAAGCACCTAATATCTGCTTGTTGATTAATTTGAACACATACGATATGTAAGGTACTGTACTAGACCCACACAAAAACAAAATTAAAAGTCCCTCTCCTTACAAGGCTTATATCTTACTGAGAGGAAAACATCACATGCAAAGATAAGTAAATATAAAATAATCTGAGAAAGAAGAGAAAAGTAATAAGGGCTGTATAGGAGATAAGATTTCATCCAATCCAGCCTAACCATTTTTCAGATGAGGACAGTCACAGAAAGGTTAGGTAATTTGGCCACGTTTATGCAGCTGGCTAAAGGGAGTTAGGCCTGGAATGGCAACTTGCTCAGTCCCAGTATGCTATGCTGGGCTCTTGCCCCTGCAACATACTCACTCTCCAAGGATTATTTTACCTATCTCTAGCCTCACTTAAAAGTACCTTGCAATTTCTTGGACAAGTTTCTTTTCAATTTAATAGAGAACAAAAACTTCAAAGCAAGCTAAATTCAATTCTTTTCAATTGAACAAAGATGTTAAATGCCTACTATTAAATGCACTCTTCTGGGCACTGAAGATTCAGTGATTTAAAAAAAAAAAGAGGGACTCACTCCTTTCAAAGAATTTACAATCTACTAGGAATAGGGATCAAGGAATAGGTCAGACTTCAATTGAGGTCTCCCTGACTCCAAGTCCAATACTGTGTAACCTGTTCATTTGCTAAGAAGTTTCCAAAATCTTTAGTTATAACTCCAAAGTTTCCGATTTTTACCAGGACTCTTAAGGCAAAACAGGAGCATTGGGTGGATTCTGTAGCACGCCCAATTTGGAATGTCAAGTCTTCCCTTTACAATGGATTTCTGAAAGAGGAAAGTAGAAACTGGCTTATCAACTATAATTCTGATGCTATATTGTCCTGCCATATTATAAGCCACCCAAATACACCAAATAGAAAATGAGATTAAATGTACTTTGTTTTGATTTGGCTAGAAAACAAAGTTAAGACTGAATGCCCAAGTTCCTGTTGTATTCATTAGGCATAAACTTAACCCAAGTCTCCAGAGTAAAATAAAATTGATAACACAGCTGCTCAGGTGTTCAATAAAAGGCAGTTTGGGGCCTGAATCATTAAGATAGTAACATCAGTTCTCTTTGGGAAAAGGAGGGGGAGAAGGAGGCAGAGAGGGATTGGGGGAGGAAGAGGGAGAAAGGGAGGGAGGACCAGCATGATGTAATGACTAGAGAACTGACCTCAAAGTCAAGAAGACACATGTGCAAGTCTTGTCTTTGACAAACTGGTTATGTGAGCGTGAGCAAATCATATCACCTCTTTGTGCTGTAGGCAATTCTAAGACTATAAACTGCAAGGAAGGTACCAACTTGCAATGGTAGAAGGAGCTTCCCTATCTTGAGGCTCCCTATACCAGCGAAAGCACAGGTCTAGCTCCTCTCCCTATTCTTATGTTGCCTAGGCATGGCCCAATTCCCTATATTAACTGGGCTGGTTTATTCAACCCAACCTATCCTCATTCTGCCAGGTATACGGTTCCCAAAAAGGAACCACCACCACACTGCTATGACTAAAAATTCTCCCTCAGGTTCCTAGGGGTGACAATGACATGGGACATAATAAAGAACTTTCCACGGTAATTCCTGAGCCCCTACCAGCGTGCTTACCATTTATACAAAATCAGTTACCATGACACCATTGCCTCTTATTTAAAAATAGATTTTTATAAGTATTGTTTGTTCTTAGATTGCCTAGATTTCTCCATGTATCTTATCATTCTTCCCAGAGAGTCATTCCTTATAATAAAGGGGTTTTTTGTCTTTTTTTTTTTGAAGGGGGAAAAGCAGGGCAATTGGGGTTGTGACTTGCCCAAGGTCACACTGCTAGTAAGTGGTGTCTGAGGGTGAATTTGAATTCAGGTCCTCCTGTCTCCAGGGCCAGTACTCTATTCACTGGGCCACCTAGTTGCCCCTATAATAAAGTTTTTAAAGAAGGAAAAAAGAGGAAGAAGAAAAAGAAAAAAAATCAGCAAAACAATCTAATATGTTGGGGGGGAAATCTGATATTATTTGTAATGTTTCCCACCTGGAGAACCCACATGCTTCTCTTCATTATGTTCATCACACTACAGCATTATTCCTTTATATTCACTTACAACAATTTGTCTAGGCATTCTCCCTCTGATGATGACTGACCTTATTTCCAGTTCTTTGTTAACCATAAAAAAATTACTGCTATATTTTTACACATAGAGAGCCTTTCTTTTAGTCAGCAACTTCATTATGATATATACCTAACAGTGGAATCCATGTCAAAGGATATAAGCATTTTAGCCACTTTATTTGCCTAATTTCAAATAACTTGTCCTATTTCACAGCTCCATTAATAATGCATTAATGTGCTTCTCTTTCCATAACCCTTCCAACATTGAATAGTTCCTTTGTCATCTTTGCTAATTTACTGACACTATTGACTCAAATATAAAATGTTTGCTTAACAATAAGACAAAAACAAGAATATTACTCAATATAAAGCAAATGAAGGAATGATCAAAACCTACTTTCATCTTAAATCTTTTCTTTTCCCACTCTTTGTCTTCAGTTCTTACTGAGACTTGACTTTGACCTGATGATGCAGCCTCCCTGGGCATCCTTTACAATACTGTTTGCACTTTCACTCACTACTCCCAATGTATTAAAGTGGGGAAATTGGAACATTCCTTGGTCTCCATTTCCAAGCTCACCCTCTACCACCGTCACTCAATAATCTCACCTTTTCTGAAGTCCACTCAAACCATATATACTACCTAATCAAAATTCTAATAGCTACTGCCTACCAACCACCAGTACATTCCCTTCTTTCCTCCATGATTTAATGACTGGACTTTCCTCCCCAACTCCTTCTGAATTTCATAAGGAATTTCATATATATTGATACTTCCTAAAATACTCTAACCTTCCAGTTCCCAACTTACAACACATACTTGCCATCTGGCTTCTGGCCTCATTGTTCAATCAAAACTGCTCTTTCCAAAGTTACCAATAATCTCAATTAACAAATCTAATGGCCTTTAATCAAAACTTATCCTTCCTGACCTCTCTATAGCCTTTGACACTTTCAATTACTCTCTTCTCTTGATCTTCTCTCTTCTCTATAGGTTTTCATAATACTGTTCTCTCCTGTTTCTCCTTCTACCTCTCTGACCATTTCTTCTTGGTTTTCTTTGCAGGATCTTTTATGGCTCTTGCCTACTAACCATATAAGTGTCCTTCTCACCTAAGTCTTGGGCTCTTTTCCTTCTATGCTACTTCACTTGGGGAGCTCATCAGTTCCCATAGATTCAACTATTGCCTCTATGCAGATGATTCTCAAGTCTAATAATCCAGCCCTAATACCTATGCTGACCTTCAGCCTCATTTCCAATTGCCCATTAGAAGTTTTGAATTGAATGCAGACATCTTTAACTCATTTTCAAAATGGAACGCATTAGCTTCCCCAACCCCAAACCCTCCTCTATTCCTGTATTGCTATCAAGGCTATCACCATCCTCCTAATCACCCCGGTTTCTTTTTCTGTCCCTTTCAACAACCAAACTTTTCAGTATAAAAGGGACAAAACGTTGTGCATTTAAATGCAGCATGTCATAATGGATAAGGTGTCAGAGATGGAGTTAGGAAGACCTAGATTCAAATCTAGCCTCTGATTTACTGGGTATGTGACCCTCAGCATGTCCCTTCATCATTCTGTAGCTCAAAGGAAGTTGCTGAATAAATACAATGGGGCAATATATTTTTTAAGTATTCATATCTTTATGCTTCATAATTTTAATTTAATTCATAATTTAAATTTGCCCCCAGCCCCTGTTATATGACACAGACTCCTAAGCATAAGCTCAGAAGGCAGAGACATTCTGGGTAGTTAAATAAAAGAGGGAGAATGGGTGAGTCAGAATTTCCAGTCTCCACAGACACATGTATGTCATAAATAGATCATTTACAACGGAGTGAGCAAGTAAGAGCAAGACAACTCTAAGTAGAAAAGAGAGGGGGGGGGGGAGGTGGAAATAAGAGAAAGTACAAGTAATATAAAATAAGTGATGACATTGGGCAGTTGCATGCGTTGTAAATCATTTCTAAACTAGCCAGTTCAACTCAATAAGCTTATTAAGCATTTACTATGTGCAAAGCATTGTGGAAGTCTCTATAGCTATACAAAAAAAAAATTAAACAGAAAAAAACTAAAATTATTCTATATGTTGTTAGTTGACAGTTTATCAAACAAAACTTTTCTCCCTCCACCCCTCCCCAATCTGAAGTCCTACATATTATTGCATTTTAATAAAACTTCCAAAGAGGATACATCACAGTCAAAGCATTTCCCAATAAAAAATGGAAACCGGTGAATATTAGGAGAAGAGCTTTTCACAATCTGATAAATGGTAACCCAGGACCTGTTCTCCTTTGAGGGTTATGTGTTCTACAGCAGAGTCTAATTCAAATCCTCACACCTTCTATAAGCCTATTTTTTTTAATTGTATAGCTCCGAGTTGCAGTCACAGACTCAACACAGGACATTTCCTGAGGATAAATGACTATTGGGGATGGGATGCCTGGGCCATCAGTCCCCCTAGACCAAGGGTTCTTAACTTTTTTTTACGCCGTGGCGCCCCTTGGAAGTCTGGTAAACACATGGTCTTCTCAGAACAATGTTTTTAAATGCAGAAAATAAAATGCAATGTATTATAAATGAAACAATTATATCGAAATAGTTAATTTTTTTAAATTCTCAGTTAACAATCCCAGGTTAAGAACCCCTGCTATTAAACATATTTCACTTATTCACCCATAGGAAATGTCAAGTCCTTTGACAGTAACCACTTAGATCAATACTGCAATAAATTCACTTTCTTTGGAATTAATGTCAACACGCCATTTTTAATTCACACACAGAGGTGTTCTAAAGTCAATTCATATGGGCTTCAGAGAGTCCAGAGATTGTTAAATTTTCAGTGTGACCATTGACACCTCAACAATTGTCAGACACTAAAAATCAGTGCTTGATATGTCTGGGGCCTGAAGTCAGGAAAACTTGAGTTCAAATCTGACCTCAAACATTTATTAGCTGAGTGACTCTGGGTAAGTCACTTAACCTCTGTTTGACTCAGTTTCTTCATCTGTAAAATGGAAATAATAATAGTACCCTACCTCCTAGGATTGTTGTGAGGATATCTGTAAAGCATTTAGCATACATAGCACCTGCCACATATTAGACACTATATAAATGTTAGTTATTGTTATTAAAAAGTAATTGAAAAAATGTTAATAATACAGATTAAATTTAAAAGTATGTCATGCATACATTTTTTTGGTGAAGAGAGTAATTTCTTAAACATTTCCCAATATATATCCTTCACAGGAATGGAACTATAGTCTAATTGGAGTATTTCACATTTTTCTTTGATTTCCAAATAAGCTCCACATCACCAGTCCAAAAGTGATTTTTAAGAAAAGTTGATCTAAACAAATGATTTCTGTTTTTATCCTGGAATTAACATCTGTGCATGGTGTGTTCCTGAGCTAAGAAACAGTTGTGCTTTCCTTTCCACCTTTTCAGCCCTTTGGATGGAAAAGCCACCTTGGAGACTGGGCAATTGATGTTGCAAGACTGTCTGATGGTGGGCCTCTATAAGTCACGTGGGAACAATGAAGGAAGGTCTGGAGAACCTCATGAAACCTAACGAGTTCTCTCAGTGGGTAGCTGGCCTCTCTTTGTCAGGTTACTTCCTGTGTACCTCCCTGGTCTTACACTGTCTCCTGGGGCTGGAACACCTGTCACCCTGTGGTTTCACTCCAAGGGCAGCAGAGGCTTAGTGAATGATCCTTGCGTTTGAAGTCATCTGCCCTCCTACACTCAGGCTGAGGCAGGTGGTCCCACCACTCCAAGGCCAGAGATGATTGACAGAGAAGTCAAGTCCCCAAGTTTCCAAAGCCGTTTTAAATTTCAGGGAAATAGTTGTGAGCTGTTAAGGAAATGCAGGGTGGCCAAACACCTGATGTGCAGCTGATTGGGCTTTCAAGAGTGTCGCTGTGATATGTCATCTAAGGAACAGTACTGAAATAGCTAGACTCTCTGGAACCAGAGAATCAGGTCCAAGCAGAATTAGTGCAGCTTTTCATCAGTGTAAAGACTGTAATCTTCTGAGCTCCCTCTATAGAGCTTTACATTCAAAGATCCTGCAGCTTGAGAGCAATTAATCTCATAGCAGGCCTCTGAAATTAGGTATTCCTAATAATGTATGTGGTAATAGCTAGCCTTTATATATGGCTTTGAGGTTTGCACCATCATCCCAATCCATAACATGCATGAGGCAGTCATCCAAGTGCCACCCCATGAGAAAGGAAAATGAGAATTTCATTCTTTCCTCTAGCACTAACTTTGTGACTATGGGAGGTCATTCACCTATCTGAGGATCAGTTTCCTCACATGTACAATGGGGATAATAGTACCTACAATTCCAGCTTCACGGGGTTGCTGTAAGACTACAATGAGATCATGCATGGAAAATTTTAAGGTGCTATAGAAATGTCAGTTATTTTTGTGACCCTATATCAGCATCTTCTCCTAGAGGAAGAATTCTTCCCCAGAATCCACCAGCACCATCTTTGTGGAACTGAGATTTCTGGGATTATTTCACAGAGAATTCTGGGAGAAAGATACCAGAAGAAGAGTTGAAGTAGCTAGATTATACATAGAAATGCTAGATGATACAGTAGAGAGAATTTTCAGTTTAAAATCAGAAAGGCTTGAGTTTGAATCCTGCTTCAAACACTTACTACCTGTGTGCCCCTAAGTAAGTCATTTGACTTCTTTTAGACTCAATTTCTCCCTCTGTAAAATGGGCTTAATGTCCCATTAGTGTATTTTCAACTTTAAATCTATGATCCACAAACCCAGGTTTGAAGAAGGTACCCATTCTTGACTACATTTTTATTATATCATGTTCTTAGACATCTTCCTGAGTTTATCATACAACATCCTTTACTAAAGTTGTCCTATAGTTGTTTATCACAGGAAACCAAGGTCCAGAGAGGTTAAGTATCTTGCTTAAGGTCATATGGGCAGCAAGTGACAGAGATGGAATTTGAACTTAGGTCCTCTGAGTTATCTAAAAATCTGGGAAGGAAAGAGTCGTTATTTCTAAAAATAATGGGGAGGAAAATCTAAAAATTTAAATCTAAAATCTGGGGAGGAAAGAATCATTATTTCTAGGAAACTTTGTTCTGCACCTCTGTGATACACCTATCATATAATATTTTATATTAGTGTCTATTCCAGTTTAGGCCTTGTTGGAGTAAAGCTCCATGAGAACAGGGCCTACATCTTGCATATGCTTTGTGTTTCCCCTCAGAGTCTATTATACAGCTCAATGCAAAGCAGGTACTCAATAAATATAAACTGAATAAATGAATGGTAAGGATTTTTTCCTATTGAGAAATCAGAAAAAAAAATAGTTGGCAAGATGGCAGAATAAGAGGCACCATCAAAATCCAATTTCCAATCTCATCCCCTCAAAACAGCAAAGATTATTTCAAACAAAGTCATATAAACAAAAGACAAGTAAAAGAAAATGCTTGCTCACAACTTATAGGGTAATACCTTCACACACAAAAAACCCACATAAAGCCACACTACTAAATCACTCCTACAAGGTCCACCATATGCATACCCCACTCCAATCCCCCTGCGGTCCCACACCACAAGTTCTACATGGCTGCTCTTACAGTTGCCTCTTGGGATCTCCTCACAGAAGTAACATATTCTTCCAGATCTGCCCACTCTTCATCAAAGAAAGGAATTTGAATAATATTACCAGTCTAGATATGAGTACAAGTGTACTTGACTACGGTAGAGACCCAAAAATGCAAGGCCAGTATCAATGGTAACTCAGGAGCATAGGATCATGGATGGAAACCTGGAAGGTCTAATCTCCTCATTTGACAGATGAGAAAACAGTGGCTTAGCATGGTTTGGTGGCTAGCCTAAATTGTCAAAAATAGTGAATGGTAGAGCCAGGATTCAAATCCAGATCCTCTCACTCCAGATCCAGAATTTTCTTACTATATCAGACTGCTTACCATTTAACACTAAAGGTAAAAGGCTTTTGGCAGAAAGGCCAAATGAAGGTTAGGATGTGAGTCCAATCCTACTTTTGTATACCAAAAAGCTGGAAGGGAACTATATAAATTAAAGAAAAAATATAATGACTAAAATATGAAACTTCTTGTAAAACAACTAGGAAAAGAAGGCAGCTGAGATTAGACCCTTTCTATCACCTAAAAATAGAATTAAATGCAAATAATAACCACACAAGACTATAAAACAAGCATTACAAGAAAAACCAGCAGAGACTGATAACAAAATGAATTTAAAAATCAGAAAAGGAGTAAATATAATGAAAGAATTCTTTCTGAAGTAAAAGAAATAGTCCCCAAAATAGATGATAAAATGGAAAGTTTTGCATCACCTATTATGAAATCATTCAAAATGATAACCAAACAAGGATGTATAGAATGTTTCAGATGAGCAATAAAAAAATTAAGGGCAAAAATCAATGTGGTAATTATAGCTCTCAAAGAAAAAATATAAAGACAAACAAGAAAATCAACGCTGAGACCTTGCCTTCCTGATTGGTGACTTCCTAGGTTGAGAAAGGACAAAAAAAGATAGAAAGAAAATAACAATAAAAATAATCTTGAGGAATTTGGAATTGAATGGGTTAATTGAGGAATGAGGTGTGGATCTGTGAGAGGAAACCAGCATCAGAACAGTGTGTGCAATTAAAATTTCAGAGATTTAATGTTGATTTTTAAAAGAAAAGAGAAAGAGAGAGAGAGAGAGAGAATTCAATGAAGGGAAACACAAACATATTTAAAATGTGTGGCAAATTGCAAATAGAAACTGATAGCAAGGCAATTGTTATAGAAGATTATGATATTTATCTTTCAGAACTAGAAAAATCTTACAAAGTAACCAAGAAGGTAAATATGGAGTCAGATTATAGGAAAATCAGATCTGAAATGTCTTTGGCAGTTATTGAATAGGAATATTAAAGAATTACCTAGTTCTTAGTGTCATCAGTGCCTTTACAAAAATTTATCATATTCTAGGGCAAAAAAAAACATAAAGAAATGTTTTTAAAAGAAATAACATATATTTAGTAATAATAGAAATAGAAATAATAACTCTACAAAGTAATAATCAATAAGGGAAAGATTAATAAAAGATGTGGATCTATATGGACATTAAGAGATAAATTCTTATATAATAAGTGGGTCAAAGAAACAATCATAGAAGTTGTAAATAATTTCTTTAAATAGATTTATAATAGTGAGAAAATCTTCCAAAGGTCATGGGACACTACTAAAGCAGTCCTAAAAAGAAAATGTATAGCTTTAAAAACATTAAAAAAGAGAGAGAAAGAAAGATAGCAGAGCTCACTCAAGGTCATCCAGCTAGTAAGTATAAGTATCGGAAGTAGGTCATCTGCTTCCAATTTCAATTGGAGAAATGACAATAGTATTGAATATTAAAATATCACACTACAACATAAAGTTCCTTTATTTTTTGTTTCTAGTTTTTCTACTTAAAAATACTTGTTTATTGATTCATGGCAATATATCTCCCAGGACCACTGCACAAACACAAAGATCCAGTCCATTGTGGAAAAAGCTATAAACAGGAAGTCTTACCCCTCTTATCCACAGAGATGGCTGCATGTCAGCATTGTTAAAAATAAATTAATTTTCCAGAGTTTGATCATCCTAAGGAACTTAAGTCCTTTATAAGAGGACTTTTGATCTTATGGACCTATAGATAAATATATTACATCTGGTTTCCAAAATCAATGTTAATTTTTAAAAAAATTTTAATTGCTTGAATTACCTATAAACCTGCCATGGTAATTGCTTTTTAAAATAGGTTTTAGAGTCCAGAAAAGATTAAGCAAAGAAACTGTTGATTATTTATTCAACAAATATTTATTGAACACATACTATGTCTAAGACATTAATAGTAAGCACTACTATCTATTTAGATTAGAAAAAAAATAAATTTTAAAAGTCTTGCCCTCAAGAAATTTACATTTTACTAGAGAAAATGGCTTTTACACAAGCATGTACAAGGTAGTATGTGACAGCTAAATATGAAAAACACAGATTAAGTGGCAATTAGACATTGCATTGCTAAGATTGAAATAAGGCAAGGTCCCAGCCTTCATGGATATTTTTAAATGAAGTAGGAGAGATAAGCAATATACACCCCTCAGAAAACTATAATACAAGTTAGAATTACTAAATGTACATTTAAAAAATTATGCTAAGAGATTTGAGAAGAAAATGATCACTTCTAGCAGTAGGGATATGGGAAAGAGAAGAAAGGTGGATCACAAAAGGCTCTATGGAGAAGGTAGGATTTTAGTTAGTCCTTAAGGGCACAAAATTTCAGAGTTGGAAGGATGTCAGAGGTGATCAAATTCAGTCATACCTATATAAAAATCGCATATACATCATCAAACACCAGTCATCTACTCTTTGTTCTAAGTCCTCCAATGAGGGGGAACCTATTATGTTACAAGGCACTCCATTCCACTTTTGGATAGCTCTACTTGTCAGGCAGTATTTCCTTCTTCTTCTCCAAGTTAATGTTCTCAAGTTCCTCCAATACAGCATGATCTCAAGACCATTTATCGTCCTGGTTCGTCCTTCTGGACATCCATCAGCTTACCGAGGGCCTTCCTAAGAAGTGGTGCCCAGATTCAAGAAATAGCACAGGACCATGGAAAGAGTACTGGTTTCAGAGTCAGGGCTCACATCCTGCTTTTGTCACTTACTATGTTTGTAACCTTGAGTAACTCATGTGACCTTTTTGGACCTCAGTTTCCTCATCTATAAAATGAGAAATTAGATGAGATGGCATCTGGGGTCTCTTCTGTGTCTAGATCTGTGACTCTGGCATCCTTCTTTACCTAGAATCAGATCTGGCTTCTTTCACTACTTGTTTGACCAAAATTATTTCATCTATAAAATGGGAGGGTTGAACTAGATGGCCTTTAAGTTTCCTTCCAGCTCTGAATATATGATGTACTGAGCCAATGAACTGAATGTAATATTGTAGATGTGGGCTAACCGGGGCAGAGTACAACTGGACTATCACCTCCATTGTCCTAGGCACTGTGCAGGTATGAGGAACTTTTAATGTTAGTGTAAATGGCCATTTCATAGATGCTTTGCCTGTGAAAGGTCAGGGGAGGAGTTATCCTTCCCCTAAACTGGTCACTTGGCAACTGAACCTACCTGACATATAAATCAGGGAACTCAAATAAGAGTTTGATCCTGAGTCTCTGGCTGCCTCTTCTCCTTTGGGTTTCTTCATCTGATCATAGATAACAAAATAATGATCCTGAGATGGATGTGTCTAATCTTAAAATACAACCACATGAATTTGAGAAGTTGGTGATTTGTGGGCCATCATTCATAGATGACTGTAACAAGAACTTTTCTGCACCAGAAAAGATGACTGCCAGCAATAAGATCAGCCCACACCCAGCCTGGATTTCAATAAATCATCGATCTTTTTTTTTTTGCCTTTTGGAGGGCAATTGGGGTTAAGTAATTTGCCCAAGGTTACACAGCTAGTTTTGTGTGTGTGTGTGTGTGTGTGTGAGAGAGAGAGAGAGAGAGAGAGAGAGAGAGAGAGAGAGAGAGAGTGTTAAGTGTCTGAGGCCGGAACCAAACTCAGGTCCTCCTGACTCCAGGGCCAGAGCTTTGCTCACTGCACAACCTAGCCGCCCCATAAATCATCTATCTTGAGAGGTACAGCAGAGAGAGATGACATGTAAAGTACCTATTCAGTCACCCTTCAAATTGTTTCATGTTCTCATGGTTAAATCCCAACTTCCCAGGAGAGTATCACAGTAGTTTAAATTAAGTTTTAAGCCTAAATTTTTCTGTCAATGTAGTCTTTTAAAAGACTTCTTAAGAACTCTTCTTTTGGGTGAAGAAAATTAATACCTAGGGACAGAGACAAGATGGCAGAGTAGCAGGAAGAAATACAACAATCCCTCCTCCTCCCCCACAAAATTCTTCCAAGCAGCTCTAGTTAACACACCAGAACAAATTCTAATTGGAGAATCCAAGGGAAAAGTCACAGAGAGTCATTTTCTAGCTCAGATTGGCATAGAGAGACAGACAGAAAGGTCTGATCCCATCCACTGAGAATGGAATCCAAGCAAGAGCTTGACCCATGGACCATTCTTGGTCAAGAACATCCTCTACATGATACCCAAGATGTAGTCATCCATCTTCTTTTGGAAAAATTCCAATCAGAGGGAACCCAATACCTTCTAGGAAAGTTTTTCTTTATCTTGAGCTGAAAATTACTTCCTGGATTCCACCCCCTTGTTCATAGTTCTGCCATGAGGAACCAAACAGAGCACTTCTAAAGTTTCTTCCAAGTAAATAAATACTTATCTTATTAAACTGACATGGCATACTCTTCAGATAGTTAGACAGGGTAGTGGCTGGCTCTTTAGACTTCAAGTCAGGAAGAATTTATATCAAATCCTGCCTCAGTTACATTCTAGTTACCTGATGCTGGGCAAATCACTTAACCTCTTCTTAGCCTCAGTTTCCTCCTCTGTAAAATGGGAATTACAATACCACCTACTTTAAAAGGCTGTTGTTAGAATCATATTAGATAATTTGTGTAAAGTGCTTTACAAACCTAAAAGTGCTATATAAATGTTAGCCAATACTGTTATTTAAATATTTGAATACAACAACCACATTTACCTAAACATTCTCTGTACAACAAAGCTTCCAAGGCCCTCGACATGTTCTGATCACTCTATTCTGAACATGAATAGAAGAGGAACATTTGTAGTGAGTGATCCTTTCACCAAGGAAAAAAAAATTTAAAATCTTCATCCAAGTCAGAACAGGCCATTCACCTACTCAAAAATATTCAGTATCCCCCCCTTCCCTTCAGGATAAAATACAAACCCTTGGCTATCATCAACGTGGTTCCTATCACCATTTCTAGTCTTGTTCCATATTATACCCTGAATGAATTCTTATGTTCCAGCCAACCTGGCCTCTAGATATTTCCCAAACATGATCTTATAGCTCTTGCCTCTGTGTATTTTGTCAAATAAATTGTCCCCTGAAAGCACCCCCTCCCCATCTCTGCCTCTCAGAATCTTGTCTTCTTTCAATACTTAGCTTGTCCCGATTCTTTTATGAATCATTCCTTTATCCTTCATCCCAGTTGTGAATGCTCTCTCCCTCCTCAATTTAGCTCATATTGTCCTTATCTGTGTCCATGGTTTATCTTATCCCTTAAACAGAACATGAATTTCCACGAGGCACTATATTGTGTTTTTTTATTCTTTGTATTGCCAGCATCCAACATAGTGCTTTGTGCATGGTAGGTATTTATTTAGTTGAATTAAATGGAATACTATAAAATTCTAATGTGTGTTTTCCCATAAATGGTCACATTATGACATTTAGCAAATGTTATCAAAATTAACTGAATTGGATAGAATGAAATACAATCTGCCTAGGGCTGGTACATACAGCCATCCAAAACAGATAGTTAAGCAATCAAATAGGACTTTCAGAAAGCCTAGATGGCTCTACTCCCAGAAACTGTGCCCTTAAGCATTGCACTGACCTTGTAGGCCATAGGCCTTTCTGGGTGTTCACTTCTGTGTCTTAGAACTCTTGCCATGTCTAGTACAACAAAGGCTGTAGAATGATAGGTTTTTCCATTTTAAAAAGGAGAAATTAAAGGACCTATATCCCAAATCCCCACTATAAGGCTAAAGTCTCAAATTCTACTCAAAATCCCTTTCATTAATGGTGCCTAAGCACATAGTAGGTACTTAATAAACGTTTATTGATTATTACTTTTTTGTTCTGCATTATTCTTACCTAGGATTGGAGCAGTTAGAGAGTCCCTGCTAATCCCTACTCCCACTTGCCAAAGCATTCAACCAAGGCCACTATGTCAGTCATCCTGATTTTCTTCTTTTCTGGTTAAATAAATAATTGAAAAGTGCTAACATTCCAAGAGAAAACTGGCTCATTGTTCAAATCATAATCTTTCTTAAGTAAACTATTAAAATACCAACTTTGTCAATGAAATCTTTGGTAGATAACACTAGGAGTAACAAAAAAATTTCCAGAACCAAGCTCTGAGAAAATTGACTTCTCATTTGCTAAAGTCATTGGATCAATAACTCTAATGAAAGAAGTTTTTGTTGTTGGGGGTTTTTTAAGTTCCACACAATTCCAAAGAGCTACTCTTCATGTCTGACTAGGGAGAACTAAAAGTGAAGAGAGAAAAAAAGTGATAAAGAGAGACAAATGACAAGAACAGGATGTCAACAACCCATCTTCCTGATATCTAGGGAGTGAAGGAAAGATAGACAAGAGATCCTAGGAAAATACAGAATAACAAGAAGCATAATGTAGTAGAACGTATGCTCCTTTGGGGACCAAAAGGTCACATTAAAATGTGGGTGCTACCACTTCCTAGCACTAGATTAAATGACCAATTCATTTAATCTCTCTTGGCTTCATTTTCTTCAACTGTAAAATGATAGGTTTGAAGAAATACAATTTTGTAGAGCGGGTAAAGTGTTGAACTTGGAGTCAGGAAAACAGGGGTATGAATTCTTCCTCAGACTGGCTATGTGACCCTGGGCAAGTCACTTAACTTCTCTGGGGCCCAGTTTCCTCATCTTTAAAATGAGAGGAGGGGTTTGACATGGTAACCTCATTGCAAAATCGGGATTCGTATAAAAATGGGAGTTATGATTGCTGTTGTGATCATTTTTGTTATTTCTATTATCATTATTATTATTATTAATGTAATGTCCCTTATAGTTGAGAATCCTATGAAAACAGAGCAAGTGGACGAGTTAAGATTTGAAGTACAGTCCTTTAATTCCAAATCCATTGTTCCCTATACACATTGGACCAATTAGCCATTCATTTGAATTCACAAGGTCTTTTAAAAAGTTTAAATTATTGGGAATCATTTTTATCAGATTATTTTTGTGCTAACACCTGAGACCAGGAACTAAGGGACTTGAAATTTTGATAGAATTAAGTGGAATGGAGATGGAGGTGAAAAGGTCTGGGAGGGCAGGGCCCTTTGGTGGTAGTACCAACTTGGACAGATTGTCTAAACTGGAAGTTTAAAGCAGCATAAGGATTCCTGAGGTGGGTGGCAGAAAGAGTATTGGAAGAAGACCAAAGAAAAAATTCATCTGCCTTGTCATTTTACCTAGAACTCTGCTCCCAACAGCTACCTTTGGGAACTACCTTTGGCTATTCTATAGATTACCATTTGTGTGTGTATATATGTATATGTATGTGTGTATATGTACATATAATATGTCATATACTATATATAATAATCTATATGTTATAGATTGATATATACTATATATAGTAATCTATATGTTATAGATTACTATATACTATAAAATCAAACTACCTCAACTTTTAAAAAAACTTGAGAAGCACAAGTGAATTCCTAGGAACATGGGCACATTTTAAAATATTTGGGTTGATCATTTTGAATCCAGAAGACAGATAAGGCAGCACATCTCCCATCTTTTGGTAAGTAGGAAGTAGACTCTACTTGTAAAATATTTCATATACTGCCAGATATGGTTAACTGTACTGATTGGCTTTGCTTAAATATATTTCTTTGTTAAGATGAAGGTCCCTGTGAAATATTGGCATATATCAGGGAATAGCAGTGGTGAAAGAAGAAATGCTTTAATACAATTTTAAAAAAAACTTTTTTTAAAAAGCTATGAGTGAAGGGTTCCAGGATAGGTAGCTCAGTAGCAGTAGAAAGAACACTGGACCTCAAACCTCAGACACCAGCTGCATGACCCTGGACAAATAGCTTAACCTCTGTCTGCTTCAGTTCCCTTATCTGCAAAATGGGTATAATAATAGCACCTCACTCACAAAGTTATCGTGAGAATAAAACGGGATTAACAATTGTAAAGTGTTTTGCAAACCTCAAAGCACTATATAAATGGGGAAACCTCTGTTATTCTCCTACTCTCCAGACCCGGTCTGCCCAAAAGGAGGAAGAGAACAAATAACCCTGGAAACAGCTCCAAAAAGTTTCCCAGCTTCTAATCTCCCTTTCCTTCATGCTTTTCCCTAAATTTTCTCCCTGATATTAAAGTTTAATGCCTCCTGCGTGCAGGGCACTGTGCTAATCTCAGGCCTGGAATGCACTCCCTCCTCCCTTCCACTGGACAGAATCCCTCTCTTCCTTCAAAGCTCACCTCAGACACTGCTTTCTACATGAAACCTTTCCTGGTCTCCCATGCTGCTAGGGCCCGCTTTTCCAAATGACCTTGTATTTAACTGCCTGGTATTGATTGCTCTTTATATGTACTCTGGATATACTTTTATGTGCACTTTCCCCATTAGATCATAAACTCGTTAAGGTTAGGGATTGGTTAATTTTTTATCTTTAATATTTTATAATTTTTATCTGTTAATTTTTTTATGCCTGAGACATAGCAGGCACTTAATAAATGTCTGTTCATTGATGGATGGTACAAATTTTAATTAACATACAATCCTACCCTCATGGCCCTTACAGTCTAGTGCAGGATACAACCCACATACAAATAACAATACCATTATGTAATGGTGTATGACCAGTACATTAAAGAGGCACATAACCATGAGGATTATTCATGTTGTCCAAGAGGGGGACATTGTTACTAACAAGGTGAATTGGGGAAGGCTTTATGGAGAAGGTAACCTTTGAATCGGGCTTTAAAAGAAGGGTAGCCGGGGCGGCTAGGTGGCGTAGTGAGTAAGAGCTCCAGCCCCAGAGTCGGAGGACCCAAGTTCAGTTCCGGCCTCAGACACTTAACACACACACACACACACACACACACACACACACAAAGCCAACCATATAACCTTGGGCAAGTAACTTAACCCCAATTGCCCTCCAAAAGGAAAATAAATAAATAAATGAACGAATAAATAAATAGCTAAAAGAAAGATAGGGAAACAATAGGCAAAAAGATAATCAGGGAGGGCATTCTGGGCAGACTTAACTGGATTGATTTATATGTAACAAGGCCCCCAAACAAGTCACAAGACTGCAAGTGATTTTTAGTAATAAATATTTTAATAATTAGCAATAATTTCTTAAAATGAGATCCAGAAGAGAATCAACAAAATGTCCCAACCTCTCACCACATGCCAGGGCACTTCAAACTTTGGATATAAAAATAAAACTAACCATATCACATTCCTCACCATGTGTACAATACAGTAAAATTGTTCATTCAAGAGACAAGGAGGGGACAAAAACATGAGCTTTGGATGAATCGTGTTTAGATTGCCTATTTGTTTGTTTGTTTGTTTTTCAACTAAGGAACAATAGAGGACCTAGTCATATAAGACATGACGATCACTTTAGATTAAGCAATGCTTAGATTAAAGGAATAGAATCATAGTATCAAGATTTAGGACCAGAATGGATCTTAGATATCTACAAAATAATTGAATGTAGGCACTGAATACTTACTGAATGTCAAAAGGCTCTATTCAGTAGAAAGATGTAGTTAGCTAGGAAATATTTATCAACACCATTTAACAGATGAGTCCAGAGGGTGGAAGGCAATAAGGGACATAAAGGTGAATTGATTTCCCCTGATCACTAAAAGTGAATGGCAGAGTCTGGGTCCCAGATTTCAACATGAATAGCCAGAGAAGACTGTGAACCTACTCTTCTCGGACTGACTCCTATTAACATAACTCTAGTTTGCTTCACATTTCAACTGTAACCTCTTGTATTTACAAATGGCTGCTGCAACTCTCCAGCAAGTTGATGTGGAAAAGTTAAAATTCCATCTTCCTCATTCAGAGTTGACCTGACTGGTTAATTTTTAGAAACTGTACCTTTTGCTACTAGTCCATGCTCCTTGACCCTATAACCCCCAAAATGACATGACAGATGCCATGGTAGACCATTAATCTAAAAATCTATGTAAATCCAAGCCCTCACCTGCTCTGTGCCTTCAACCAGAGAGCATAGCTCACTATTCATCTAACCACCAGAAGCATTTTGTCCCATGGAACAATATAGGTAAGGGTGACCACATGTAACCCTTTCACTGACTACATTAATGTATTCTATGCTATGCATGCAGGCATGTACTGATAAATGTTTAACAACCAGACCTCTGAAAACAAAAATGCATTCAGGATACACTTTTAAGTTAAATTTATGTTGTGAACATTTTCTCCATCATTTTGCATCAGACAAGCCCTGATTTATAGTGTTTGTTGATTTCTGAAGCACAAATAAATCACACTGAAAATTTCACAATTAACCCTGCAAGCTGATTTGAACTACTTCCAGTGCAACCCTGTTGCTTGCATGACTACAAGAAACCATGCCAGCTTCATTCCATTCACCAGAACTCAGTCTGAAATTTGTATGACACAGGTAAACCATGTTGTTCATCTCTGCCTTGTAGAATCCTTGTCCTCCCTCAGTGTTGAGTCTCAGAAACTTCGTCCTTAGTGAAGCTTTCCTGTTCCCTCCCTGTTGCTAGTGCCCTCTCCCTTCTCAATTTACCTGCTTATTTTTAAGTAGACTAGACTAGACTATTTGAAGGAAGATAAAGGAATGGCTGCCAATGACAGGGAGTAGGGGACACAGACCAGAAAGTGAGTAACTCACAGATGTTTCATGTTCTCATCTGTCTGCAAGCCTGTGTTGTGTTTTAAGTCCTTGTGGGCCTAATGACCATTCCCTGCTTAGACAGCTGTCAAAACCCTTCAGTGGGAGCTGTGGTACATCAAAAAGGGCATTAGCTTTAGAATCAGACAACCTGGGCACAAAGTCCCTAACACACAACTTTAGGCAAGTCAATTTCAGTTGACTTAGCTGTTAAAAACAAAAATGAGGCATTGGACTTAGATGGTCTCCTAAAAGGTTCCATGATCTATGTTTGTAAGATCTTAATTATGAAGCAAATAATGAGGATAGAGGGAACACTAAGGGTATTGACCATAGGAGGATTCAAGAGTTAAGAATGATTTTGCCTAGGGGGCAGTCCCAGGCAAAACTGAAATAGAAGCTTATATTCAGGTCTGACAGCACCTGGGTTTATAAGAAACTTGGAAGCCCACCTAATCCAGTCCCTTCATTTTACTGCTGAGAAAATTAAGTCCCAGAAAGGATAAATGGTTTGTCTCAGGACACACAAGTTGCAAACAGCAGAGACAAAATTACACCCAAGTGTTTAGATTCCAAATAATTGTGTTCTATGCACCCCACCACCTCTCTTCAAAATCCCTCTTCTAGGCAACTTCTTTCCCTTTCTTATACAACCAATCTTAAGAGTCTTCATACCACCCAGTACCTTGTTCAACCCAATGATGACCTTACTAGGAAGCAATGAAGGCTCCTAACCCTTTATGAAGACTCACCTGTAATGTATCCATTCCTTCAAGTCTTTAATTTGTCAGCCAATCAATAGACATTTATTAAACAACCACTTTCCTAGGCACTGGAGACACAAAGACAAAAATGAAGGTCCTTATCACATGGAGTTTACAGTCTATTAGTGGAGACATGTTCCCAAAGAAATATATACAGAATATATACAAAATAAATACACAACAACAAAAAATTAGAGTAAGTGGGGAAGCATTACCTGCTGGGGGTCAGGATAGTTTTCATGTAAAAAGCTGTGCATGAGCAGTTTTTGTTTTGTTTTATTTTGTTTTGTTTTGTTTTGTTCTCAAGATCCTACCAGGTTTGAATTTTTATTTTTTAATAGAATTTTATTTTTTCCAATTACAAATAAAGACAATGTTTAACATTCATTTTTATAGGATTTTGAGATCCATGGTTCCAGAGGACCAATGATGAAATATGCAACCCAACTCCTAAGAGCAAAGAGGCGATGAATTTCATATAGATAGATAGACAGACAGACAGATAGATAGATAGAAGTATATGGTTATATGTATACAGAGATATATGTATATATGTATGTATATACACATATATGTGTGCATGTGCATTGTGTGTGTTTGAATGAAATAAAGGAGTCAGATTAGATCCTAGTAAGATCCCTTGAAGCTCTGAAATTCTGAGCTTTTTGGTTCATTCTTCTACATATTTCACACAATACTATACAACCTCCCTTAAAAGAAATACACTTTGGTTGTAGCATTTTTCCCTACAATAAGTATTAGGATATGAATTATATTGGACAATATTGAAAGGATTATTCTTATTGTTAGCATTTTAAAGAGTTGAAGTAGGAGAGAGGAAAGAGGGAAAAACTTTTATTATTTATCTCACTGTACAGTTTCCTGTGCCAAATCCTTAAGAAACATCTAAATAAACTATTATATATAAATATATACACATATGCATATAAACATATATTATTCCTATATATACACATATACACATATACACACACACAGGGCCTATGTGGGAATTTGTTTTGCCTGCATATTTGTTACTAGGGTTATGTTTTTCCCTTTTTTTTAGAGGAGTCATAGAAGAGAGAGAAAATAGATTTATGTTCATTGAAAAGAAAATCAACTTAAAAGAGAATTCTAAAAGCTAAGAAGTGCTCCAAAAATACGAACTATAGTAGTATTAAAACCCCATCTGCTTTAGACAGAAGCTCTATTCCTCCCTTGTTGATATTCTCATTCCAAACATAGCTTTAAAAGCCCCTTTTCTCCCTTTTGCCTCTCTTCATTCTGGTCTTCAGTCTTGTTGATACCATTTCTATAAGCTCTTACCACCATTTTCAACTTCTTCTTAGTTACACACCCTCCTTCCATCTTTTGTGCATGTCCTAACAAAATCCTAACTCATTAAAGGGCTCTTTGTGTGACCACATTGAGTCTTTAGATATCACCCCAATTTCTTGCTAACTGGGGATATTTGTAATTGCATATTCAAAACATCACTTATTAAGAATTTCCTATCCCTCTTTAAGGGATTTCTATCCCTTTTCAAGGTCATGAATTTCTTTTCTCTAAACTTACTAAAATCTGCTTTCCTAAAGTCATTTCCTAATGTCTAAGGTTAGGTCTTACCCTGACTACCCTTGCCTTCCTTTCCTATTATGAACTCCATGATAACATGATCCTTTTCTCCCAAGGTTTCTGTAACTTCCACATAACCAAGCAATTCCTCCTTGACAGCCAGAAATAAATCTAGGATAGAAATGCTCCTCAGGGTTTTTCCAATGTTCTGGAAACTTGCTTGCTAGCAAGTCCAGAATTAATCATCTATTCTGCTTTGATCGGAATGAATTTCCAACAGATGCCTAAATTGTTGAGTTTTCCTATAATCATATCTTGCTTCTGTGAAAAATCCTCTCAAATACAAATCAGTATAATGAATATAAGTATAATCTGTGGCCCAGAACACCAAGGTTTGGGTAACACCAAGCTAAATCTTGGAGGGCAATACTCTTAAAATCATATCTTTTTGGTTCATCTTGCTGCCACCCAGATTTTCTCCTAGGAAATATAGCTTAAATATAACTCAGGTTTATATTTCCAAAGATATAAACATAAAAGAGTTCCCATACAAACATTCAGTGTAACAAGACATATCAAGTACAGGATCATCAAAATGTCAGAAACACCTAGCGACTCAAAGTAGCCCATAAACAGTCAACATAATTCTCTTGGCTCTCCAATGAGTCCCACCTAGCCTTCAGGGTCTAGACTCAAAATACCTTCTAAGTGTTTGTATCCTCCACAAGGGAAATTACCTTACAATTGCTAAAGATGCAACCTCTCAATATTCTGGTGAGACCCATTTTCATTCCTGTGACATATATAAGCCTCCAACCTCAAAATCTTATACTAAATGCTTAGATTACAGATGGAAGGAAAGCAAACTTGAGGTTGCTAGAAAGAAAATTCCCCTTCCATTGACTCTATACTGTCTGAAAGAATGACAATAGAAACAAAGGGTAAGCTCTAGGTCTTTGTATTTTGGCTGAGTCTCTTAGCACTCCTCCACTTTCAGAAACTGTATTCATAATCATCATCTTCCTCAAGAGGCTGCCAGGAACTCTCTCTTTACTCTTCTTTCCAGGTCTCTACTACCCAGGTACTCTACCTTCTTTCTCAAGAATAGAGGTCCTTAACCTGGGATCCATAAACTCTCAAGTGGTTAGATTTCCAAGGAGTCCATAAACTTGGACTGAAAAAAGTACATCTTTTTTTTTCTTCATTATGATTGATTTCTTTTGCAATCATATGTTATATCATTTCATGCATTCAAAGGTGCTCCACAGACCTCACCAGAGCCAAAGGAGTCCATCACACACACACACACACACACACACACACACACATACACACACACACACACGCATGCACACATGGTTAAGATCCCTGCGTTAGAAGGATGAGTATTCAAACTCTCCATGAACTCACTAATGATCAAGAAATTCCTTCTTTATCCTTAAGGAAATAATTGTCTTCCCTCACAATAACAAAGCCTACTTGTTGGTTCTCTGGTAAAGTTTCTTTTACTTTTTTACATAGTTTTCTTTTATGTTTGTATTCCTTTCAAAATGGAAGAGATATCTTAACTGAAGCCCCATCCTAGATGTTATATATTAGATGGTAGTGGTCTAGTAAATGTTGTTGTTCAATCATGCCTGACTCTTTGTGACCCCATTTGAGGTTTTCTTGGCAAACATACTAGAGTGCTTTGTCATTTCTTTCTCTAGTTCATTTTACAGATGAGGAAACTGAGACAGTGTTAAGTGATTTGCCCAGGGTCACACAACTAGTAAGTATCTGAGATCAGATTTGAATTCATGTCTTCCTTACTCCAAACCCAATGCTCTATCCACTGGGGCACCTATCTGCCAAGTATAAATGTTCCCAGAATTATTTGGTTATATTTTACCTAAAAGAAACTTTCAGGAGCAGAAATGACTTAACACACCATGGTTTAGTAAATATAGTACGTCATTTAATAGATACTATACCTGGAGGCAAAAAGACCTCAGTTCACTCCACCTGAGACAATCAATGTCAGTTATTACTATGTGAGGTAAGGTATATTTTGCTGGGCTTCGCTGACCTCGAGAACAAGGAATGTTCAGGTGTTCAGTGTATGAGAGCATCTAGAAAATGGAACTGAAGGGAGGACATGATATTAGATTAACCAAGGATGCAGTTTCAATCATAGCCCTGAATGGCAGGTCTTGATGTGATGGCACTACCTAGATTAGAAGGGAGTTCCAAAGGAGAACAACTGAGACAGCAAGAACTTAGGACCTATGGAGATCTTGCTGTATGGATCAACAACCATTTTTCAGCTTTGCTGTTCTAATTCTCTGAGGGAGTTGATGATGGGGGTGGAAGTGCAGAGGGACACCTGGAATAAGAGATAAGCGAGATAGTACCATCAAATCATAGACATCTTATCTCACTAGTCTTTCGATCTCAGCATTAGAATGGATGTGGGGTGCTGAAAACTGCTCCTAAAAACACTAAAATTTGGAGATAGATAAGTATGTTCTCTTTGGGCAATGGAGGGGGATGGCAGAGCAGAAAGTGGAGAGTTAGGTAGCAATAAGAAGCCTTTCTCTGTTTCCCAGGAGGTAGGAGGGGAAAGCCCAGCTGAAGAAAGAAAGTGAAGTCATCCTGATGGAGTTCAGAGATTACAGAGAAAAGACTAAACATGGATCTGCTAACATTTAGGCTCTCTCTGTAGGAGCAAAACATTCACCCAGGTAGAAAAGTCAAGTTGTCTGTCCAGTGAACACATCTATTGTTGGTTAATGTAAGATGAGATAAATAAAGGTAACAGAGCCCACCAATATAATGTGCTGAAAAGAATACCAATTTGGGAGTCAGAAGATCTGGGTGAGAATTCTGGATCTGCCACTTGCCTTGGGCAAATCTCTTAATTTCTGGAGGTCTAAGTTGCTTCCCATACATACTGAAAAACTCAGATGAAATAGTCCTTAAGACTTCTTATAGTTTTAAAGTTCTATGATTGTTTTTAGTAAGTTTTTATGAATAAATCCTGGTTTTAAATAAAAATACTAATAACAACAATAGTAAACATTTATATAGCACTTATCATATATGCTCTAGGTACTGTGCTAAATGTTGTATAATTATTATCTCATTTGATGCTCACAACCACCCTGAGAGGTAGTTGCTATTATTATCCTCATATTACAGATGAGAAAACTGAGGCAAACTGAGATTAAGTGACTCATCCAAGGTCATGCAGCTAGTAAGTATCTGAGACTGGATTTGAACTCAAGTCATCTAGGACCAAGACTCTGTCCACTACGCTACCTAATTGTCCCCATGTCATCCATGATTTCCCCCTGTATTCCATTCCTTCCCCTCTCCAAGAGACTCATCTCTCATAACAAATAATTTCTGCAAGAGAAAGAAGACTTTGATTCTTAAAGATTCACTTAACTGGTTTTACAAAAGCTTTATGCTTATAATCCACACATGTATCAAAGGAATCCTTGTAGAAGGTCTCAGAAGGGAACAAGCAGGCTTTTTCAAATTATTTTCTACATCAGATCACATTTTTACAGTCACTCAATTGACTGAGAGGTTCTGAGACCTGAAGAGTCGACTGGGCTTACAGTTTGTTGATTATAAAAAAGTATTTGATTTGGTAGAGTGAAATAATACCTTAAGGGCCCTTTCTCTTTCAAAGACTATTCTAACAAAATATTTCCTATGAACATTTCATCTAAGATCATACAAGTTTTCTTAAAAGAAGGCAGATAGTCTTGCTTGATAATCCTTTATGAATATTGAGAAAAACAGTATTTGCCAATCTCATAGAAGATGTCTAGCAAATAGTGAGTCAATAAACATTTATTAAGTACCTACTGTGTACCAGGCACCCTTGCTAATCACTAGGAATATAAAGGTAAAAAGACAGTCCCTGCTCTCAAGGAGCCTACGTCTAATGGGGGATATAACACAACAATTTCATTGGTATGGGACATTTCCACTGAGGAAATTGCTTATAGTAATTTGGGAATGGTTGGGCACAACAAAGGAGGACCTGCTAGCTGCACATAGTCTAATGCCCTCCCCTCCATAAAAAGAAAGTATTCACACTGATTGGTGTAATTGAGCTGGCTACCTTAAGCAACATCATGGAACTCCATACTTGATTCATGAAGACACATTTCCTGCACAAATGAGAAATTCAGAGAGGAGAGAAAGCATCTGCCCCTCCTTAACCCCCAAAGGGACCCACTTTGATTCCATTCAAATCCATTAAGCTGTTTCTAAGAGATATGCCATTAAGGGAGAGGAATAAGAATGCAGTTTGATAAAAACCAAATGTCAGATGGGCAAAGATTGGTGAACTAATAGAGACCAGAAAAACAATTAGCAGTTGATTTTAATCTAACTTGTCCTTTGTTCCCCAACAACTGAATAAACGTACTTACTGCATTCAGTGACTTCCAGCAAAGGGCTTCTTAGCACTAAAACTCAAAACAGTTAGAATAATAATACCTTTCCTGAAGGAGGACATCTACGTGAAAAAAAAAAAAAAGGAACATGATTTTTGACAGTTTTCTCTTAGGGGACAATTTACATTTGATATGCTAACAAATTTCCCTCATGAATATACCTTTATGTTCCGAGAGTATAATTAATATCTATGTAGAGGAGTATTTTTGGAGCTGAGGGGGGTGGGGGAAGAGTGGGTGGAGGGACAGCTGGTGCTGGTGTGATGTGGCAGGTATCTTTCTTTGTTGCTATGTGGACTGTACTCTCTAGGCACTTAGATCTCACAGGAAATGGGGGCTTTACTAAACACCAGATCTAACTGTGCTTTTTGAGACCTGTTTGTGACTACTGTATTTCTTGGAACACAGTGTTCTTCTAAATTCTCACCCCACCCACATCCCTACTTGACTATATAAAACAATTCTTTCAGTCTTTGCCCTGGGCATGCATTAGGCAATCAAACTCCTACAGCCAGGGGAAAAGCTGTGGCCAAAAAAAAGAGAAACAGAACAAACAAAAGAGGTGAACCCCCAAGAATGTCACTTGTGCGACCAGCCAAATGACGGCACAGCAGAGACATTTTTCACTGGACGTCAACATCTAGCAAACCTCCTAACTGAAAAACGTCCATTTTTGAGGAGCATAAATGTCCATCTGTGCTTTGCCATTGAAACAGACTCTTATAAAGCTCTCCAAAAGGATTTGGTTTTAAATTTACAGAGCCATTAAATATTTTGGAGGGCAACTATTTTGGTTAGTATCTTTAAAAAAAAAAAAAACTATTTCCAGAAAGCTGTACAATTGTCTGGAGCTCAATCTGTCAGTAAATGAAATCTTAGTTACTTCAGTCTTATTAGGGAAATGGAGTGAGGGGCAGACAGAATGACAGCTGGTTCATTTCTTACTTCCCCATGAATAACCAGTTTAAAATAGTATTAGCATAACTGGCACTGGCCCTGGCTTTCAGAGTGCTGGTTCTACCTAGCAGTGGGCCTAATTAGATAAACATATAGAATATTTCCATAACAACCTAGTATTATATGAAGCGTTACAAGATTTCCAGAAGTATTATGGTGGAAAAAGTGCAGGAAAGGGAATAAGACAAATCTGATTATATTTCCAGCTCCATTGCTTTATGTGTTAGAGACCCTGAGCAAGCTATTCAATCTCTTTGTGTTTCTGTTTCCCCATCTGGAAAACAATATCTACCTGCCTGCCTACCTCATTCTATGCCTTTTTTACAGGTAGGTCTCCCCTCTGTGTAAATCAGTAAGTAAAATATGTATTAAGGTGAATTTTTGCACACTGTAAAAATATTATAATAAAAATATTGTACTGGAAAGATTTATTATGCTTCCCTAAACCTATCCTAATACCTGACGTGGGGTTGAACCTGGTTCACTAAGGTTATGTCACTGAAACAAAAACTCTGACAGGTCTCAACAAGCCAAGAAGGAACAAGCCAGGAGTGCCATATTTCAGGAAGTCATGCCTGCGAAATGTCTAGAGGTTGGTGTGCTCACAGAATTTAGGAAGAAAATAAAGAGTACAGGAGGGGACTGACCCATAGCTGAGAGAGACTGAGGATGCAGCCAGCAGACACACTTGAGCAGCTCAGAAACAAGAAGGTGGAGGCGAAGATACAAGAGTTGACCACCCTTTCAGTCCATTCCACCAACTCTAGAAGTAATGAATAAGTAGCAAGGAGTGATCAGGTCCTATGTAGTACAGACGATAAGCCAATCTAGGAAACAAATGGAGGACAAGATCAGAGATTCTACCCAGCAGCAGCTACGCGGTACAGTAGACAGAGTACTGGCCCTGGAATCAGGAGGATCTGAGTTCAAATTTGACCTCAGACACTTACTAACTGTATGACCCTAGACAAGTCACTTAATACTGATTGCCTCCCCCAAAAAAGGTAAGAATTCTACCCAGTAATGAGTAATGAGTGAGACTGAAGAACAACCATCACCATCGTATTGCTCCCAATGTAGACAGACACCACCACCAGTCACTTTTGTTCCAAGGATACTGTTAGGATGCCCGTGAAAAGTCCCAGATCTCTGACCCTTGGAAGTTCACAAGGTCCTCTTCTGGTCAAGTTAGGGTTAGGGGAGGAGACGGTGGCATTTCTTTCCCTCCCCCACTCCAGATTCCTTCTGAGGGACTTGGCTGAAAATGCTCTCTTACCTCCTCCTACTCTTTTGCAGAGGAGGCAGGTATGTGAATATGGAACATTGAGTGTATATTCAGATCTTTTGGGATGTACCAATCAGTTTTGTTTATTTTTCCCCCTTTTTTCTCTTTTGATTCTTAAAATTCTTGTTTTATAGGATGGCTCCCTGGGAGAAATGAGAGGGGAGAATACAGAGGAAAATTGAGATGATGTAACAACACAACATATCAATATATTTTTTAAAAAGAAAGAAAATCTAATGGAGGGATGAGGCACCTGAAGGATAATTGGGAGCAAAAACTTTGCTTATTTCCCAAGTCATATTAAATCACAGATTTCGAGTTGGAAGGGACCTTCGAGGTCATATGTCCTGGATAAAGGTCTAAGATCAACCAAGCTGCTAAAACAGAGAAGCAGACAGTGGTGTGCATGTCTGTAGTGAAAATAATAGCACTATTTCAACCTTTCTCTGGAATTGTTTTGATTGAATTATACAAAATCACAATTACTAGTTTTAGTAGGCTAAGTCTACCAGTTGTTAGGGGAAAAGAGGAAATACCAGTAGTGTGTAGAGATCATAGATTTACAGGCAGAAAGGCCTTTAGAGGGCATCTAGTCCACTCTAATTTTTATTGATGAGAAACTAGGCCCATAGAGAAGTGATTTGTCCAAAGTCTCATAGATGGTTACTGTCAAAGCCAAAATCTGAACCCAGGGATTCTGACTCCAAATTTAGCACTTCTTCTATTAAGCTGGTACTATTCTGAAAGCTATTTTAAATATTACACAATCTTTATCTCATATTCTTTGATTTTTAAGTCCCAAGGGTTACAGATGGGTAAGGGAAGAGAGGCTGGCCTTCAGAAATAGGCAGACAAGCCAGAACGAGAGAATCTATAATTTTTTATTCCATTCAATTAAATAAATGTTGAAAAATATTGAAGCCATGGGAGGTTTAGAAGTAAAAGTCCTAGGGCTTGTCCTCAGAATATACAGTCAGACAGGTAAGGCAAATATAACATTAAAAAAAGAGAGCACTAAATGCAGCCTAGTAAACTCCATGACTCTGTATTACTTCAGGATGGAATATTAAGTTATATCTATCTATTTGGCACATAAAACTCTTCACAACATGTCCCTTTCTTATCATTTAGTTTTCTTATATATTTGTCAGGTCCAGGCTTACTTACTTTTCTCCACACATGATATATGATGTCTTCCATGCACTGGCTGTCTCTCCTACATGGAATGCTCTCCTTCCTCACTTCTTCCCCTTGCAATCCTTGACTTTCAAAATCCAAGTCAAGTCCCCATCTTCCAAGGGAAGGAGGGGACTTCCCTGTCTCCACCATCTCCACCTCCAGCCCCAGGTGCTAACATGCTATCCTCTAAAATTACCTTGTATAGTATCTAGGTGGCATAGTAGATAGATAGAATATTGGGTCTGGGGTCAGGAAGATCTGAGTTCAAATCCAGCCTCAGACACTTACTAGCTATGTGATCTTGGGCAAGTCATTTAACCCTGTTTGCCTCAGTTTCCTCATCTATAAAAAGAACTGGAGAAGGAAATGGTAAAACCATTGCAGTACCTTTGCCAAGAAAACCCCAAATGGGGTCGTAAAGAGTCTGACACAACTGAACAACAAATAGTGTCTGCTTTGTATAAATCTTATATCTATTCATGCCTCCACTAGAATATAAACTCTTAGAGGGCAGGAACTGTTCCACTTTTGTCTTAGTGCTAACTCTCTTGTTGACTGATTCCAAGAGTCATGGTTAAAGGCAGCAGACAAAATAGGAAGGGGATAGGGAGAGACTGGGATGGCAGTTTTCTGGAACCCTTGGGGATGGTACTAGCCTGAAGGAGGCTCCAAGGAGGAAAAAGGCTCTGGTGAACCCAGGAACTGCACCAGACACCAGCCAGGCTGATCGGAAGCCCCTTCTTCTATGCTTTTGAGGGATGGACTAGCCTTTGAGACCCCATACACTGTTCTAAAAAGCCAGCTTTGGTCTTCCAGAAACCACAGAGCCAGGCTGATTTACTGAGTGGGAGGGAAAGTACAGGGCTTGTGCCCTCCCAGAAAGGATTCTGGTGTCATTTAGTCCTGTTTATACCCTCACAAGAATTCCCTCTACACCAGGCCCAACAAGTAACATCCAGCCTCTGCTTGAAGATCTGGCTGAAGTCAACCAGAGACCACATTCAGCTTTGGGAACATTTTCATTATTAGGGGTTTTATCTTTCCCTCGAGCCCAAATCTGCCTCTATGGCTTTTACCCTTGTTCCCAGTTTGGCTCTCTAGGACCCAGCACAAGTCTCTTTCCCATGACAGCTCTTTAAATGCTTTCACATGGCTTCCACATTTTGTGCAAGCTCCTATGACCTTTTTTTTTTTTTGGCAAGGCAATCAAGGTTAAGTGACTTACCCAGGGTCACACAGCCAGTAAGCATCAAGTCTCTGAGGTCAAATTTGAATTCAGGTCTTCTTGACTCCAAGACTGGTTTTCTGTCCACAGCGCCACCTTGCTGCCCCTACAAACTTTCTAGAGTCACTGCAGGAGCTAATGTTTCTCTTTCTCTCCTCCCAAACGCAACCAAGAACAGTCACTCCCCTTCCTGTACCCAGTACTGGTGAAAATGGTAGCAATGGAAGTCCCAGGTTTGTGGGACCATTGTTGGTTGTTGCTCATCCTTCATGACATTATGGGTGATGTCTCAATTCACACAAGAATTGGATTTAAGTGAAGTACAGCTACACAGTCATCAATCGGCATTACCCTCTCTTCCTCAGTCATTTCAGTCCAGAGACAAGACAAAATTCAAGGCAAATGGCAATGGCCCAAAGTGCAATAGATGCTTGGCATCTTCAATGCCTGACCAAGCTCTAAGTGTTCCACGGCACCTACTTCAACCCCCTTCATGGCCCAATGGAGCAAATTGTTCTCATCTGCCCAAACTACTGGAGGAAGTCTTCACATGGGTTTGAGGCCTGTCAGTTACCCTCAACCTGGTTTAGCCCATCTGCCAAGATGGTTTACTGGGGTGTGGTCACTGTGCATGCTACAGTCTCTTGGAGCCACAAGTGAGAGTTGGGTGAAGGTGGACACCAAAAGGGGATGAGCAGCCCTGAAAAGGGTTCTGCAAGCCCTCAAACCAGAGGTGCTAGGCCTCCCTTAACATCCTAAACATCCCAAATCTCTGACTCTATTAATCCTCCCACCTGTTGGTACTTCCCACCCCAAAATCAGCTTCTATTTTGATGTCCCCACACCCACCCCTCGACCCCTCCCCGCCCCCCCCCATTCCAGTCCCAGACTATAAGCTCCAGTAGGGTCAGAATTGATTTACTTTTGATTTTGCTTCCCTAGCCTCTGGCATAATATTTAACACTAGCAGGAGCTATTAAAATCTTGTTCACTGATTGATTGGCTCACTACTTAGTGCCATGCCCCAGATCAAACCCACCATTTCCATCTAGGGTGAAGCCACTTTTTTGTCTTCCTGGTCTAGTACCTTGCCCTCCAGTTCTATCTTCCCCTCCTTCCTCTTACCTTTAGCCTAGGTCCTGAAATCCTTTATATTAAGTAAACTCAAAATTCAGGACTAAGGGTCTCCAGGGTCATTATGGAAATGTTTGGCTCTAATGAGACACAGGAATATCCAGGTGAAGAGTATATCCCTGTGCAAATGTCAACGTGTTAATAATGTAAAAATCCTGTTAATAGTGTAAATGGCTGTCCATGTATTTGCCCTCTAGCTCTGGTCCACCACTGCCAGCCTCACCGGTGCACAACCCCACCCCTTTCAAAAAATTTTCTGAGAACAAGTTACAGAGTCTTAGCTTTGTTGGGTATATAGTCTTCAAGATGTCCCTCCTATTCTTACCTCCTAGAGCAGACCTCCCAGTGACTGGGGGGAAAAGTCAGTCAGAACTAACCACATCGGAGACTAGCATCAGGAGTTTAAGAGTTAGCAATCCAGCTAGCTCCAAGGTGGCAAGAGCACAAGGACAGCCCCCATAGTGGGAAGTAAATACATCTGTGCTTCTGGTTCAGCTCAAACATGCCCTTCTAAAAGAGCCCTTTCACGGGCCGCTAGGTGGCACAGTGAATAGAGCACTGGTCCTGGAGTCAGGAGGACCTGAGTTCAAATCCAGCCTCAAATACTTAGCACTTACTAGCTAGCTGTGTGACCTTGGGCAAGTCACTTAACCCCAATTACCCTGCCTTCCCCCCCTCCAAAAAAGATAACAAATAAATGAATGAATGAATAAACAAATAAATAGATAATTAAATAAATGAGGCCTTTAATGATGCCCCCTACCTGCTGGACTAGTGCCTATCTCTTCCCCTTCCAAATTACTCTATTTTGGAGATATTTTGTATTCATCTATATATTTATAAGCTGTCTCCCCCATTGTAATGGGAATGCAAATTTGGAAGATCTTCCCTGCCCCTAGGCTAAAATGCACCTGAAGCCTGGGGAGGGAGGCTTGTTTTTCAGTAGATACTTCTTGATTGGCCAGTGAGTCAATAAGGTTGTTACATTCTCTGAGCCAGGAGAAGGCTATATAAGCCCTGATGTGTAGCTTTGTTTGGGGGGCTCACTTTGAGAAGTGTTCTGTGATTTGATCTGTATTCTGGGAAGCCGTTGTCCAGGGCCCTCCTGGCTTTGAAAAACCCAGATCTGATTTGGTATGGATGTAATGGTTGGACAGTTTGGAAATCTGTCTACTTGATCTGTTTCTGTCTTGATAATTCTGCCTGTATACTTTGAAGTTCGGGGTGCTGACCTTTTTCCCCTGAACAAGGTAAACGATATATGTCTGACTGATTAAAGTAAGCTTGTTAACCCATTTTGAGTTGCTTTCCTTTAACAAAGCAGATCCAAGAACCTGTGTGGGCAGCAAACCCTGAGGATGTGCTTGGGGTGCTTGCTGTTACACCCATAGAATGTAAACTTGAGAGAGAGGGCTGTCTCACTTTTTCCTTTATATATTTAGAACTGGGTAGTGCCTTGGCAGCTAAAAAATACATCTTTATTGTTTCAATGATTGATATTTATCAGCTGGATTTCTTACACAACAGAGATACTCACGAGCTAGTGTGGAATACAGTTAGTCAGACTTGGAGTGAGGAAGACCTGCATTCAGATCCTGCCTCTAACACATACTTGCTGTGTTGTCCTTGACAAATTACTAAGGCAGCTAGGCGGCATAATGGATAGGGCTCCTGACTTGAAGTCAGGAAGGCCAGAGTTTGAATCCTGCCTAAGAGACTTACTGTGACCCTATTTTAACCTCTCTGGGACCCTAATTTCCTCATCTGTAAAATGGACTCAAAAACTCCAATGGTTCCCTTAGGGTAGGAACTCTATGTTATGAACCCAAGAAGGAAGGTTGACAAGGTGGGAAGATCCTTAGTCTCAAAATACCTTCTTCATTCAGAAGACACAATGCCTATAATTGTGACCATAAGAGAGCTATCCATTCATTAAACTGCAGTTTTCTTTACTCCTGGGAGTCAACTCAAATATAAAAAAATGTGAGAATGAGATTATTAGACTAAAGTAGACACTATTTTTAGAGCAGCTAGGTGATGCAGTGAATAGAGAGCTGGACCTGGAGTCAGGAAGAACTTAGTTCAAATCTGACCTCGAACACTTACTAACTAGATGTTAGCTGTGTGACCCTGGGCAAGTCACTTAACCCTGTTTGCCTTGGGACTGCAGAATATGGAAGGAAAGAGAGATGCCCTTATTGTCCTAAGTGGGAATTTAAGAGCCATTACAGGGATGGGGGAGGTTGAGACAATCCTTCCCAAGCTCCAGAGGGTGAGGTATGTATATATGTGGTGGTCTCTCACAGAAGGTGTAAACATTCATATTTGTGTGACCACTTTTTCCTGTCATTGTTTTCTTTTGTCTTCAAGGTACACATAGCTGTGGGCACCTTAGCCTTGGCCATAAAGAAGATGTCTGTTAAGCCTCAACTGCTGAATGATCTTTGTGACCTCAAGCACAACAGGTTGTTGACAGGAGGAATGGGGTACTCAGGTGTGGTCACAGGTAACCTTTTAGAGCCTGCCCTCTCTGAAGACCAAGTGCAATCAGACTCAGTAAGATAGCTTAGTGATCACATTGTTCAGGTCCCTCACTTTATAGATGGGAAACTGAGGCCCAGAGGAGGGAGGGACTCAACCTAAAATGACCATTGTCTGATAATTACAATTCTCTGTCCACTGTACTATAAATTAGAATCCCTCTCCATTCCCCTCCCCCATCCTAGCCCCCTCCCCTCCCCCACACACACACTGTTTGGAGACAAACTAAGTCAGAAATTAACTTTTTTTGAGTCATGGACGCATTTGTCACTTTGATGAAGCCTGTGGATGCAACTAATGTTTTTAAAAGCATAAAACAGAATACATAAGATTACAAAGGAAATCAATTATACTGAGATACAGTTTTCAAAATGTTTTTTTTTTAAGTTCATGGACTTCAGGTTAAGAATCCCTGATCCAAATAACAGGTGATGTTTCTACAGTGCACTTTTCAAAGCATTTTAATTTAGAGCCTCACAACAGCCTTGTGAAGAAGGCACTGCAGCTGTTATCTCCATTTTATAAATGAGAAAACTGAGGCTTTATAAAAGTTAGTGGCTTGCCTTGTTTCAGAAGTGAGATTCAAACCCAGATCTTCTGCTTTGAAGCCCAGTAATCAAACTACTCAATCTTAGTATTTTTTCTCAGATTTTTCATGTTCTACAAGAATATTTGTGTGTGTGTGTGTGTGTGTGTGTTGAGTGCTTGTGTCCTGTGCCATTTAGTTCCCATGCAGGCTAAAATGATTTACTCACTTTTTTAAGAAGGAGGAGAAGGAGGAAGAGGACAAAGTTGTTTGTCTACGTCATAACTTCAGTTATTGAATCTCTTTTTAAGCTTTGATAAGTGGAGGTTCCCCCTGCTGTGCTCACTAGAAACTTTCTTGTTTCATAAGGGACCTTTTTGTTTGTGGGCAGCTAGGTCTCAGGACTTGGTCACACTGAAGATGTTCTGTCTTTTACCCCTTGCATCCCAATGGCCAGTTATCCAGCCCATGGCTGAAATTTCACTATTTTGTTCACTGATAACTCTTATTTGTCTCTATCTTAAATGATGAAATTTGAGGAAGAGCCAGATGATAAGTGTAGAAATGTCTTTTTTTAGAAGCAAGAAAAGTTTGTTCTTCCTAGATGAGGTTTAAAGGTAGAAGAGACCTTTGACCACATGCAATATCTGGGCAAGTCATACGTATTGATGAACCAGTTCAATGGAATGTCCATCCGAGTACATGTTGCAAAAGCAGTTTTCCTCCATCTGGTTTTCCTTGCACTATCACACACAAAAGAGATATGACTAGGAGAAAGAGGTTACTAACTCTCTCTAACAGCCAACGAGCACTTGGCATATGCCGAGTGAATGATCTCTGCTATTGGCAGGGTAAATAACCACTGAAGTTAGTGTGAGACTCTATGTCTGGGCCTTATTACTGAATAGGAAGAGGGAAGTATCCAACACATCGACTTCTATAGCTATAAAAAGATATGGATAGCCAATTCTGAAAATGAGCATAGGTAAGTTTAAAGAGGGGAAAAAAGGCTATAGTCAAAAAGATATCCCCAAGTGAGGAACTTTTTCCCTACAATAATTTATGAAGACCATCTACTCAGTCATGAAAAGCTGCAATCTCTGTCATTACAATAACTATCCATTTTACTGAAATCATGGTACTTGAAATATTAATGTACTATTTACATGCCATTAAAATATACCAACTTGGGGCAGCTAGGTGGTGCAGTGAATAGAGCACTGGCCCTGGAGTCAGGAGGACCTGAGTTCAAATCCAGTCTCAGACACTTGACACAGTCGCTGTGTGACCTTGAGCAAGTCACTTAATCCCAATTGCCTTGCCTTCCCCCCGAAAAAAAAATTATATATATAAAATATACCAGCTAGAAATCCTCCCAGAACACAAGGAATTACACACTACATTATAGCATCAATAGAAATTGCATTCAATACTGCCAAAAATAATTTTAAAGGTTCATCTGATCCAGTTAGTAGGCAATTTTGATAACTCTAACATTTTAACTACATACACTTTTAGGACGTGTCATCCCATCACAGTCATAGAGCAGGTCATAAAATTTACTCAAACTGAACCAGCAATCAGAGGAAGTACTTAGGTTTGAATTCAAAACGGCTTCCATTAGCAATACCTGGCACTCTCTGACGTAACCTTAGAGTTGACATTTTCCATTCCAAACTGTCCATTTGTGTTAACCAAGCTATTTCTGTCCCCTTTTCTTAAGGGTTCAGAGAGCATTCATCTTTCATGATCCATAGTCCTATTCTCTTAGTAGGACTCTACTAAAATAAAACCCTAAGTATAAATCTCAGTATCCAGCAAAACTAGAGAGTAAGAAGAATGGACTCTTAATGACTATGACCACTCCAATAGCATTTAAGACCACAATACAGCCTTCCTCAAATATACAGACAGAAACTAGAACTGAAGCCTTCAGAGGAAGAAGAATGAAAGGAAATGGAAAAAATTTCCAGACTGTTCCTCCAAGCAGATTGGGTCCCACCCAATATTTCTTTGTGTAAGTCTGGGTGATGTGGGAAGGGGGGGTTGAGAGGGGAGCAGGGAGGAAACTGCCAAATGCTCAAACCTTATGCCGTGGAAATCAGTTATTCTTAAGAATAACTAGTATTTGGAGAAAAGAAAAAAATCTCTTTTGAAGATACGGTCCAAGTTTTTCAAATTCAAAAAGCAGCTGAGTACACAAAGTACACTATTTTGATAACTTAAACAGCCAGAGCAGTCTGCAGTATTTGCTACACAGAATAGAGTGGATACCTTTCAAAATTCCTCTGATTCCAGGAAAATTCCTGATCAAAATGCTTTAACACTTCATTGGACTTACTAGGCAAAAGTGAAAGTATAAAGTGAATCTATTACAATGGGAAAGGATTTTTGAAAACTGTACAAGCCCCAAAACAATCCTGGGGGAAGGGTGGGTTCATCCCACTGCTAACAATGAGGGGAAAATAAGAAGGACTAAACTGGAATGATCCAAAACAAGCACCTTCCTGAGTCAGTCCAGCCCAGCCCATCCTCTTCTGATTGCCCTAGATCTGGCTGTAGGGAAGTTATCAAAATGGCAGGTCCGGAAAACGTGAGAAGCTCATTGATTTAAGACATCTACTGTGCTGAATGGGGCTCCTAGAAGGCTCAATGCTGTGAAGAAAGCTTGGCCTGCAGACTCATTTTAGCACAAGAGTAATCCTTTAATGATGGTGCTCATATAAATGTTCATTCATTTCCAACAGCAGCCCCTAAATTACCTTAACTATGTGGATCTGAGAAGGAAATGAATGAAAGGGACCCACACCCAGGAAGCATTCCTCCTGATAAAAAGCTTGGGGTTGGTTTTCTTTTCCTTTGCGTTTGGACCTGTGATTTCATTGGTTTAGGGAACTGCTAGTGAACCTCCACCCCCCCCGCCCCCCAACAGATGTAGATGTGCACCTGTCCAGTAATAGGGTCTTAGAGAGTTGGCTGGGACATTGAGAGGTTAAGTGATTTGCCAAGAGTCATGGAGCCAGTTGATGGGTCAGAGACTTGAACCCAGGTCTTTTTGATTCTAGCTCCATGTTGTAGCACATTTTGTGTTGTGTTAATAAATCAGTGAGGTTGCCTAGATGTGGCTGTGTCTGCCATTTATTGGCTGTGTGACCCTGGGTAAGTAGTTTAACCACTCAGCACCACCAGACAACTCTCTTAAGACTAAGTTACAGGGGGTGGCTAGGTGGCACAGTGAATAGAGCACCGGCCCTGGAGTCAGGAGGACCTGAGTTCAAATGCAGCCTCAGACACTTAACACACTTACTAGCTGTGTGACCTTGGGCAAGTCACTTAACCCCAAGTGCCCTCCAAAAAAAAAAGGCAAAAAAACCCCACTCTCTGACAATCTGCATTACTAAAAGGAGCTTCCACACCAGGAGTTCCCTATCCCCCAAAAAATAATTAGCCTAGGATTACGGAGGCAATAATTGCACTATAGTAGTACAGGTTGAGAAATGAGAAATTCCTAAAATTCTGACTTCATATGTGTGATGCATAATCAATAAATCAATCAATAAACATTTATTAAGCACCTGCTATGGACCAGGCATTGTGCTAAGTGGTGGAGCATAAAAAAAGAAGCACTCTGCTTGGGGAGAAAACATACAAGTATGTACAAATAAGCTATATGTAGGATAAATAGAAACTACTCAGCAAAGGGAATGAGCTAGAATTAAAAGGAGTTGGGGGACGGCTAGGTGGAGCAGTTAATAGACTCCAGGCCCTGGAGTCAGGAGGACCTGAGTTCAAATCCGGCCTCAGACACTTAACACAAAAACTAGCTATGTGACCATGGGCAAGTCACTTAACTCCAAATTGCCCTCCAAAAAGCTAAAAAATAATAATAATAAAATAAAAGGACTTGGGAAAAGGCTTCCTCTAAAAATAAGGATTTTAGCTGGGACTTAAAGGAATCCAGGGAAGTCAAGAGGTGGAGTTGTATGATTGATTTGGTATTTTCCCCTACTCAGCTGGCAAGGTATTGAAATGACCAGTTGCTTGGGCAACCCATAGACACAACCTGAGAATGTTTAGACTTTAAAAAAATAAAAACAAAAAATACCCCAAAAACTCCAGCATACACTGGAAAAAGTTAGAGAAAATTAACAAAAAAATTAACAAAAGTCCTTTACCTACACTATCTCATTTGATCCTCACAGGAGTCTTGGGAGGTAGGTACTGTAAGTATTAACTATCCTCATTTTATAATGAGGAAAATGAAACTCAAGAGATGTTAAAGGGGGCAGCTAGGTGGTGCAGTGAATAGAGCACCAGCTCTGGAATCAGGAGGACCTGAGTTCAAATACGGTTCTCAGACACTTAACACAAAAAAGTAGCCATGTGACCTTGGGCAAGTCACTTAGCCCCAATTGCCCTGCCTTCCCCCTAAAAAAAAAAAAAAAAAAGATGTTAAAGGACTTGCCCAGGTTCACACAGATAGTAAATGTCAGATGTGAACTTTAAACCCAAGACATGCCTGGCTCCAAGTCCAGTGCCCTTAAAATACCATATTACAATACTTCTTGGTATTGGTAGACAGACCTGTGGACTGCCTTTTCATTGTTGTTCAGAGATCTTAAAACATTCTAAGAGGAAATGCATTTTGGAACAAGGTCCCAAAGAAAGTAATTACAGACTGCTTCCAGCTTTATATTCAAACTATCTTCTTGTTTGTTTTAGATTTTTTGTTTTTTGTTTTTGTTTTTTGGTTCAAATCTGTGATTTCATTTGTGATAGACTTCCCATTAAGAAAACTCCCCACATCAACACTGAGAATTAACTAATCTGGAGTCACACAGCCAGTATGTATCAGAAACAGGACTTGACCTCAGGTTGTGGCCAGCCCTCTACGCAACATAGCACATTTGCTACCTCTCTTAAACCATTATAATCATAAAATATTACTTACAAATCATGTACAATGATTTGACTAGGCCCATCATAGATGGAAGAGCTGGAAGGGACTCTGGAATCCATCTGGAATCCACCTTCATTTTACATACGAGGAAACTGAAGCTCAGAGACACTAAGTGACTTAACCAGTGTCAGAGGTGGAAATTGAACCCACCTCCTGTGACCCCAGAGCCAACAAAAAGCTGCAGGCTATAATCTGAACGTTGCAAATTAATATTTCGACACATCAAGAGTCCATGATTTGGTCAGTATGAGCAATTCCTCCACCAACATAAACTGGGATCCCCTCAACAACCTGTTCTGCTTTGACTCAACCTGGTGATAAGCTGTCCAAAATTAGATGGGCTCCTCCTCAGGTGACAAATCCACAGGCCTATGCTCATAGCCTTGTCAGCTTGGTTGGGCTTGTCACAACTTGCTCTTAACTGGCATGGCCTTGGAGAACCCAGTCACCTCTACCCTACAAAGGCACATCAGAGTAAGACCTCAGTCAAGTTTAATTTGGAGCACAGTGAATTTTATTTATTTGTTTATTGGAGCAGACTTTAGTAGGGTGGGAAGCTTTATTTCTGAATAAATAATTTAAATTTCATTACCAATAGACATTTCCATCAAACATTGAGTACAAGTACAACCTCTGAATCTGCATTTTCTCTCTCTCTTACCTCCAAAACTCATGAAGTTGTGTTCTTTTTTCCCCATCTACCTCATTTTTCTAGATGTTTACCATTTATCATCCCCTTTGTGACCTTGGGCAAGTAACTTAGCTTCCCTAGGCCTCAGTTTCCTGTAAAAGCTCAAATACCTATAATGACTTGTATTATCTACTTTGAACCTTGTGTGAAAAGAGTACTTTGTATATCACCTTAAATGTGTGTTGTATTTTTAAGATAATATACAAAGTACTCTCTTCACAACAAGGTGTGAGGTAAATAATGCAAGTCTTAGCTAAAGTCAGAACAGTTCCTCAACATTAGGACCACAAAATGATGAAATTTTTGGTCACAGCAAGACTCAAAGACTGTCTGCATTATCAGAGGATATATCCACACCAATAAGGTTGTACATCCTTGAAGTATTTGAGGGAAAACATCAGCAAAATACCTCAGGAGAGTATGTTGACATACTATTAGGAAAACTGCAGATGTACCAACATTGACAAATTTTTGGTCTATGGAATGCTATTAACTCAAGGATAAGCCCCACTGAGTTCTTGATTAGACTCTAGTCAATAGATACAAGTGAAGAAAAAACTATATACTCTTCCTTCTACTGAACCACCATTTGCATCATGAAAATTTGTGAGACCTGATGACTATAATGGTGTAAATGTGGAGAACAAAAAAAAAGAAATTAAATTAAATGAAACATTGTGTAATTGTGGTCAAATCTGGCCCCAGAAAAGAGGTAAAAAATGTATGTCCCTCCATGTAAAAGTAGGAGGCCAAAGGTATGGATTAATACATACACTGATTTGTTTGTATGTGGAAACACTTTTTTTTCTTTGTAATCTTTGTTAAAAAGAATGGCTCAGGGGAAGCTAGGTAGTGCAGTGAATAGAGTACTGGCCCTGGAATTAGGAGGACTTGAGTTCAAATCTGACCTCAGACACTTAACATTTACCAGCCGTGTGACCTTGGGTAAGTCACTTAACCCCAATTTCCCTGCCTTCCCTCCTCCAAAAAAAAAAAAATAAGATAGCTCACTGGATAGGAGATGGGAGATAATTTGAAAATGAAACTAATCTTTTTTTTTTAAGGTAACAAAATGATTTGAGGTAAAACCTGTGTGTGTGAAAATCATTGGATTGGAAATCACAAGAACAGGATGCTAATTACTAAAGTAGCTCTTTAATTTGAGGAAATTATTTGTCTATGAGCCTCAGTTTCCTTACCTCACTCATGAAAAGGTTAGAATGAGTTATTTCCAAGATCACTCCCAGTTCTAAAATGCTATGAAACTTTTGTAATAGCAAATTATAATATTAGGATAAAGGAAAAGAGGAAAAGTCATAAGCCATTATTAATATGTCCTATATGACATCCTACCATGAATAGAACAGATTTGAAGGTGATTTACATTTTATATGTTCAAAGATGGGGTCCTGTAAAGTTTAATTACAAGTATGCTAATATTATAGAACAAAGCAAAAGGAATAACAATTCACAAATTTTATGTTATTTTTATGGAATGGATGCAGAGATAGAGTCTAAATGATAGTGTAATTAGGTGAACTTCATCAAGAGGTTGGACTCAAAGAGTCCAATTAATTTATTAATTAATAAATTAATTAAAATTAATGGTTTACTGTCAATTTGGAAGGAGGTCTCTAGTGAAATGCCACAGGGATCTATGCCTAATCCTGTTCTGTTTCACTTTTTTATTACTGTTTTGGGGGGGAAATAATAATGCTAGCAATAGTAGCTACCATTTATGTAGCACTTTAAATTTTCAAAGAATTTTAAATATATTATCTTATTTGATAAACAAAAGCATAATGCTGATTAAATTTGAAGATGATACAAAGTTGGAGGTGATTTCTAGCACAGAGACACAGGATCCAAAAAGATCTCAACAGATTTGTACATTGGACTAAATAGAATGAAAAGGAATTTAATAAGGATAAATGAGAAGTCTTACCTTCAATTTTAAAAAGTAAGCTTTGTAAGTACAAAATTGGGGAGACATGTCTAGAAGGTAGTTTGTATGAGAACAGCCTGGGAGTTTAGTGGGTTGTACATAAGTATTTAATAAACAGCCCTCTAGGGGGAAAATGCATACATGACAGATTTTTAAAGTTTAATTTGCACTATTATCATTTTCTCCATTGCTTTTTTTAAGTCTAGGCAATCAACCAAGCAATAAACCAAGTCCTAATTTGTAGCTCTTGCTGATATCTGAGGAATAAATGCTCAAGCTGAAAATTTAACTATCAGCTCTAACTAGGCAGTTCTGGCTCCAGGGTACCCATAGCTGAAATCTCAATTGTTAAAACCTATGAGCTAATTCAACTTTGGACATTCAGTAAGAAAGTCATAATATCTAGGATAAGGACAGTCCTAGATAAACTGGGTTTAATGTAGTGCTAATGGTAGGTACTTAATACTTTTGAATGAATTAATAAATATGGTCTGAACAGGGAAATCAATCCACATACATTTTCTAAGTTTTTACTAAGACAAAGACAAAAAAGAGAAACTTATCTTGCCCTTAAGAAGTTTACATTCTGGGGCGGTTAGGTGGCACAGTGAATAGAGCACCGGCCCTGGAGTCAGGAGGACCTGAGTTCAAATCCAGCCTCAGACACTTAACACAAAAACTAGCGGTGTGACCTTGGGCAAATCGCTTAACCCCAACTGCCCTCCAAAAAGCAAAAAAAAAAAAAAAAAAGCTTACATTCTCCAGGAGAAGAACACAACATTTAAGCAAATAAATCCAAGATAAGTTTTGTCTATGTTAGTGGCAAAGAGACATGGGATGGGTACTATGAAAGCAAAACCAAAAAGACAATACAATTAATTAGATAAGCAGGTTGAAGTAAAGAAAGAGTTGGAGATGAATGAGTTTTAACTGGGTAAATGGAAGAAAAAAGGTGCCCTCAAAAGAGGAAGGCTAGGTTTAAGAGAGAAGAAAAAGAGTTCCTTCTTGGACATGTTAAGTTGGAAAGGTTGATAGAACATCCAGAAGGAGCTGTCTAGCACACAGTTGGTAACTCAAAATTAGAGTTAGGAAAGAGGATAAGGCTGGATATGTAGATTTGTGAGTCATCTGTATAAATAATAATTGAGCCCCTGGGACCTAATGAGATCACTAGTAAACAAAGTACAAAGAGAAGACAAGAAAGCCCAAGATATGAAATGAGCTGCCATATTTCCCTTCATTGGAGGTCAAGATTAAGCAAAAGTTGTATAATCCTTTATCAAGCATGTTGTAGATGTGATTCTCTTTCAGAGATGGGTTACATTAGATGACCACTAAAGTCCCTTTGAACCCTAGATTATGTAAACTAATGGATTAGGAAAAGTGTTCCCCCAAATCCACATAACCACAGAATCTCTGAGTTGGAAAAGATCTTTCATCTCTGGACCATATGACATCAGCAGCTATGTAGTCCAGCTCATACCTAAACAAGAATCTCCTCTACAGCAAAGGGTCATCCAACCTTAACTTGAAAACCTGGAGGGAAGGGAACCTACTAGCTACCTCCAGGTAAATAAAGTCAGGAAGACCTGAGTTCACAAACAGCCTCAGACACTTAACAGTTGCCTGACCTTGGCCAAGTCACTTAACCAACTGTGATAACAATAGCACCTACCTCCCAGGGGTGTTGTGAGAATATTTATAAAATGCTTGGCACAATGCTTGAACACTTAGTAGGCACTTGAAAAATGTTTCCTTCCTTCCTTCCTTCTTTCCTTCCTTCCTTCCTTCCTTCCTTCCTTCCTTCCTTCCTTCCTTCCTTCCTTCCTTCCTTCCTTCCTTCCTTCCTTCCTATTAGTGTTTCCCCCTAATCATGCTAGCTCTTCTCTTCCATGTTCTAGTTTCCTCACACATGGTTCTACATTAACCATTGCTCCAATTCTGCTGCACCCATCCATTCTCAACCCTTTATATATCAACCCCCTCCTCTGCCTATGTCACAAGACTCTAGGTAGTTCCTAAGTTCCTAAGGGGAGAGACCAGAGACCAGATTTGAAAGGGAGTTTTTTCCCTAGGAAGAGGTCCAGCCCAGTCATTGGGTATCAGCCCATCTGTTCCTGGCAGTAATTATTTAAATCTGAGTCAGACGTTGTCAGTAGCAAGCCTCTAATATTTTATGTGAGCCAAGATTTAGGGATGAAGAAGTTCAACATTTTTGTAAGGATTTTTAAAAAAGGAAAGGTGCATCTCAATAGTAATCAAAATCAATCTAACACTGATGGGCAGCCTACCCCAGAATTCCCTGCTTCATGATCTCTGAGACCAAATAGCCCTGCTTGTCATTTCAGAACCATTTCACCTCCATCCAATGCAAAGGGAAGCAAATAATCTCAATGAAACAAATAATCTTAGCAAAGTGACTGGCACATAGGAAGCCCTTAATTAATACTTTTTGATTTGACTTAGATGACAAGGATTATTGCCCTTTTCACCTTGTAAACCGAACCTAGGTATCATTGAACCAAACATATAATGATGAGGTAGATAATTAGAGTTTACTTCACCAAGAAGTAATTAAGGAGGTGGTAGGAAAATGAAAACAGATATAAGCCTACTTGAAAGTTCTCAGGCTCTACTTTAACCCCAAGAGAGTTTCAGCACACTTACTTTATTATTTTTTTTTTTACCTTGGAGAGAAAGGATGAGCATCTATATAAAATTTCTGATGGAGTCAGTTGCAAACTTTCTCATCCCTCTTCCAGAGGCTTAGCCTTTTGTCATGCATGACTAGAGAGGTCCAAAAGGAAAGCAGCCCTAGAACTGAGAGTGCCCTTCTTGAGGTATTCTCAGGATAGACCTACACTCCATAAAATCCAAGAAATATACATGTTGGTCCTGGAGGTTCAACCCACCACTGAATATGGATGAGAAGTCTGTTCCAGAATAGTGTCCCATGCATTTATGCCTTTGACTTTTCTGTAACTTAGACCAAAGTTTATACCAGACATCTAAAAACAAAATAAAAGCAAACAGCAAAGCTACTTCAAAGTGACTGTACTACTAGAATTTAAAACTTCAGTAGCATAAGGAGCACTGGATGAGCTTATTCAAATCTTTTCTCTCATGAGAACAGCCTGTGTGACCCTGGGCAAGTCACTTGACTTCCTGGGTCCCCAGTTTCCTCCTCTGTAAATTCAAGGGTCTGGGGGTGGACTCTGCGGCTTCTGAGCTCCTTTCCAGCTCTAAATCTGCTCACTGAGGCAGTGTGGAGCAGTGACTGGGTTCAAATTCCTCCTCAGACCAGCTTGCTGGCTGTGTGACCCTGAGCAACTCCAATGCTATTGTCAGTATCCCCATTTTGTAGATGGGTAAACTAAGTCATTCAGAGGTTAGGTGCCTTACCAAGGGGTCACACAGCTAGCAAGTGTCTGAGAGGATTAGAACTCAGGTCTTCTTGCCTCCAGGATCAGCACTCTATCTACTAGTCCACCTATTTCATTCAGTGCCAAGCTGGGGAGAAAGGGCATGCTTCTGCTAACTGAGTAAACACAAGGAAACCACCCACTGGGGTCTGAGGAAGAGAAAACGCTGAAACAAGCCTGTGTGTGCCATTCCAAAAAGGGGGGGGGGGCGGAATCAGCAGTTGGGCAAGGAATAGTTAATAAGAAATGTGCCTCTCTCACTGTGCACATTACAACAAAGGGCTGGCAGCTCCCTGAAGGAAAAGGGCTTGTGTTCTGCCGTTCAAACTTGTCAGTCAGCTCGTGCCAGCAGCCCTGTGCGTCTGCCTCCCCAGCACACCCTCATTCCATGTGTCTGTCTGGCCTGCTCTGTTCCTCTGTTCAGAGACGCTCCTGACAACTCCGGATTTTTCCTCTTTTTCTCTTGCTGTGGAATTAAGAGGAGAACCATTACAGCTTATTCTCTGCCACCCTCCCCCGCCCCCCCTGCTGCCACCACCACCACACCCCGAGGAGGAGGAGGAGGAGGAGGAAGAAGAGGAAGAGGGGGCTTCTTACTTTATGGTAGCTTCACATTCATTCCCTTTACGGTTTCCCCCACCTCGATCTCTAGAATGGAAGAGACAGAACTGGTGAAGGAGAGACTCCAGGCCATCACAGTAAGTGTTTACAGTTAGAACTCATTACAGTGGTTGCATAGAGAAAAAGAGAACAGTCGCGGCTTGCTCTAAGAGCCGAGCTGGGGGAAGTCAATGATCAGAACTGTCAGATGAAACTGACAGTCAGGGGCTCTGTCCCGCTCTCATAACTTCAGCTACTCCCGGCTTCAGGACCTACAGGCGCAGGGCAAATGCTTTTTTCTCATCCTGACATTGTGCCTTTAAGTAAATATTTTTAAGGCAGGTTGCCTAGCTATCATTTTTCTCTTTCCAGGTTAAAAACAAAACAAAACACATTCTCTTCCTAAACTATGTTTGAAGGACATTGGGTCAAAAAAAAAAAAAATCCCAACTAATCCCTCAATTTGGAACCGTCTTTATACAACTCATAGGGAAAT
>NW_027187275.1:6495576-6540736 GCF_028583685.1 Petaurus breviceps papuanus
CTTTAACTAGAGATATTGTTTAAAAAAGAAATAAAAAAAAAAAAAAAAAAACCCCCTAACCTCCTACATTTGGGATCTTTTTATATAAAGGGGGGGGGGGGGGGGGGGGGGGGGGGGGGAGATTGAGCAGTGTAGGGAGCTGTATGTAGAAGGGAGTAAAAAAAATTTTAATTTTAAATGAAAGAAAAACAGCAGACCTGTAACTTTTTCTTCTATGATACAATAGACATTGGAGAAAACTTCATGGATTTCACACCAATTTTACCACCCCTAAACCTGGTATTAAACAAGAAAAAAGAAAGTTTGTTTTGGTTTTTTTTAATGTATCAAGTGAATTCAAAGCTATCAGTTTCTATTATTGGCTGCAAGCTGAAAAAGAATTCTAATACAGGAATGCAGAACATGCAATGAACTTTGGAAAATAGTTTCATTATTATCAAGAAAGAAATTAGTTTGCATTTTAAAGTTTGTTCTAAAGAAAAGTTCATCACAGCCTTAAGTGAGTGAAGTTAACTTAGTTTTATTAAACTTTACACTTGGCACTAACCATGGGAAAATTTAGGGGAATGATTTATCATTAGCTATAGTCTACTATTTAATAAGGAGGTGTATGGGGGTGGGGGTGAAAATTAAAATCACAAATGCCTTAGCATTTTAGTACGATGAAATTAGCTGTCAAAAAAATAAGCATTTTAAAAAATATTGATGCTAAGCCCCTCCTGAGGTGAAAAATGTTTTCTTTTGCTCTCTCAATTTCCATGTAGATATTCAGATTCTTAAACTGGTTCCAAATTAGGATTTTCATTAAGTGGTTACAATAACCGAAACTACCCACGAAAGAATTCCACGAATTGAAATCAATTGTCTAAACAATGTTAAAAGCAACAGGAGTCCACAGACCAAGCTAACATATTCCAATTACACTATACTTCTTGAAGTGGTTAATGGCTATTGCTGCATACATTTGGTCATTTGTCTTTCTTCAGAAATGCTCTTTGGAATTTGGGTTGTTTTGTTTTGCTTTGGTGGGGTTTTGCTATTGTTTTGTCTTGTTCAAAACCAGTGACAGTTTCAGCTGTCCCACTTTAAGGGACTCAGCTTTCCTCCTGTTGTTTTTGGCCCGAGCCTCATGGATTTCAGCTGCTAGCTAAAGGTTATTTTATTCACCCTTGTTTGGGAGAGGAGGGAGAGAGAAAAAGGTAAGCCTCCTCTTTTCCCAATGTTCCCCTCTCTTATTTAAGTGAAATACTTCATCCATTGAAACAGGCATCTTTTATTTAACTTTTTTTTTTAACTGAAGTATTCACTTTCTCAAACCTGGATTTGCCCAATTGGTTCCCATTGCGCTTTCACATGGTATAGCCCCAGTATTAAAACTATAACTTAGAATACAGTAATTCAGAAGAGGGGAAAAGAGATTAGGGGCTTGTAGTGGAATATAAGTAAGTATGAAACTAGAAAAAAAAGAACCATCCTGCCTGAAAAACAAAAAAGAAAGCTAAACAGGTAGCTGAATATACAGGTGATACAGTAGTAAATGGTTTGGGGAAGAGGTACTAAACATATTTTAGGATATTATTCCATTAGTTTGACTATATCCCATCAGAAAAAACTTAACTCCTGCTTAAAGTAATACAGGTAATACTATCTGTCTTGGGAGGATTTTGTTGATCTTAAGGGTAAGATAAGTATGGTGTTCTCCCAACAGCCACCCACCCTACCATTATGGATGGATGGGGTCCAGTCATATTGGTCACCCTCAACCTTCAAATGTATCTCCTTCAATTCCCTCCCCACTGCAAAGGAAGGAGGGAGCAGTGATTATCCATAATGTAACCAACATTCATATCCCTCCTCATTCCCATCAGAGAAAGATCAACTTTAGCCCTCACCACTTTTTTCTCTCTCTAAGTAGCTTACCTCAGCTATTCCCCTTCCCCATGGGGAAAATAAAATCATGGATTTAAAACTGCAAAAGACCTATGAACTCAATGAGTCCAACTCCCCTCATTTTCTATATGAGGAAACTAAGTCCCAGGCAGATTAAATAACTGACCTAGGGTCAAACATAAAAAGCATGTGATACAGGATTTGAATCTGGCATCTTTTAGAATCCAAGTCCTGTGCTGTATCTACTACACCATACCACCTCTCTGAAGAGAGCAAAATTTGAGATAGGTATCCCCATTTGACAAATGGACCTCAATTTTCTCAGAAAAATGAGAGGGTCCCCTTAGATGATATCTAAATTTCATAACACCTTACTTTGCATGGCAGGGTCAGGTGACATAAGCTACAAAAATCCTTTGAAACTCCAACCCTGACTAACTCAGCAGAAAAATAACATGAATTTTGAATAGTTTACCCTCCTGTTTCTTTCCATAGAATCCTCCTTCCTATCTTCTATAATACTGAGTTACAAGGCAATTTGACCATATGGAATATAGATATAAAATGACTTAAACATCTTAGTTTGGCACATACACACAATCTCTGTCATAGAATAAAATACAGTTTATGTCAGATTGTTCTATTAAAACCTGTTCTTCCTGGCACTGGCAAGAAATAAACTTGGTTATTGATTCATTTGATTGAGAAAATATAAAATATCACTATTTTCATTGCAAAATATTTTTGGAAAGACACTAGCCTATGAATAAGTCCAGTTCTAACCACTTGGCTTCCCAAATGAAGCTATCCTTTACTATAGTCATTGAACAATGGCACTGAATTATTATAATGTAGTTTTCTCTTTACATATGATGAGATTGAAATTAAAGGTAAACTAAAGTTACTCAAGGAATCGATGATAACAGAGCAATGGACAGTATGTTGGTTTTGGAGTCAGAGTAGGCAAAATTGCTTTAAGGCAATGCTTAGCTTTTTTTTAAGAGAAGACATAGCTTTAAATAATGTAGTACAGCTTAAAAGCAATGGATTTGAATTCAAAACACAGATGCCAATTCTAGCTCTATCACTTATTACCTGTGGACCTCACACAAGTTACTTAATCCCTTAGAGCCTTGTTTTCCATATCAGTGAACATCTGTCCACATTTTCTCCATCAAAATGTGAAGGTTGAACTAAACCTCTAAACTCCCTGCCAACTTAAAATCTATAAATGCTTAATAATCCCATTCTTTAATTAAGCAAACCCATGGAAAAGTTACTCTAAAAAGAGAAATTTCTAGGGTATGGGGTGGGGGAGATCTATTTTGATGAACTTTACATTAAAAGGGGGGAATTTCACAATATCACTAATTTATATGTCCTTGCTTCAGCTCCCCAATCCATGGATGAGCTCCAAACCCTCTCTGAATTAACTGGAATACAATTTCCCATTGCAGCGAGCACTTTTAAAACTATCACTTGAAACAATCAAACATGAAGCAAAGGATGTTTCATGTTAATATGTATCTTTACAAGTGAGAGATTGCATACTATTTTACAAACAGGGAGACATAGGGAAGTAGAATGTGTCATTTGAATTTCATCATTGTTTATTGAGAGGCAAAAAGGCTAATGGTAGAGTATACTCCAGGTGGAGTCAAGAAAACCTGAATTTAAATCCTACTTCTGACATGTCTTAGCTATGTGATCCTGGGAAAACCATTTGATCTCTGAGAATCGGTTTCTATTATCAGTAAAATATGGATAATAATTAATTATCATAAAAGCTAGCATTTATTATAAGTGATTTAAGGTTTGCAAAGCATTTTACAGATATTAACTCATTCTAGCCTCACAACACTTGGAGGTAGTCACTATTATTAGTATCTTCATTTTACAGATGAGAAAACTGAGGTAGACAAAGGTTAAGTGACCTACCCAGGGTCACACAGCTTATAAGCAAATTCAAACCAAGTTCCACACTCTACCACCTATATACATTATAATAATCCCTGTAGTATTTACATGAGATAGTGTGTGTGAAGTACTTTGCAAACATATAAGTGGTATATAGCCCCATTTTTAGTAGGTTTCAAGGGTCAGGGGTTCTCTTAGTCATCATAGAAAGAGTAAAGTGAAAGGATTATGTCCATCAATGACACTTTCTCCAATAGAGTTATTCTCTAAAAGCTAGTGTGGTCCAAGATGAAGAACAGTTTAAAAAAACCAAATGGATTTGAATCTCTTAGAAGCACTAATCTTCCCTTAGGATGAGTGATAATTCATAAGTTCCAACTCTTGACGTACCTCTCCACAATGAGCACATTGTTTTATGACAGTCACCATGGTGACATTAGGAAATACAGTTATTAACACAAATGGGAAAGTTCAAAGCCGGTAGACGCCCAAGCTTTAAACTGGCTAGAGATCACAGATGCAACACCTTTTTGGAGTGAACTCAGGAAGGAGTCAGCAGGCTGGAGTCAACTTGGGGAGATGAGCAGACCCAGATGGCTAAAACAAGTAAAACAGACTACTGATGCTTCTGTTCTCATTCCACAGAACCTCTGAATCCCAGGGATATGTGTGGTCAAAGCTGAAAATAACATAAGGGTGGAAATAGTTAGAAGGAAGGGTGGGAAAGGAGGATATCAGGCCTTTGCTTTCCCATCACCTTTTGGGTCACATTTCTTAAGTTCAAAGCTAGAAGAATTCTTAGAACAAATATATGGTGGCTTTAATATATTAAAACAAAATTTAGAATAAAACTATATTCCCAGACTTCTTCCTTTGAATATATTCTTCATATTTTTAACTTATTTCATTCAACAATTATTTTACTAGGTACTTATTGTGAACTCAACGTTTTGATGCTGCAGGCAGAATTTCTTAACCTGAGGTTCATATATTTTTTTTCAAAATTTTGACAACTATGTTTCAATATAATTGGTTTCCTTGCTAATCCCATGCATTTTATTTCATGCATTTAACATTCTGCAAAGGGATCCATAAGCTTCACCAGATTTCCTAAGGGAAATCTGACACAAGGAAGTTAGGACCCCTTGCTTTAAAGGGATCCAACCAAACTGGCCTCCTTTCTCTTCCTAGAACATGCTAGTCCTGTCCCCATGATAGGAATATTCTCTCTTTCATCCACCATTGTAATCCCTAGTTTTCTTCATAGCTCAATATAAGCTCTATTTCCTCTGTAGAGTTTTTCCAATAGTTCCAGTTGTTAGGTCTTCCTCCATATTACTTGGTATATATTTTATATTTCTTAGCTATGTACATATTGCTCTCCCTCAACCCACTGCTACTAGAGTCTAACCTTCATGAGGGAAGGGATAGGACAAGGGGAAGAGGAAACAGACCTGTAGTTCTATTAATATAAAGAACTCCCAGAATAGGAAACTCCCTCTGCCAATGCAAGTCAGCACTTTCTCTGTAACTTTTAGTCTTTTTTAGAATAAGTTTTTACTGATGTCTTTTGTTTTCACATCATTATAGTTTTTCCAAGTAACCCTATTCCTCTGTCTCCCAGAGAGTCATCCCATATGAGAAATAGTATGAAAGAAAGGAAAAGAAAAGGAAAAAATCAGCATAACCAACTGATGCATTGAAAAAGTCCAAAAACATGTACAATATGTATTACCTGTGGCCCCTTCCACCTCTACAAAGGGGCGAGCTGGGAGTCTTCTAATATCTCTTCATTTGAGTCATGCTTTATGATTTCACTACATTCACTTCTGATTTTGGTGTGTATATGGTTATTTTATTCATTTACACAGTGGTAGTCATTGTATATATTGTTTTCTTGGCTCTTCTTATTACACTATGCTTCAGTATATGAGTTTTTCCATGCTTCTCTTTATCATCATTATTTATCATACAGTAATATTTCATTACATTTGTCTAGCACAATTGGTTTAGCCATTCCCCAATTGATGGGCACGTACTTTGTTTCCAATTCTTTGCTATCACAAAAAGTGACATACTATAACTATCACTACTATAAATATTTTGTTGTATATGACCCAATAATGGAGTCTCTGGTTCAAAAGATATAGATATTTTAGTCATTTTATTTCCATAATTACACATTGCTTTTCAAAATGGTTATACTATTTCACAGCTTTACCAACAATGTATTAGTGTGCTTATCATTCTACAATTCTTCCAACATTAACTATGGCCATTTTTGTCATCTTTGTCAATTTATAAGATGTGAAATAAAACCTCTGGTACAACTTATAGTCTTAAAGGTTTACCTAAAACACTGAGAGTTTAAGTGATTTTACCCAGCTGCACACAACCAATACATATCCTAGGCCTAGACAGGACTTAAACTCTGGTTTTCCTGACTTTGAGTTAGCTCCCTGTGGCACCAATGCAATATTCACAGCACCAACAGCACTGTAAATATGCCAGCATAGTGCTCAATCACAAAATATAACAGACTCTCCACATAAAAGAAAAAAACATTTATGCAGACACCAGAAAACCAAATCCCAAAACTAGTAAGCCTATTCCATCATAGTAGTAAAGAAGTTAATAAGCTATAACAGCAGAGAGCCACAGCATCCTTTAAACTTCCCGCAAACCAACATTTACTCACAAGCCTAACTGTCTCCCTCAGATGCGTCCTCTCCTCCTTCTTCTCCTCCTTTAACTGCTCTGACTCCCAGCTTCCTGTGGGTTCTGCTTCATCCTTCAGCAAACCATAGGCTCCATATTATTAGCCTATTAGGGGGCAGAGTATATCATCAAAGCAGGGACAGTCTTCAAATCCCCTTAGGCATATTAAGGGGTAGGGAAGATCTTCAAATTCCTATTACCATTACACTCTCTATCTACCATGCCATATCGACTCGAGAATTGCAGGTATTCAGTTTTTGTCTTTGAAACCTTAGTATGTCCTAGGGCATCCCTTTGTATCTAGCACAGTGCCTGGCACATAAGAGGCACTAAATAAATGCTTGTAATCTGAATCATTTTTTTAATGATCCTCACCCTCAAGAAGCTTACTTTTTAACTGAAAACTTAAACAGAAAAGTCATTTAATCCATACTCTCAAAGTCATATTCTAACTGGGTAGACAACACATATAGGAGGGTTCGATGCCAGGGCAGATGGAAAGGCCCAGTGGTCCATTGGGTGGAATATCAGGGGAAGGGTCAAACATCGAGGTCCTTGAGATGTATCAGTAGATTAGATAGCAATGCCTGAGGGTCTGGAGGTTGCCCTCTAAGGTTACCTTCTATTCATTCTGTATCGATCTTATATGTACTGGTTTATGATGTTGTCTCCATCATTAGAATGCAAGTTCTTTGAGGGCAGGTAGTGTTTTTACTTTTTTTCTATCCCCAGCACACAGTATAGCACTTAATAAATGCTTGTTGATTGATTATTTGATTGATTTGACTATACCAGTGGGGCAAATGGTCAGACCCATCAGAAAGACAGGCAGAGTGGATTCGATTTAATTCTCTGTGTGTGACACAATGAAAGCTTTCTTTAAAAAGACTAGTCTCGTAGGGTACATAGGATACATTAGAGGGAGCTGAACAGGGATCACTGAGGCCAGCTAGAAAGAAAACTCGTACAGTGATAAGACATGAGATAATTAAGGCCTAGACAAGAATGGTGGCAATGGAAAGAGTAAGTATAGCCATAAGAAATATATCAAAGAAAAAATCAACAGGACATGGCATCTGGGTGAAGGAAGCAGATAAAGGAGAAGGTTGGATCCAAAATGATTAGTTGCTTCCTGGGTCACTGGGTTTAAAGGAGAAAGGAGAAAGATGGTGAAAGTCCTCACTTCCATACTATGTGAAGAAAGGTTGAAGAAATTTGAGATGTTTATAGCCTAAAGAGAGAATAGACAAGTAGAACATGATAGCTGCCTTCAGGTATTTGAAGGGCTCTTATATGGAAAAAGGATAAGACATGCTCTGCTTAGCCGCAGAAAAGCAAAAGGTAGACATTTTAAAGAGGTGAATTTAGGTTTGACGTAACAAGGGTAAACTGTCTAATAATGAAAGTGAGGTAAAAGTAAAATGGGCTACCTTAGAAAATGGTAGGCTACCCTTTACTGCTGGTCTTGCAGCATAATCTGTTACTGTGTGCTCTGTGTGGTATACAGGAGGCTTGTTTTCGCAATCAAGTTGAACTAGATGGACTTTGAGGTCCCTTCCAACTGAGTCTGATTCCATAAAAATGACTCCTTTCTGGGGGCAGCAGCAAGAATAATATAAGTCATAGCAACAGGAAAGTGAGGAGAGTGATGGGGTGTCAAAGGCAAGGAGGGAGGAGAAGAAGGATATGATGTGCTTCATTTGAAATATGATGAGTTTGAATGGAAATGTAAGAAGTGAGAGGAGAGTAGGGATGGTTAGGTGGCACAGTGAATAGAGCACCGGCCATGGAGTCAGGAGGACCTGAGTTCAAATCCAGCCTCAGCACTTAATACAAAAACTAGCCATGTGACCTTGGGCAAGTCACTTAACCCCAATTGCCCTCCAAAACAAAACAAGAAAAAAAGGAGTGAGAGGAGAGGATGGGAGATTTAGATTGGGAGTTATAAAACTAAAAGATGAAAATAAAAGAATGATGATAAGAAGCTAGAAATAGAAAAGAGACAATCACACTAGCCTCCTAATTGGTCTCCCTGCTTCTAATCTCTCTCCTCTCCAATCCATCCTACATATTACATAGACCATGTCACTCCACTGCTTAAAATTCTACACTGGCTCCCCATTACCTTGAGGATAAAATACAAACACTACAGCCTAGATTTAAAGCCCAGAACAATCTAAACATTTCTAAACATTTATTACTCCTTTTCTTGCATTCTCCAGTCTAGCTAAATCATCCTACTTGCCATCCCCTGAACTTGTCATTGCATCTCCTATCTTTTTGCCTTTGCCCAATCTGTCCCCCACCCTACCCACTCATCACTTCTACCTCTTTACCTCCTTCAAGGATCAAGATAGGTACCAGCTCCTTTTTTAAGGGTTTTTTTTTTTCTGATCCTCTCATTTGTTGGTGATTTCTCTGTCTTGAAAATGCCTTCTAATTATTTCTCTGTGCATGATTGTATCCCTCCAATTTTGTCTTTGTATCCTCGGTGCCTAATACAGTGTCTTCAACACACTATGCATTTATTCACACTTTGTTAAATTAAATTCAGATAAAGACTCTTTAATTTGTAAAGAACCTTAGAAATCAATTCATCCAACTGCCCACCAAGTGCAAGAATCCCTTCTATAGAATGTGTGACAGATAGTCATCCAGCCGCTGATACTTAAAGTTTTTGCCAACTAGAGCTGGATAGCCAGATTGGCAATTGCCTACAATTACCTACCCTTCTACCCACCTCCCCATCCCATTCTTCTTTCAGTCAATGCATTTCACTTGGAATCTTTGTGTCAGATTGTAAGACCTCACAGTATAAAAATAATGGTTATCCCCTTCCTTCCAAAAAGTACAGAATCACTCTGCCATAATACTCCAAGTAAGCATATATTTTCCCATTTCCCCAATACTCAGTATGTAGATATTGCTTAATAAAAATGCTTTTTCATTCATACATTCCTTCCTTCCTTCCTACCTAGGCATACATCCACCTTTTTCAATGGTTCTCCATCCGGTATTACTTTTAATCCCTCTATGCTTTCTCACCTTTTGCAATTCCCAGAATTTCAGAAGAACCTCAGTGGTCATCTAATCTCAAGTCATTCCAGAAAAAGTTTATATTATATAACACACCCAACAAATAGACATCTAGTGTTTGGCTGAAGACCTTTAGGAAAGAAGGTGAGGAGAGCCACAAGCTCTAAAGGCAGAACATTAAACTTAAATGGTTTCTTTACAGCTTATGCTCACTTTTCCTTGTTCTTATTTCTGGGGCCAAGGTGGACAAATCTAAACCCTCTTCCATCTGACAGCCCTTCAAATACTTGTAAACAGTTTTCATGTTTGCTTTGAGTCTTCTTATCTCTAGGCTGAATATCCCCAATCCTAGTCCACATCTTTCTATAAATACTCCACAGGTGATTCAATCAACACACTAGAGGCCTTCTTGCTTTTTTAGATACTGTGTAAATACCATTGCATTGCATGGACATGCGAACAAGTATGGGTGTGTTGAGTTCAGTTTTTAGATCAAGTTGCAATCCTTCATGAGCCCACAGGGATAGTTGCAGAAAGATAGCACATTAAGATATAAGAGTCATCTAAATAAGGGAAGCATTTTCTAACAATCAAGCCATCCTCCTCTTCTGGATTTTCCATCAAGTTGTACTGAGATTAACCTTTTCCTTTGGAAAAAGAACAGCTTCTTCAGACAAGCACACTCTGCTACATTTCTTTGCCAAGCACAATAGCCCACCCAGAAATGGGAATGTTGCTGAATTACTGTTATTAATTTTTGATGGATCATTAAGGAAATGGGTTCTTAGATAATGAAGGAAGTTTTTTCCGCATGATACACAATGATAATGTAGTTTTTTGTAAGGCCAACAGCAGGCAAGGATCACTGTGTACTTTCTTAGTGGTAGTTCATAGGATCAAGAGTTATCTAGTCTAACCTCTACATTTTATAAATGAGGAAAACAAGGCCCAGAGATATTAAGTCACATAGATAATAGAAAAACCAGGATTCAAAATCATTAATAGTCAAAAGGAAGAGAGTGCATTGGGAGCTGTGATCATAGCCTGGAAATATTGATATGTGGAGGAATTCAGTGCTGGATTATGGAGCAGATATGACATACCTACATTTCCTTATTATTCCTCTCTTGATGCTCTAATAGATCTGTGATTGCATTGGTGCATATATTCTCTCAAGCAGGGCAAATCACAACTTTCCTACTTTCTGTTCAATTCCCAAAAATGTTATTCTTTAAATTGTTCATGGAGGAGTGACCCAAAATGTTAGAGGTCTTTCTTTGATTCTTTAAATATAGTCAATAAAACTGTAAGGGAGTTCATCTGTTGTCTCTACTGATACTGGACCAGCCGCCTTCTTTTCTGGACATGACTGTCCTGGATTCTTCTCATACTCCTGTCACCATAGATGAGGTCATATACTTATACCCATGATGTGTCTTTACTTTCCCTTTTGTCTTCCTTTTGATTTGGATCCATCTGAGACCATTTTGTTTCAAGATTCACAACCATATAGCTACACTGAAAGAACACTGGCTTTAAGAAAAGGAACTTTTATGGTAGCAAGCAGTTTCAGAACATTAAAATGAGCTGTAAATTTTTAAACCACATGTAGGAAACACTGCATTTCAACATGTACAATATATCATTGTTGACTTCAAGGTCCCAGCTTGAAGCCACTTTTGTCTCCTTAAGAGACATTTCAGTAAATTAAAAAGAATCCTCTTTGCAGACAGTGGTATAAGTTTAAATTCTTGTTATTAATTTAAATGAATATTTCATTAAGGCCCAGATTGACTTTTCCCAAGAATATCCTGATGAAGTCAGGAAATACCCTCTGAGAACATCTGCTTTCCCTGACATCCCAGCACCAGATGAGACTGTTTAGATTGTGGGTACACCTATGCTTGTCAGGAAAAGGGCCACCTATTAATGGGACTAAGTCAGCCACTTAGGACAGAAAACTAAGTTGTCCTTTTAAACAGTGGATGTAATTCAAGACTGTCTTCTGTCCTAAGCTCCCAGATTTCAAAAGGCAGCTGTAACGGTGATCATTATTCTACAGAGGCTTAGCATAGCTTCATAAAGCACATTAAAATGAGTTATTACAGCCATACAAAATTAGACTACAAGCAATTCTTGGCTCCATTACTTACTAACTAGGTGACCCTGGACAATTCACTTCATTTCTCTTGGACTCATATTGCTCATAAAATTAGATGATCTGTAAAGTTTCTTGTGTCATTTTATGATTTAGTTGAATTCAACAAGAATTTACCGAGTGCCAACTTTTGGCATTGTGCAAGGATCTAGAGATGCAAAGACAAAAATTTAAAGAATCACACAGTCCCTGCCCTAAAGGGGCTTACATTCTACTGGAGTAGGAGGGGGTATATTTATTACATAAACACAGATAAGTATAATACAAGGGAGGGAGGGTATGATGCAATCAAAGGAAAAGTCCAGACCAAAAGCTCAAGGATAATGTCTGGGCAGGAAAAGGACACATGCCAGCATGAATTTAAGATTAAACTAGATGAAATTGTGAACAAACCTCATCAAGTTATTTGAATGCTAATCAAATGGTCATATGAAGACTAGAATATGCTTTGATTCTAAACTAAACTCTAGTTCTGAAATAATTTTTTCTAAGATAAAAGAAAATTTATCTCAGAAAATAAATGTTATTAAAAACTGCTAAATATTAATCTAAGCAATTTACCTTATTTATTAACTATTTACATCTAAACTAATTTCAACACAAAATTTAATGTATAAATTTTTCATTTCTTTCCTCCTAAGTCCCATCAAGTAATCAACAAGCAATAAGTATTTATTAAACTTGTACTATATGCCAAGGGTCTATGAGTACTAACACTGCTGATAATGTCAGACTTTGTCAACGTATTGGATAGTTTTCCTGAACACTTTTTTAAAATTCTTTTTTATTCTTTGTTATAAGGAATGACTCTGGACAAGAGAGAAAGACGTTGTAAAATTTAGGTAATATGAAAATGAAAGAAATCAATAAAATTTATCTTTAAAAGTCTTAATGTAGGTGTGACTTGATAATAATAATAGCTTCCATTTATATAGCGCTTTAAGGCTGGCAAGTTGCTTTATAATTACCTCATTTTATCCTGACAACCCTGGGAAGTAGGTGCTAATATTATCCCCATTTTACCATGGGGAAACTGAGACAAACAAAAGTTAAATGACTTTCCTAGGGTCACACATCTGATATCTGGGGCTGCCTTTGACCCCAAGTCTTCCTAACTCTAGGCCTGATCCCTGTTCCAACTAGCTATATATTTTTCTCTATAAAGTTGTTACCATTATATAGATTATTCTCCTGGTTCTGCTCAGTTCTGTATCAGTTCATAGAGGTCTCCCCAGTTTCCTCTGAAATTGTCCATGTCATAATGCCTTATGGCACAATAATATTCACATACCCCCAATTTCTTCAGCCATTAAGCCCAAAAGAGCATAATCCCTTGTTGCTGTTCTGCCATTTCAGCTGCATCTGACTTTTCACAACCTCATATTTTTCTTGGCAAAGATACTGGCATGGTGTACCTTTTCCTTCTCCTACTCATTTTACAGATGAGGAAACTGAGGCAGACAGGGTTAAGTGACTTAAGAAGGATTACAGAGCTTGTGTCTGAGCCAGATTTGAACTTAGGTTTACTGCCTCCTCTGCTTTATCCACTGTTCCACCTACCTGCCCAATTGTTTGCTACTGCAAAAAGAGCTACTACAAATATTTTTGTACACATAGATCATTTTCTTCTTACTTTGATTTGTATGGGATACAAGCCTACTGGTGCTATGGCTAGATCAAAAGTTATGGACAGTTTGCTAACTTTCTGATCAAAGTTCCAAAATGTTTTCCAGAATGGCAGGACCAGTTTATAGCTACATACTGGTGTGCCTATTTTCCTACAATCCCGTCCATATTTGTCAGTTCTAATTATGAAAAATCACTTTGGCAGCTATGTGGAGAATGGCCTGGACTGGGGACAGACCCTCAAGTCTGTCCAGAGACCAATGAGAAGCTGTTGCAATGGCCTAGGCAAGATCTTCATTCACATTTGCTCATGATCACAAATCCTGTGTGCTCCCTTCTTCTGGATATTCTTTTTTCAGCTTGTATCATTTCACAAGGAACTGTCTAGATCTCTCGGGATTCCTCTCACTTATCCATTTTAATGACATCCCTTACATTCAAGTCCTACAATTCCCCATTTTTGGAAGTTTAAATGGCTTCCAGTTTGGCATTTCGGTCTTGATTTTGGTTATTTTTAGTGAACACCAAAACCACAATCCACAATACAAGGATTGAACTTCCTCTGGTTACCATTGCTCACTCTCATGACTGCCATGAATAGAAAAGATAAGAGGAAAACCTACAACGATGATGGTTCCCTGACCACCTCTTACCACATTCTCCCCAAACCTAACCACAATCATAAAAACTTAGATTTGGAAGAGACCTCAGAGGTCATCTCAAGCAACTTCCCATTCAAAGCCAGAATTCCCTTAGCAATACCCCTCTTTTAAGAACCCCCTAGGATGAAACTCTAGGGAAGAGGAGGAAAAAGAAAAAAAGTTGAAAGACAAAGGAAGGCAGAAGTGATGTTCACTATAATTTGCTCCTTCCCTGAATCAAAGGAACAATATTAAAGTGGCCAGATAGACAGACAGAATACCACTAGGCAGTACAATGGATAGAATGCTAGGCCTAGAATCAAGAAAATCTAAATTCAAAACCAGCCTCAGATGCTTATGGGCTTTGTGGTTGGGGGCAAGCCACTTTGGCTCTGTCTACCTTGGTTTCATCAACTGTCAAATGAGGACCATAATAGCATTTATGTCACATGGCTGAGAATCAACTATCTGTAAGGTGCTTAGTGCCTGGCACATAATAGATATTTAATAAAAGTTTAGTATCATCCATCCAATATCAGTTCTCTTCTTATCGCTCACCTTGATCCCTACACATGAGACAAATAAAGGCAGTGAGTGTGTCTTTTAATCCCCTACAGTATTTAACAGGGTCTTATACAATATACGAAGGGAAAATCAGTCAAGATTTTTCAGATTGACCATTTCACCCCATTCTCCCTCTACTGGCTTCAAGTTTGAGTCATTGTAAGCCTATGCCCATCAGTCAGGTGCTATATAAATGTTTATTCCTTTACTTCTCCCTGACCTTTTCAGTCAGTTAACAAGTATTTATTAAGCCCTTAATATGTACCAGGCATAGTGCTAACTGCTGGGTACACAAAAGCCCATCATTACAGTTGTCTCTTGATCTATCTAAACCTCTTCTCTGTCATTTCATGATATTTTGGTCAGTTATGTGTTTCCTGGGACTCCCACCAAAAAATAAGCCAGAAAATAAAGGGAACTAAAATTCTAAATAGTTTTTTTCCCCTAGTATTGGGATCTAATGCTTGTTTGAGAGGAAAGAACAATGAAATTATTCTCTGAAATGTGGTCTGAGTAAGTGCAAATTAATAATTCACTCTATCCCTATTTCCTACTCCATGGATAATAGAAAGTTGGGATGCTGGAGAATCCAATGCAAGTATGATCCAACAGTTAGAAATTACTTCTATGGTTTCTTTCAACTCCATTTCTCTATTTCTCTGCCTTTTCCATTAGATGTTTCTTTTGAAAACAAGCATTTTTGTCCCATTGCCATCTTCCAGTATGAGTCACTTCCAATCACATCTATTATTATAGAAAAAGCTGGTTGACCCAGAAAGACATATTGCACTGGCTCATTGTTTTGTCTTCTCATCCCATGTACTATAGACAGCAGAGCTGTGTATGCGACAAAACTGTCTCACTGTTAATATTCAGCATTTAAAAAAAATATTTAATTTTTATTATATATTTATTTTAATATAATAATATATATTATATTGTTTAACAATAATTTAATATATTTTATTATAAAAATGCCATGACTATAAATGCTAACATTTAATAAACAGATTAAGTGATCCATAGGATGGAATGTTTGTATATATGGTACAGATTATACTAATCATATTACTTGATTTAATATGATAGTGTGTTATAGGCTCTTATATGCTTAGAATCACATTGATATTAGTTTCACATCATTTTCAAAGAAAAAAAAGGCATCCTTTTAGACAACTGGACTTTTGGGGGATTGACTACTGGGATGGACAGAGCCAGAAAGACAGAAAATTATGCAATTGTTCAAAACTTTTTGAAGGAATAATAATAATTTGACTTATTCATAGTGGATAATGTCGATAAAAATTATTAATTAGGCATATTTATAAGTGATAGCATGATGTAATGGAAACAGCCACATGTGATCTTCAGCAAATCATTTAACCTCTTTAAGCCTCCATTTCCTCTTCTGAAAAATAGGAACAGGGGAGGCTAGGTGGCACAGTGACTAGAGTGCGCTCCCTGGAGTCAGGAGGACCTGAGTTCAAATCTGGCCTCAGACACTTAACACTAACTAGCCATGTGATCTTGGGCAAGTCACTTAACCCCAATTGCCCATCCTTCCCCCCTCCAAAAAGCAAACAAAAAAAAATGGGAACAATAAAACTTACACTACCCAACTCACAGGACTGATATAAAAAGCAAATGAGATACCATATGTAAAATACTTTGTAAACCATAAGGCAAATCAATAAGTGCCAATTATCATTGTTATTGTTATTTGGTATGCTAATAATATAAATAGATTACTGGTTCAGTGGATTCAATAGAAGCATTCTATCTCCAGTAGACATCTTGGGGATAGAGATAATTAAATGTATTGAAGTCTGTGTTTCAAATCAATCCCTGTTGTTTTATGTCTGGCTTACATTCTACAATATCCTTTGAAAGTGGTGAATGATTTTCTGAAATTTGGTACACTACTTATGAGAATTAACACACATTTTAAATATCCTTGATGCCAATTTTTCAATTTGAAAAAAATTGAGGCCAATGGTTTTCAAATGAGCACATCTTTTATAATTTTAACAGACTTCAATGTTTTTTATTTTAATTTTGCTATATATATAATAATAAGCAATAGCTTGTGATAAAAATGTATCTTAAAACAAAATGTAAACTTCCCCAAACATTTACCTTATACTTTGGGGGCCAGAGTGAAGAACCTTGCCCTTTCTGATTGATACATAATATTCACTACATTTAGTCTTCAATTGCTAGATGTATTAACAGCATCAGGATGAATCTTCTGGTCCCAAAATGTCTCTGATCCCTGTTCCCACCTCTGGCCACATCCATTGCCTTTTATAAGACTTTGCTGATCCCAAGGGCCACTCTCCAAACAATCCCATTTTCTGTAGAGGGCAAAGGCATTGCTCAGGGTGAAGGGATTCTTCATGACATGAACACTTCATCCTATGGACCGTTTCATTTGTTTATCATTTGTGGACATCTATATTGGTGGCATTCAGGGTCCTAGTGGTATAAAAGGAAAAATGAAGACAATGCCATAAAATCATTAATTTGGAAGTGGAAGGTATTCAAGAGGCCAGCTTGTTAACCCCCTCTTCTTATAGATAAGAAAACTGAGGCTCAGAGAAGTTAGTTTCTTCCAAGGTTCCATAAGTAGTATCAGAAGTGGGATTTGAACTCAAGCCCTCAAAGTCCACAGCCAGTATTCTTTCTACTGTATCAAGCTGCCTCCCTCACAATTATCAGTCTTCACTGCTAGGGGTAAAGAGAAATTCTGCATTGCTTGAATGATGTCTCAAAGATCAAGGAGGGAACTGATTTATCATGGTTTTCAAAGTAGCCTCAGCTCTCTTTGGCCCGGTCTCAAAAGTACAGTTGTAAAGAAGAGGCCCCTGAAATTGAAGCAGGGCTCTTCCCATAGATAACATTGATAAAATCACATTATCTTCTTACACACAGTAAGGACCGTGCTTAAAACTGAAGCATGACATGCCCATTTACAGTCATCTTGGAAAATTGTACCCTTCTTCCAAAATGCTGCCCCTTCTCAAGATGTTTTTTTAGAAATCTCCTTTGGGGGGCGGCCAGGTAGCACAGCAAGTAAGAACACCGGCCCCAGTGTCGGGATAATCTGGGGATCAAATCCAGGCTCAGACACTTAGCACCCACCCAGAAACACCTGGCTGTGTAACATTGAGCAAGTTACTTAACCCCAATTGCTTAGGAGCGGCCAGGTGGCTCAGTGAGTAAGAGCATCAGCCCCAGTGTCGGGATGACCTGGGGATTGAATCCGGGCTCAGATACTTAGCACCACACCCAGAAATAACTGGCCGTGTAACCTTGAGCAAGTTACTTAACCCCAATTGCTTAAAAAAAGAAAAGAAATCTCTTTTGGAATGGCCTTCAGTATAAGTCACACTACATTGTTCTTATTTCTTCAGTTATAGCAAAGTTATATAGTTGGGAATAAAACACAGTATTCCCCATCTTGGATCAAGCTCACTTCTGACTCTAGAAAAATCAAATTCCCCCTCAAAAAAAAAAATATGCCATCCAGAAGGCAGAGGAGTATAGGGCCCAGAATCAGGAATATCTGAATCTGAATCGTACCCTATCTCAGATACTTATTAATTTTATGGCTTTAGGTAAGCCACTCAGTCCAACTAGGCTCTGATAAGTAAAGTGGGGCTAATAATGGCACCAATCTCAAAGGATTATTATGGGAAATCAACTGAGGTCCTCTCTATAAAGTGCTTTGCAAATCTTAAAGTGCTATGTATACTTAAGTAACAATTCCTGTAACCACACCCCTGACCCAAAAGCAAATTTAAAGTCTTTCAGGGCAAGTATCATTTTCCATCTCTTCATATCCCTAGTGTTTACCAAAATCCCTTGCATGTAGAATAAATACTTGTCAAATTTAATTTAACTTGGACTCTGAACACAGTTGCCAAAAAGGTGCTGAGAATGATGGGAACAATTGTAGCATTATTAGAATAAGTGTATATTTTATCATAATAGATACTTTGAAGAAGCTCTGATATTTTTGCTGAAATTTTGTCTCCTTACTTGACAGTCATATCTCATAGTCATTGATACTGTGATAGAAATATGATCTCAAGCACTAACATACCATTACTGGATCCATTCACCTTTACCTCTGCATAGAAACAAATTTAGTATTATTACACTTCATCTCTGCCCTTTTTTTTCCTAACTGTTAACAATACAATTCTGCTAAGTAGGAAATTTACCAAGTTTCTAACCTTCTTCCCTATCTAAATCTCAACAGGCTCTCCTTCCTGTTCCCTATGCCCTACCAGGCCTTACCCCCTAATAGCTTCCTTGTTCTTTTCCATCAGTACATTGTTCCATGTAATTTCCTATGCCAAAAAGACTTCTCTCATTTGATGCTACCATCTCTGTTTTAAAATTGTCTCCTTAGGGGCGGCCAGGTGGCTCAGCGAGTAAGAGCACCAGCTCCAGTGTTGAGACGACCTGGAGATCGAATCCCGGGCTCAGACACTCAGCACCACACCCAGAAATAACTGGCCGTGTAACCTTGAGCAAGTTACTTAACCCTGATTGCTTAATAAAGCAAAAAAAAAAAAATTGTCTCCTTAAAATGTTTTCATCCAATAAGTCATTCAATTCCATATACTCATGCTAAAGATTCTCAACATTAGGTTAAAAGAGAACAAAAAGGAAGGGAAGACTGGCTAGAGAAATAAATAACAGGTTTATTTAAATGAATTTTTAAAGTGGAAGCTTGTGTTTCTCTCAAGAGTTTTTCTTAATCTCATTTTACTTTTTTTTGTCTTAAAATATGTGTGTCCCCCCCCACCCTGTGGGGCTTTGACCCAACCCAACAGCATGCAAATGACATCAACAGCAGAGTGAGATATTTAAGTTAATTGTAAAAATGAATTATGGATTTTTTTCCATTTCAGGACAAAAGGAAATTGCAAGAAGAAATCTCACAAAAGCGCCTGAAAGTAGAGGAAGAAAAGCTAAAACACCAGCATTTGAAGGTAACTTTGGACTCCCATTTCAATGAGATTGTATGTCTTTCCTAATGGTGCTAACAATTCAACATAAAATCTCCATTGGGGGAAGGAAAAAACCCATGTTGCTCTATTAACTCTCTAATAAGCATAAGGAAAGTCCATGTACTACTAATATTTGCATATGAGGCTAATGTCTTCTAGACACAGGAAATATGTTTAAAAATATGGTTTCCTCTATTATTTCTGAATTTCCCAATATTTGCTGGGTAACTTTGAGAAACTAGCCTCAAGGATTTCACCCCTGACAGTCTTGGCCAAATACCATAAGGATCTAATTCTGGCAAGAAGCTCCTTTTGAAATCAATGAGAGCCCAGAGGTATGGAACAGGCAAGCATTTATCTCACTCAAGGATGGGTGTATTTCAAAGCTTAGTGTGCTGTTGTCTGAACACAGCTCCGGTTTTTTAAGGGTTGTTCTGTTTTAATCAAACATGAGATCATAGACAGAAATAAACTAGTTCAAAAATCAGACTTTACATCTTCCATTGGGTGTGTTCCTTTAATAATTGGAGCACACTAGGTCTCAACATTTCATTATGTAGCTTGGTAACAGGATGCAACCAAATGACAAACAATAGTTCCTTGTGAACAGCCTGAAGCAGGAGACTGTTTTTATCTGGCAGGACTTCTATCAATTAGCTTAATGGATCCGTGAAATAAAGTTATAAGCCAGTTTGGCGACATAAAGGAAGCATGTCTATAAATGTTGGTTAAATTTGGCAAGGTTTGTTAAATCCATAGCATTGATGGTTGAAAAGGCCCTCACTAAAGGGAAGTAAATCAAGATTATAATGGTCTTCTTTCCTCCTACATTTCCCCCTTAACCACATTTAAATAGATACTTTATATTATACAAATAGAATTTTTCCAAGGATAGTTAATATCTTGTTCACAGATGTCAAATTAAACTTATATGAGTGGAGAGGAGAGCCAGGACATGTCCAGAAAAAGAAGCATGTACTCTGGGCAAAAAGATGAAATATCAACAGGTCATGGGATAATTATATAGGCTATCATTACATAGAAGAGGGATTTAATTTGCCCTGCCTAACCCCAAAAGGAAAAACCAGGTGTAATGAGTAGCAATTTGTAAAGGGACAAATTTAGAATTGATGTCAGGGAAAAAAAAAAAAAACACTTCCTAACAACTAGAGTTCTCCCAAAGAGTACTGGGTGACCTCAGTAGGAAGTGGCTTTCCTATCACTGGAAGTCTTCAGACTGAGACTTGAAAAACACTTAAAGGAGATGAGACTGAGGAAACTCTTTGCCATTCCCAATTGAAATTCTGTGCTTCTGTGATATGAATAGAGCTCAAGCTGCATCATATAGTGAGGCAAGCCCATTAGACCCTTCCTGTCCCAAAGATCACATTTCAATAACACTCTTGCATTCTTCCAGGGACTGGATCTCAGTCCAGGAAAAAAAATGGCCACTATGGGATGTTTTCAATGTACTCATGCACCACCATTAAGTAAATGGATATCCTAACGTACCAGCTAACTAGGTAGGCAGCATCCAACTTACTCATGAGTTGTGTTCCAAAAGTTGTTTAGAATTCAGAATTTTCTCATAAAAACACTGTCCTTCATGGTACTTCTATTCCTATCCTACAGAAGACTGCTTCATTCCACCCCTGAAATGGAATTCTACACTAATACTAACCACTAATAGTAGAACTTAATTACCATGTGTAATGACATTTCTATGGGAAAATGTCTTCACAGTTCCAACTTAGGATTCCAGAAATGTGCATTGCCCTTCCCTAAAGTGAAAGGAAAAGTCCGATCAAGAAATGGAAACAGGGACTCTCCCCCACCCCACTCTAGACCACAGATGCAGGAGCCATCACTGACTCTGCAAGGGGCTCCAAGGGGCTCCAGCAAGACAGGGATGAGGTACAAGCTGTTTCATCTTGGGGTCATGTACTGTTGCTGCTAATAGAAAGTCCTTCCCCACAAGAAGAGATTCTAATAGACTTGTCTGTCATTCACCAGTACCTTCTTTTCTTCCACAGCCTGTTTGTTTCCTTTTCTACCTGCTACTGATTCTGACCAGGGTTTCTCTCCCTCCCACATAGTTCTTTAAAGGTTTTCTAAAGGAATTTTTGCTTCTAGGTAACAAAAAGAGAACTCCCCAAGGAGTAAAAGTAAGATGCCTTGATCCTCTCTTTTTCAGCCCCCATTTCTCCTTCCCCTAAACACAAACAGGCCATCTCTCCCTCTCTCTCCTCTTTCTCTTCTTTTCCCTCTTCCTCTTTCTCCCTCATTTGCAATTCTTCTCTCCAACTTATACACTGAAGGAAAAGATAAAGTTACACATAAACGTATTATGTTTTGCAAAGCAAAAAGCAACAGTCTGGGGCGGCTAGGTGGCGCAGTGAATACAGCACCGGCCCTGGAGTCAGGAGGACCTGAATTCAAATCCAGCCACAGACACTTAACACAAAACTAGCCGTGTCACCTTGGGCAAGTCAGTTAACCCCAACTGCCCTCCAAAAAGCAAAAAAAAAAAGCAAGTCTGCCAAGGATATTTCTTTTGCAAAGTCTAAGAATACAAGTTCTTTTCTTGAAATATGGATGATCTTGTTATATTCTAGTTAAATGAATTGTCAAAGTGCCATATGTGCTGAATTACAGGTCTTTATCTGCCAAAACAAAAAAAGTGAAGTAAGCTTCATCTTAATTGAAAAAGAAAGTCACACTTGGGTTCTCCTGGGCATTCTGTCCCAGGAGGAGCACAGGGATACAGGGTTGTGGGTTGAAAAAATGATGGGTTGGGGCCACTAGGTGGTGCAGTGAGTAAAGTGCTGGCCCTGGAGTCAGGAGGACCCAAGTTTGGTTCCAGCCTCAGACACTTAATACCCACACAAAAAAAACTAGCCATGTAACCTTGGGCAAGTTACTTAACCCCAATTGCCCTCCAAAAGGCAAAAAAAAAAAAAATGATGGGTCCCATCAGTGAAAAGTAAGGAAGAAAGAATATGTACCTGAACTGAGGACATGGATAAACAGACCTCTTTAAAATCTCTTATATCTATTAGTCATTCAAGTCAAATTTATTAAGTATCCTGGGCACTGTTCTAAAGGATGGAGATATAAAGGAAGTCAAAAAACCCAGTCCCTGCTTTCAAGGGGTTTACATTCAAATTGGGAGGACAACAGATAAATAACTAGGTACTACAAACAAAATATGGAGAATAGGAAAAAAAGCAATCTGAGAAGGGAAGGTATTAGCAGCTGGGAGGACTGGGAAAGATCTCCTTCAGAAGGTGGGATTTGAGCTGGATTTTGAAGGGAACAGAGCATCCCAAGCCAGGGCAAAGTCACAGGGACGAGAGATGGAGTGTCCCATTCCAGTACCAGCAAGTAAGCCAGTATAGAATATGCTGAAGGGATAAGAGTTTAAGAATAAATAGGAAGTCAAGGTCTAGTTTTGAAGAACTTTGAATGTCAAACAGAAGATTTTGTATTTCATTCTAAAGGTAGTTGGTGATGTAGAACTGGAGCTCAAGAGAAAGAATAAGGTTGAATATACAGATATGGGAGTCATATGCATGAATATATTAACTAAACCCTCTGCTTTGCTCCCAGTACCACCACACTCCTGATTGTCACCTACCTGGGCAGTTACAATTGCCTCCTCAACAGTCTCCCTGCCTCTACTCTATCCCTCTTTCAATTTATTCTTTATGCCTCTGTTCATTCATTTTCCTTGTGCCCAAATCTAGTCCCATCACTCTACTGCCCAAAAATCTTCAGTGGTTCCATATTGTCTAATAAACAAAATTCAAACCTAGCATTCAATTGTAGGAACATTTTATATGTTTGTGGAATTGAGTTGTATCAACTTGAATCAAATCAATAATCCTTGAGATGGGATCCTTCTTGCAGGCAAAAAGGTATCTTGGCGTTTCTCTTTCTTTTTTCTGTAAAGATTATTTAGCCAGTTTATATTTATGGTGCCTAATCAGAGAATACAAGCTGGAGTCAGACTCCTGAGCTTCATAAAGCAAAGCTCAGGCACTATCTCCTCTACACAAGACCTTTGCAGATCCCCGGGTGTCAGTGAATTCCCCCTCTTGACTTGCTCAATGTATATTTCATGTTTACTTACCTTTGCACATGCAGTATCTGCCCAATATAATGTAAGCTCCTAGAAGGCAGAATTGTTTTCTTCTTTTCTTTGGATGCTAGCTCCTAGCCCATACTGGGCAATTAACATATACCTATCAAAGTTAGAGAGAAACAGTATGTATGGTACAATGGACAGAGTACTAGATTTGGAGCAGAGGACCTAGGTTTGAGTGAATGAATGAAAGAATAAACATTAATTAAATACTTACTACAAGAAAAATACTGTGCTATTAATTCACTGATCTGTGAATCCCAGATCTACCACGGACTTCCTTCTTGTGCAACCTTGGTAAGTCACCTTACCTTTCTGAGTTTCATTTTTCTCATCTGTAAAATCAGGGAATTGGATCTGAGGATTCCTAAGTCCTCATCTAGCCCTAAATCTATGATCTTATGAACTGAACTGAATTAGGACCTAAGTCATCTAGTCCAATCTGTTCTAGAATGGAAATTCCTTCCACAAATAATTAAAGATAATTGGTATTTGAAACCCATTAAACCATTTCAATCTGACCCCTCCCCACTTCCTAGTGGTTATTATGTCTGGTACTTGGCATTTTTTGCTGCCAAGGCCCAATTTCCCTGGAATAATGTATTTCCTAATATACAGATAAGATCTGTAGGACAATGACATCAGTTGAAGCTTTGCATGTGGGAGGGAAGGGAAAGATTTATGTCTTAGAGAACTAAGGGCTCATCCTGTGGTGAAATGGAAAAAGTTTCTGACAGGGCATCAGAAATCCCAATTCCAGTCTCAAATCTACTTCTACCCATGTGACTTTGGGCAAATCCCTTAACCTCCATGGGCCCCAATTTCTTTTTTTTTTTTTTTTTTTGCTTTTTGGAGGGCAATTGGGGTTAAGCAACTTGACAAAGGTCACATGGCTAGTTTTTGTGTTAAGTGTCTGAGGCCAGATTTGAACTCAGGTCCTCCTGACTCCAGGGCTGGTGCTCTATTTACTGTGCCACCTAGCCATCCCTTCCCCAATTTCTTTATATGTAAAATGGCATGAGTGGGGTGGGGTGGGGTATAGTACGGTACCAAGTTAGACTGCTTGATCTCCAAGTTCTCCTTCTGTTCTAAGATTATTATGATTTGTATTATTACCAAGATGTGAGAAATCTCAGAGTTCTTACTTAGAACACTTCTTACAATTCAATACATCATATCTTTCTAGCCAATAGAGAGAATCATTAACTATCCAAAGCTCTTTTCTTTGGCCTAACACCTAGATTAGGTGCAGAGTAGGTGCCAACTGGTCTAAGAACTTCAGTTCCAAAAAAATACTTGCCAGGTCACAAGTCTCTCCTGGCCCCATTCACATTTCCCAATCTCACTGTCTTCTAGACTTCTACTTCCTCCTCTCTTGTCCTAGTCCACTAACTCTTGCTTTCACCATCTCGCCCGAATGCTACACATTTCAGTAGACTGAAACAATACAAACACATCTAAAAAACTATCCTCCCATCTAAAACCAAAACAAAAATTACCTCTCAGAGGAGTTTTGGAACATGGAAGTTATCGATTGATATTCTTTGGATCCCTAGACACAAGGTAATTCATGCACACGGTATAGTAGAAAAGGATCCTTCATACAGGTTTAGCAGCATTGAACTATGATAGAGACTTATCACACAAAATGTATCTTATTGACTCCAAATAGTAATTGACATGGCAATATGGACAAAAGTTCAGACATTCAGGAACAAATACTAAATCAAGACTATTAGTTCTTTCTTAAAGTTCTTTCAAATCATGATGCTTTTTAGTCATTTTTTGGTTATGTCTGAATATCCGTGACCCCATTTGGGCTTTTCTTGGCAGAGATACTGTAATGGTTTGCCATTTCCTTTCCCAGTCATTTTTTTAGATGAGGAAACTGAGGCAAACAGAGTTAAGTGACTTGCCCATCACACAGTTAGTAAATGTCTGAGTTGAGATTTGAACTCAGGGAGATGAGTCTTCCTAACTCCAGGCCTGCACTCTATTTGCTGAGACACCTCACTGCCCTAATTCATGATACTAAGGAATATCTAATACCTGAATCTACTACTACTACAACTTCAATGAATTACTTAAGTGTTTCAGTTAAGTTTTTTTAAAGTATCTTTCTCTGAAAAAGACAAAATATCTTAATTCTGCACATTATTTCAGACTTTCCAGTGACACAAACTGTCTTGAAAAAAATATTGTCTTTTAAGTTATTCCAAATCAATCCATTTTGTATGCTTATCTATAAACAATATGAAAGTAAAATGAAATTGTTTTGATTCCATGAAATTTATATTAATTTTTTTTTTGCAAACTGTTGGGAACTCTGTAAAAATAAACTATTATTATTGCTCTCTGCCTAGCCCAAATAGTCATCATGATCTCTTTAGGATCAAAGGAGAAAATGTATGTACAGTTCTTTGCAAACTTTAAATGCCCTCTGAAAATGAGTCATTATTGTCTAATATGATGATAATAATAAAGCAAGAACAACCCTTGTGGTATTTGTATCAGGTCTCCTGATTGTAGGCTTATAAGATCATAGATTTAGAGGTCATCTAGTACAACTTCCTTATCTTACAGATGAGGAAATTGAGGCCTAGAGAGGTTATAAAACTTGCCCAAGATCACACAGATAATAAACGGCACAGCCACAATTCAAATCCATGTCATTCAATAAGCTTCAATTTAGTACCTACTGTTTGCCAGACACCATTTTAGATGTTGAAGACAGAAAGACAACAGTAAAGTAGTATCCACACTCAAATGACTTACATTCTACTGGTAGAATACACGTATACACACACATATATAAAATATATGCAAAGTAAATACAAGTTAATTAATGGGGAGACACTAGCAGCTGGAGGGAAAGGAACTCTCCAGATGTTGTCATCATGTAGTAAAAAACATTGAAATTTCTGAGTTGGGAGAGTTGGGTTTCAATAGAAGCTCTGTCCTCAGACAGGATGGTAAAATATTATTTTGATTTCACCATACAAGTGGATTTATTTTACATTTATAAAGCTCAGAAGACTTTTTCCTCCTAAAGTACATGTCATTTTGTGAACTGTGATCCTGAAGTTATACCGATTGGAGTTCATGTTGATCTAAAGTCAGAATTACCCTTGTTCTTCACCAGACCAAGGCTACATGAATGTGGCCCCAAGCTAACCTGGATATGCCACAAGAAGCTTGCTCACTTCAGTCTCATGAGTCAACATCTCTGAGCAGAAACAACTTACTACCTGAGTCTTAGCGATAGTTCTATGGATGTAATTGGCTGAAATTGTCCCTATAAGTTGTTTGGGAGGACTGTAATTTATTTTGACAGCATCATCTATTCTTGTTTCACATTATTACCTACTACAAGTCCTGTCATGTGAAAATGAGCAGGTAGACAAGAAGAGTCCTACAATTATTGGTATATTTATTCACTGAATCTCTCACAGACCCTGAGAGATCAGTATTGGCCTTCATAAGTACATGTTAACCAAGCCTTTGGAAAACATTTTTGCAAATAGTAGAGTGATTATAGTTAAGGACTGAGATAACTCTGGGGACAAGTGTTAGGACACTGATATGTGGGGCTCTACATATGTTTCCTGTACCGACACAAGCAAGGTACACTCATTTCCAAATGGTTAAGCATAGGCATATAAAGGACTGGCCTTGGAGTTAGGAAGACCTGACTCTGATATACAGATATCCCTTCCACATTGTGACTTTCCCCATTGTGGTTTCAATATATCACAGGTCACCATAAAAAATTGAGTGAGAATTTTGGGGGAAGTTTTGTGGAAGCCACAGACAACATATGAAGGCCAGAAGATGACACAGAGCCTATGAGCAAATATTTAACCCAAATTTTACAATAAGGTACCATAAACACCCCATAAAAGAAAAAGAAAAAAAAATAAGACTTCTCTGCTACAAAGGAAAAGTCAAAAATTTTTACATGGATTTTCCAGACTGCAGGGTCACCTCATCCTTAAGCCCTGTGAGTGGAAGGGATAACTGTAGTTTAGCTGTGTGGCTGTGGGCAAGTCACTGAACCTCTCAGTCCCCAGGCAACTCGAAGACTACATGTTACTAGGAGTTGTTACTGATCTGCCTCAGTGGAGGGTGCTTCCATCCTGGGAATTCTCACATAAAGGAAGTCACAGATCTAAACCAAAAGGAAAAACAAACAAACAAACAAAGAAGTTTAGGTAAGGTCCTGAATATTGTGTCCAGGAAGGAGCAATTAATCTGCCTGTCCATCACTTGGTGGCCACAGACAAAACACTAAACTTCTGTGAACCTTAGCTTCTTTATCTAAATAAGAGACATAATAAAATATCCTTACATGCTATTTCATATGATTGTTGCCAAAATAAAACAAGATAATATATGTAACATGCTTTACAAAACATAAAAGGCATTTTTTTCTTGGTTACCATTTGGCCCAAATGGCTATTTCTTTGGTAACCATGAAATACCAACCACCCTAATTAGGTTTGATGTAAAGACCTAAATGCAAGTTTTCATAAATGTCATTTCTGACAACTTTTTTATTAAGAAGAAAGACATAAAATTTTTACTACCTGCTTCTCTCCTAAATCTTAGCACATGAGAGGCATTGAGAACTGACCTTGAAACCAGGACAACCTGTATTCAGATTCCACCTCTGACACATACGGGCTCTGTGACCCATTTCACTTCTTGGTTCTCTAGACAAATCTCTATGACCATAATTAGCAGAGAATGTGCTAACCTTATAAAGTAGAGGGAGTCTGCTCAGCAAGTAGTTCCCCATGCCAGTGAAATCACATGCCTCGTCTCTATCCTCTGTGAAAGAGAAATTCTGAAGGAGAAAAGAAAAAGTTCCTTCATCCATGTGGTTATAGTTGTAGTCATTAATTATCTAGTTATGTAGAACTACTAAACAAAAGTACTTTTCTATAGAAGTAGTCTGAACTAGATTTTTGTCAGAAGTACAAATTGTTCCACTTAGCATTCGCTGCCCTTCACAATTTGGCTCTGACTTACCTTTCCAGACTTATCTCATACTGCAGGAACTGTGTTTTGGTTAGCTTCTACAAACAAAACATCTCCATCTCTGATCATTTGCCCTGCCTACCATTCTTGCCTGGAATGCCCACCTTCCTCATCAATCTATCAATCAACAATTGCTTATTAAGTGCCTACTATGTGCCACACACTGTAGTAGGCATAAGGAATGCAAATTCAATGGGTGTAAAAATCCCTACTCTCAGCAAATATATTCTAATGAGAGGAGACAAAAAATACATCTATAAGCATATATAGATTTCTCATATCTACCTTTCGAGTACCTTCTCCTTATTGAAGCCTCATTTCAAGTCATATTCTTGATAAAGCCTTTCCTGATCAGCCTACCCATCGCCACCCTAGCTGAAAGCATAATCTTTATCCTCAAATATTCCTAGAGGTCTGTGTCTTAGATCTTTCCTTTGCCCCATCACCCTCTACCTTTTATTTCAGTAATCCATGTGCATACATACATACACACACACACACACACACAATCCCTTTAGGGGACAATAAGTTCCTTAAGGTTAGGTACTGTTTGTATTTTTTTTTTCATTTCTGTATTCCCAGCATAGAATGAGTTGGATTTTATTGAATTGAAATGTAACTAAGTATTAGCATCAGAATAATTATTTTTTCATGCAATCATAGATTTAGAACTAGAGGGGACTTGAGAGGCCTTCTGGTCCAAGCCCCATCACACCACATTTTACCCAAGAAAGTTAAATGACTTGCCTAAGGTCATACAGGCAGTATCAAAAGTGGACTTTGAATCTAGGTCCTCTGAATCTTGAGAAAACTCTCTTACTACTGTACTACATCACCTCCTAAGGTAATCTACATATTCTACTAAAATCTGTCCCAAGTTGTCCTTATCTTTACAGAAGAGCTTACTTATTTCTTTCATTTATAAATAACCCTAGTAGTTAGTACTCTCTTTCTCTTCAAATTATGGTATATGTGTGTATACATACTTAACTATTAAGATGTTTTCTTCTCCCTCCCCCACTTCCAGTGCACGATGAAAAGACAGAAATAGTGTTGTGTTGTTTTGTTTTCCTTTTGGCTTTATAACCCATCATAATGTCTTGTGCAAAATAGTTGCTTAATAAATTTCCAGTTGCATTGGAATTAATTGGACAAAAGACAAGAAGTGTAATGGCATAAGACCAAGTGTTGTAGGCTGAACCACCCACCTCAACTTTTGGTCCAGTTCTCATAAGAGTTTGCATCTACCATTCTACTCTATTTAATCTAACAAATATCTACCTATTATACGCTCCATGATGTGGCAGGCATTATGATGGACACAAAAGAAGTATAAGATAAGGTCCCTGCCCCTGAAGAACTTGCCTTCCTTCTAGGGAGACAAGATGCACAGGAACAAAGATAGAGTAACAAAGATATGATTAAGTGCCAATGTGAATGACCTCAAAGGTTGCTTCTACAGATGATGCTGACCTCTTCTAAACCACAATTCCAAAGCCTCACCTCTTCATGGAAGTGATCAAGGGTTCTTGAAGGCTTTGCCAATGCAATATAAGCCAGAAAATGTGCAGACCTAGCAAGGTGACAAATTCCATGTCAGATGTCTGAGGATCAGACTGGCTAAGTAATTATCTAATGTCCTTCTATGTGATGGGCATTGTGCTAGCCAACGGGGTCACAAAGAGTGGAACAGTCCTTGCTTTCGAGGAATTTTTAGTCTAGCCTGGGGAGACAAGAATGTATGAGTATGTGTGGGAAGCGGGGGAGGGTGTCGAGTGTGTGTGTCCACTGGACCAGGAGTCAGGAAGTTGTTGTTGTTCAGTCATTAGTTGTGTTGACCCTTTGTGACCTGTGGACCATACTGTACATGGTGTTTTCGTGGCAAAGATACTGGAGTGGTTTGCTATCTCCTTCTCTAGTGGATTAAGACAAAGGTTAAGTGACTTGCCCAGAGTCACACAGCTGGTAAGTGTCTGAGACCAGATTTGCACTTGGGTCTTCCTGACTCCATGCCCAGTGTTCTATCCTCTGAGCCATCGTAGTTTAAATCTGGCCTCACTCGGTCCACTCTGGATGTGGACCCTGAACAATTGTTGTTGTTGTTGTTGTTGTTGTTGTTGTTGTTATATAACAAAGCAAGCTGGAATTTGAACTCAGATCCTTTTTACTCCAAATCCATGACCCTTTCCACTGTGCCATCAAGATATGTTAATTGTTTTTTTAAGTTTTTAAATTTAATTTAAACTTAAATACAAAATAAGAAAAGAAAAAAATTGCCATGTACACAGCAGAACATGAGAGGATTCAGTATAAAACAATAAATTTCCATTTCAAGAAAACCTATATAAAAAAAATAGTACATGTTGTTTCAAGCTGTCTAGCTTTTCTTTCTTTGGTTCCTTGAAGGTTTTCTTTTGTTCTCTGCTCTGTATTTTTTACTTTTTTTCCCCTCTCCCTCCCCCCACCCAAAAAAAAAGACTTACAATTACATGTGGAATGGAGATATAGATAGATAGATAGATAGATAGATAGATAGATAGATAGATAGACAGACAGATATAGATATATGCACACATATACATATATAAACACATACCTATATACACATATACATATATAAACACATACCTATATATATAACCTTACATATACGAATATATGTAAGACTGTACTCTGCTTATTTTCACTTGTCATCTGTTTCTCTGAAGGTAGCTAGCTTCTTCCTTCTTAAGTCCAATTCTTTCCATGGTTTTTTCTTATTCAACTACTTCATCATTTCCCATACCGAAAGATTTTCCAAACTAATCACATTTTGTCTGAGACATTATCTATGAAAGCTTTTCTACTAATATTCTGCATTCCTTCTATTCTTGGCTGCATAGTTTTGTTTGAACAAGGACATTTTAACTTAAAATAATCAAAATCATCCATTTTACACTTTAACAATGTTCTCTCTTCATAATAGAGTTAAGACCTGATACTACAGAATCTGCTTCCTTTACAACTTTTTTGCCCTGTTTCTTTGAAGTTCCTGACCTTTTATTCTTTAAAATAAACTTATTTTTTTTCTAAGTCAGTAAGAATTTTTTAGTAATTTAATTGGGATGGCATTACATAAATAGATTAGTTAGGTAAATTTGTCATTTTTTATTATATTGTCTTTACCTACCCATGAACAAGAAATATTACTTCAATTATTTAGATCTGACTTTATTTGTATAAAAAATGTTTTGTTTATTAATATAGTTCCTGTGTCTGTTGTGACAGGTATACTCTCAGGTATTTTATACTGTCTAGTTATTTTAAATGGTCTAAAACAATATTGAATAATATGGCTGACAGAATGTAGTTTGCTTATTTTTCTATTTTGTTCAAGTCTATTTTAGTTTTAACTGTCTAAGATCATGATTACTACCCCTGATTTTTTTTTTCTAATTTATCCTCAATCTCTCATTTCATTTTTAAAGTCCTTTTTAAGTTCTTCTACGAACTCTTTTTGTGCTTGGGACCATTTGATCTTTCCATTTAAAAAAGGAGTGACTTTTTTAGTTCCATTATCTTCCTCTGAATATGAACCCAGATCTTCTCAATCCCCATAGTGGCTATCTATGATTGGATTCTTTCATCTTTGCTCATTTTTTGTTTTGTTTTGTTTTAGTTCATTTTTAGCAATTACTAGTGTAATCAAGTTGTGGTCGTTAGGTATGGGAAATGATGCCCCAAACTTCAGGTCCTTCTTACCGCTATTTTCTGAGGTCTGCCCCAGAGTCAACCTTGGGCTCTCCTCTCCACTCCTAAACCATGATTAGAGCACACACACACCGCCCCACCCACATCCCACCCCCACCTGGGTGACGCTGTCCCAAAAATTATCTTGCTCTCTGCAGTCATTCCCGGGACTGCAAACTACAGCTGTCCTCCCTGCCCCGGCACTGAAACCAGGGGCTCTGTTCTCCTGCAAGTGCCGGGTCAGCAGGGTCCACCACCCTCTGCTACTGCACTCACCAGGTGTGTCCTAGCTCCTTCTTCCCACAGTCACAGCCCAGGACCGGTCTGATCAGCACAGCTGTGCTCCCCGGCCCTCACCAGTGGAACACCCTACAATCTCCTCCAACTCATCGGAGCAATCAGACCCCGATACTGTCCAGGAGAAGTTTCTAAGGCCGCCTCCCAACCCCAGCTGCCCCCAGGGCTCCTTGTTTATTGATTCCACAGAGCTGGCTTGGAGGTATTTGCTCAGTGCTCACCCTCAGCCTCTGCCCCTGGGGGGTCTTTCCTGAGATCATCCTAGATGGTCTTAAGAGAACAACTGCTTTACCCTGACTTATTTCTACAGCTCTACATTCCCTCTGAGGCAATTTTTTTGTCTCTTTTCCTGTGGAGGAAATTTGGAGAGCTGAAAGTTCTCAGCCATCTCCCAGAATCCTCTCATTTAATTTTAATTTGATAAAGGAAACTTCTGACTAATCTGAGAGCTCATCTTTGTCTTTCTTCTCTGGTATCAGAAAAAAGCCTTGAGGGAGAAATGGCTCCTGGATGGAATAAACAGTGGGAAAGAACAAGAGGAAATGCAGAGGCAAAATCAACAAGACCAACACCAAACCAAAGTTCTAGAGCAGAGCATCTTAAGGTATGGCCCGTTTTGGGGTTTTTTTTTTTAATAGATTCCATATATTCATAGTAAGGAAAGAACCAAGCTCTTTAAGTGCCTACTATGAGAGAGGAACCATGCTAAGCACTTTTACATAAGGTTGTAGCTTCCTTGAGAGTGGGAACTATGTTTTTACCTCTTTTTGCATTGCCAGTGCTTACTTAACACTGTCTAACACATAGTAGGTGTTTAATTGATGTTTATTGAATTAAATTTAAAATATTACTTCATTTGAACCTCACAATAACCCTGGGAGTTGTGCTATTTTTATCCTCATTTTACAGTTGAGGAAACTGAGGCTAACAGATGTTAAGTAATTTGCCCAGAGTCACACAACTGCTGTCTGAGGCTGGAGCTGAATTCAGGTCTTCCTTGATCCAGGCCCAGTGTTCTATCCACTGCATTACTTAGCTGCTTTGATGACCATAAGATTATAGATTTAGAGATAGAAACTTAGTCCATTTAGTACAAATTTCTCATGAAGAAACCAAGACTTTAGATACTTTTCGCAAAGTCACACAGGTTATGAGAAGCATAGATGAGATTCAAACCCATGTCCACAGATTCCAAGTCCACTATTCTTCCCATTGCCCCATTGAGAAGCATGAAGAAAATAGGCTGAGGTTCAGAGAAAATTCTGTTCTCATATGCCCTCTAGCCAACTAACTGTCCAAATGGAGAAACTCATTTGACCTCAGCAGGTCTGTTTTCCTTATCTGTAAAATGCAGTTGACTTATATTCCTTTAAAGGTCCATTCATTTCCATGAGTCTAAGTGTAATAACTAGTTATGAAGTACAGTCAGATCCTCCATTTGGGTTTCTACAGAAGACAAGGGAGGCAGAGCGAGGCCACAGCAGTGGAAAATGTGACCCCAAACTTTAGCTGAGCCTCACAAATGATATGAAGAATGGGTTAACTCTCTCCACTGCAAAGACAGGAATACAAGGGCTTTTGTGTCCATACAACTCTCCCATGGCCTTTCCCAGTCACTTCACTGACTACATCCTCTTAGCCTCCCATGGCTTTCTGGATCATTTAGTCACCAATATTAATCCCATTCTGAGAAGTCTATCCCTGTGTTCCTACCAATCACCCTCTGGTATAACAGACAGACAGGTCTTTAGAAACCTGTTTGCAGGCTGGGTGTGGTGGAATGTGCCTGTAATCCCTGCTGCTGAGAAGACTGAAGCTGGTGGCTCACTTGAGAATTCTGAGTTCCAGTGAGCTAAAACTGAATAATCTGGTGTCCACGCTTAGTTTAGCATTAATATGATGAGCCCTTGGGAACTGAGGGCCACCAGGCTGCTGAAGGAGGGGGATAAAGGAGGCCTAGATTGTAAATAGAAAAGGTAAAAGCTCCCATGCCTGTCAGTAGTGGGACTAGGTGACCATACACTTCCAAATTTGGTGACCATAAAGAGGAGAAGGGGGTTGGGGAGGGAGATGGGGGATGGGGAAAGAAAGGAAAAGGAAAGAGAAGAGGAAAGAGAAGGGAAGGAGGAAGGCAAGAAAAGAGAAGGAAAGGGAAGGAGGAAGGGAAAGGAAGGAAAGAGGGAAGAGAAGAGAGAAAATTGGCATGAATGAACTTGAAATGAGGCAGGAGATGTAAAAGTATTTTGAAAAGCTAAAATCAAAAGTAGTATTGTTAATAATATCATTAAAAGAGCCATTTTCATAGGCACCAAATTAAAATGGAAGGTAAGAAATATGAATCCTTAGTCTTTCATTCCAGATTTTCTCCCATTTAAATAATTCAAAAATCATGAAATTCACTGGTGTGAATTCTCCTTTTACTGATGCAGATTGAAATCTCAATGAATGGTGTCTAACAGTTGCTATGTCCAAAGGAAGGAGATGCATTCTCACATATACTCAAGGAAAAGGAATAGCAGAGCAAGGTACTCAATCCCTTTGTGGGAAGCAGCCAGCACAGAGGTTGGGCCCACTCCTGGACGCTTCCTCCCAAGCCTACATCCGTGCTTTATCTCTGTAGTCTTGCCATCCCACTTCTTCATCACTTATGACCTCACAGCTTGAGAGCAGAGAGGGAGATTACCATGCTGCACCTCCGTAATACCATCTTTGGTAAAAACTATATGAAAGATGTAAGAAAGAAGGTACAAAGGAAGATGGCAAAGAAAAATACTGTCTTCTGCATTTTAGGCACATCTGGCAGGAACAATTTTTTATGAATTTAAGATTATTCTAAAACCTAGCATTTCTAACAAAGAGAGAAATGTCCAAACTGACATCATCTACCCATAACCTCAGATAACTCTCTCACATAGGACAATTTTAGTTAACATTTATAGGAATCTTGAACAAGGAAAAGATGATAAAATGATGAAACACAGCTTGGAGTTAACATTCTATTTCAACTAACAGAGCAATAATCACTTAACCTTTTTTGAAAACTCCTGAAGTACAATCCTTTTAAAAATACCCATCCCTCTTTGACCACTCCCCTCAAGGGCTTTCTCCTTCTACCCTTAAGCTGGTTACAGGTGACCTGAAGTAATCAAAGGGGCTTCTCTCTCTGATCAATACCCTAACCCAGAAGGGGTGAGGAACCTGTGGCCTTCAAGGTCCTTGGGTGCAGCCTTTTGACTGAGTCCAAGTTTTACAGAACAAATCCTTTTATTAAGGGGATTTGTTCTGTGAAGTCTTGAGTTAAAGGGCCCCACTTGAGAACCTAGAGGGTCACCTGTGACCTTGAGGCTGCAAGTTCCCCATCCCTGCAACCTTTCTGAATGGAGCAGAGGTCACAGCCCCAGGTGCCTCATAGAGTCACTCATGGAGAAGGCAATGATCCTAACTAGATGAGTCACCTTTTGCCCTAAGTTTAGTTTTCACCTCTAAAATCCCTATTCCTGGAACCCTAGGGAAAGGTCTGTAAAGGTTTTTAAATAAGAAAATATTATTTCTTGGTATCTTCAGAGGTTTTTAATGTTTCCACAAAGGCAACCAGGTCATAAAGAGGCAGTGGTATATGGAGGTGAATTGAAGAAACTAGAAATGATTATCCTGGAGAAGAAGAGGCTCAAGGGAGATGTCATTTAGAAGAAAGATTCACTTCACTCTATTTGGGTGCAGAGGACCAAACCAGAAACAGTGGAGAAGCAAGTTCAGGCTAGATGGTAGTTAAAGCTTCCTAAGGATCAGAGCCTCCAGAAAGCAGGCAGGCTACCTTCGGAGACAGTGGATTTCCATTCATGGAGGTCTTTGAGCAAACACGCAATGGTCACTTGTCTGGTAGGTTGAAATGGAGATTCTTTTGCGGAATGGGCAGAGTCAGATATTCAGTGAGGTTCCTTCCGACTTTAAAATGGCATGATTCTGAGATATACCAGAGGTAAGTTACCTGAGCAGTTGGGCGGTATGTAGTGGATAGAGTCAGGAAGGCTGAGTTCAACTCCTATCCCAGACATCTGTTAGCTGTGTGATCCTAGACAAGTTATTTAACCACTCTATGCCTCAGTTTCCTCATCTGTAAAATGGAGATAATATACCTACTTTACACAGTTGTTGACTATCAAGTGAGATAATATATATAAATCCCTTTGTAAATCTTAAACTGCTCTACAAATACTAATTATTATTACCACACATCTACAATATACATACTCTTCTTCAGATACTTTAAAAAATACATGATTTACATCAGTGTTCTACTGGTGCAGAGAGTGAATGTACCATGCCTCAGGAGGCATGTATTCATGAACTGGAACCCCACTAAAATCACCATCTGGTAGTCAGCCTTCCACTGAGAGACCTTGCTAAGTACTAGCTAGGCTGGTCCTCAGACAACAGACAGAGACAATCGCCAGGCCAATAGTCAAAAGTTTTTCCAGGTGGGTAGAACCTACCAAATCTTATAATCCACTCCCACACAGCCTTTAAGAACTCACTGTCATCTTCAGCTAGGATCAATTAATGTATAAACATATGAAGTCCCTCTTAGGTACCAGGCCCAGAACTAAGCACTAGAGATACAAAAAGAGGCAAAAGACAGAGACATATGAACATATTACATAAACATTAAAATGGACTGAGTTATTTACTTATTTAAAACTAAAAAAAGGGCTTAGTTCTACAAACTTTAAAAAATGCATTTGTTGTGGCAGCTAGGTGGCACAGTGAATAGAGCATGGGTCCTGGAGTCAGGAGAACATGAGTTCAAATATGACCTCAGGTGCTTAACACTTGCTGGCCATGTGACCTTGGGCAAGTCACTTAACCCCAATTATCCTCCCTTCCCCCCTCCAAAAAGCAAAAAAAAAAAATACATTTGTAAATGTAATTTCTAAAAAAACTTACTATTAATGTTTTCCAGTTCAACTGTTCCTACATAAATAAAAAAATCTACTAAGACAATAAATAGTATAAATATAAATAACAAAAATATACTAGTATATAAATAAAAAAATTTGAACACTTAGAAATAACTGCAGTAGTGGCTGCAGAACCACTTAATAATAATAAGTGATAATGGGTAACATTTATAGAGTGCATTAAGGTTTGCAAAGTATTTTACAGACTCCATTTGATTCTCACAATGACCCTGTGAAGTAGGTGTTAGTAATCCGATTTTACAGATGAGGAAACTGTGACTAAAAGGAGTTAAAAGCTTGCCTAGGTCACACAGCTACTGAAGGCAGGATTCCTCTTCAGGTCTCCTGATTCCAGGTCTAAGCACTCCAGCTATTGGGCCACCTGGCTCCCTACAATGTTACCTACTCATGCTACTTAATTCTGACCTAGGGATTCTTTTCTATCATGCTCCACCTCAGGGCCCAGGCACTGAGTTGAGCCTAAACTGAATGCTTCAACACACTTGCCGAAGTAAAGACCGTCTCTGCCTTGCTCTCAGAGGCTTCCTTGGCTTCTCATGATGACTTCCTCTGGATGCAGCTATTTTTTTTTTTCAAAGCTGCTAAATTCACTAAAACTGCATTAACAGGTTTGGACAAGGCTGGGAATAAACCTAGTGCTTTTTATTCAAACCCAAGACTGCTTTTAGCAGTTACCTCCATGCTCCAGCACTTGCATGTTTCAAATTTCATTGCTAATGGCTTAGGGCACATATTTACCCACGGGGGTGGGGCTCACATGAGAGTAAACAGCAACTTCTCTGGAGTCAAACAAGGTTTTCCTGTGTAGGAGACCTTTGAAGTGCTGTCTGCTTCCCTAACCTTTAGAGACTAAGTCGCTGCCATCTTCCTCCCCATCTGTTTTGCTAAGTTTTCAGCAGTTATTTTGCTCATTGCTTCTCCTCTTCATTTTAGAAGGTTTTCGTGGAGACTGAAATTGTCCATCTCCAATACTTTAACAAGGACAGAGTATCTAAAATCCATGCCTAGAATACCATATACCTAAAATGTGTCCTGGTTACAGGTATACTGTTGTCAAATGAAACTCCTTGAAGGAGAGGGCTAGTTTTTCTTGTTTTGTTCCGCCTTTGTAACCTTACCTTAGTGCCTAGTGAAGTTCCTTCCTTATAGTAGACACTTAATAAATGCTTGTTGAGTAGAGTTGAATTGACTCAAGTCAAGTATTTATTAAGCACTTACTATGTACCACACACAGTGTTAGACCCTGGGGCTAGAAAGACAAAAAAGGAAAAAAAGTATTTTCTTCTGAAGGGGCTTAAATTATGTCCAGAGAGACTCTATGTATATATTCATGCATGTATACATGTATGTATGTGTATTGTGTGAGTATATGTATGTTGTATATTATACATACTTTATATATACTACACAAACACATATACCATATAAATACTGTGTACATATGTGTGCTGATATGCATACATGCATATTTATACAGTATATAGTATATGTGTATGCATAGACATACATATATGCATAGACAGTGTGTATGTATACACATATATACTGTGAATATACATATACGTATGCTAATATACATATATTGTGTACCTATACACATATACATATGCATAATAACTTGAAGGAAAGAGGGTCCTGGCTGCTGAAGGAATAGGAAAGATCCTATATTGAAGAAAACACTAGCTGTAACTTACAGGAAACTAGAGATTCTAAGAATTAAATATGGGAGGCTATATTCTAGGCATTGGGGACAACCTGTGCAAAGTCAAAGGGACAGGAGATAGAATGGGTGTCATGAATGTGGGGCAAGAGGGCTGAACTGAAAAGTACATTAAGGAAAGTAATTTATAATGTGACTGGAAAGGTCAGTTGGCGTTAGGTAGTAAAGAGCTTTAAAAGCCAAATGGAGGAGTTTGTATTGACAGTTGAAATAATGGGGAAGCACTGGAGTTCCTTGAGTAGCAGGGCAATATGGTCAGACGTGGTTTAGAAAAATCCTTTTGGCAGCTGTGTAGAGAAGATGGATTGCAGAGTAAAGAGACTAGAGGCAGGCAGAGCAATTAGGAGGCTATGGCAATATTGGAGGGGACTTGAACTGGTAAAATGACTAGTCATCAAAAGCCTCATAGGGAGATTTTTCCAGTTAAGCACAGTTTTACTGGGAACAGAACATGTAGCATATCAGCGTCAAAAATGCCTTTTGCGTGGGACCTCTAAGCAGTTCTTGTGTTACTCAGTAGGGTAGGAGTCACATTGCCAAAGCAGCTTTTCCTGATAATTGAACTTATTCTTCTCAGATAATATTTCTAAAACTACTAAAGAATGTTGTTTGGGGAATTCAATCTTTCTCCCAGGCATCAACCCACCCTACTTAAAAGGTTTTTATTACAACTTTAATGAAGTATAATTTCTTTTGGGCTTTGAATAGCAATAGACTGATTGAAGAAAAGAGAGAGACCCCCTCCCCATCTTAAACAGAAAACCCTGAACACAACTTGTCTCCTGACTTAGGTGCCTACTTGAGTGTGACATTTGCACTCTGCCAGGACTCTCAGCTAAGAGATAAGCCTCAAAATAGCACCTTTGATATTACCTCAGAGTCTGTGGCAGTGTCTAATTTTCACCTACCTGACTTTTCCACGCTTGAATTCATTTATCTTAGTGGGCAAAATATGAACCTAGATTCAGGAAAACCTGGGTTCAAATTCCACCTCTGACATTAAAAGCTTGACCATGAGGAAATCAATCAATTGTATACATATATACATGTGTGTATAAATATAAGAAAATTGGGGGGAGGCGTTAAAATAATTTTAAAATAAGAAGGAAAATACTAGCATTAAGGAGGAAAGACTTCTTGGAGAAGATGCAGTTTGGCTGACTTGGGTGTTCAAGAGGTAGAAATGAGAAAGAAGAGCTTTCTCGGGATGGGGTGCAGCCAGTGAAAATATACAAAGACAGAGTGTCCTGTTTGAAGAACAGGAAGGATGCCAACATTCCTGGATTTTAGAGGATGTATAGTTGTAACGGACTTCAAAAGCCAAAAGATTTTATATTAGATTCTGGAGATAACAGGGAATCACTGGAGTTTATAGACTAGACCATGACATGGTGAGTCTTGAACTTCAGGAAGGTCAATTTGAAAGCTGTGAAGAGTAAACTAGCTTGGGAAGAGACTTAAAGCAGGGAGACCTATCAGCAGACTATTACAATTGTCCAGATGTCCAGTACTGAGGGCCTACACCAGGGTAGTGGCAGTGTCCAAGGAGAGGAGTCACATACAAGAGATGCTACAAAGGTAAAATTTTTAGGACCTGTCAACTGATTAAATATGAGGAGTTGAAGAGAGTATGGAGTAGAGGTTGACACCTAGGTTTCAAGTAGGATAACCTGAAGGTTAGGAAGAGGGGAGGATTTTTATTTAATGAAAGAATGAGTGACTCTGGCTAGGGCAATGGTGACTAACCTGGGGGTCCTGGACTCCTTAGAGTAGAAAGTGGCAAATTATTTCAAGGCATCTACAAATCTATATATACGAACTTGTTGCAATGAAACAAACAGTTTAAGGATATGGAAATAGATTTCAAGTTGAAATTTTTTTCTGTCTTTCAACCAGATTTTCCATCTCTGAAAGGTACAGAACAACATCAGAAATCTCATTAAGTGATTCAGCATAGTAAATATGCCAACAGATCTCTTGTAGACTGAACTAATCTCTCATATATATTTTACTAATTTTCAAATGAATGCAGATGCTGTTGTGATTAGTAGAATATAAATTCACTTTAAAGTTTCACTGAATTCAGAATAATCTTTGGTCAGTTATGTAATTTTTTCAATCAATGGATTATAGAAATATGACTATTACCTTACTGAGATGAGGGGAGGGGACTGTGAAATATTATGAAATGAAAACATTACTCTCCTACTAAAGGCTAGAAACCGCTGGTCTAGAATGCTTCAAGTGTTAGGACTGTGTCAGCTGTGGGAACTTAGGGACTATGTTAGATAGATGTCACTTCCAACCCTATAGGCCCAGGATTATAGGACACAGGAATGTTAAGACTAATGAGTTAAGCCTGCAAGGTAATTCACATTTTTTAAATGAAGGAATCTCAAAGTATATCAAAGCTTGTCTGAATTAAATAACAGAGCTATCACTTTATCTATGACTCATGAAAGGTCTAAGAATATGGCTGTGCTGCAACTTATAGAGAGAATTTTTATGGTAGTAGCTGCCTTAAGCACTGCCCTTTATTGGGTATCTGTTCCAAACCATGACACAGTTCCATTTTTACTTACGTCACTTCTTGCATGCATTCACATGAAACTTTAGCATGGTAAATGTATTAACAGGGACTTCTGACTCACACATAACCTTTTTTTTAAAAAAGCCATTCTGTTTACTCATCCTCTCCTCTCTTTCAAGGACAGGCACTATTTCAGAGAGGGGTTTCCATGGTTCCCAGAGTTCAATTCTTGGCCTTAGGATATTATTAAGTATTTTGTTAGGTGCTTTGATTAATATATCAAATATAAAAATTCCTATGTGGAAAATTTTACTGAAAACATCCTCTGGATCAATAACATTTAACAGTGTTTTTAAACTCCCAGTTATAGCCTGAGATTCTGCAAATATTGATAATTCAGCGAATAAGTATTTATTAAACACCTACTATGTGACATACACTACTTTATTAGACATACAAAGACAAAAACACACACCCAAAGCACCCAATCCAATGTTTTGTATAAGGTTCACAAATGCCAATTAAATGAGCAGAATAAATAAATAAAACAATCAACAGGTATATGTATTGTGCCAGGCTCTGTGCTATGCTATCCACATGCAAAAATAAAATAAAGTATTCCCTGTCCTCAGGGAATTTACGTTCTAGTGAAGGAATGCAACATTTTCATAATTTTTTTCTAAAAAATCACAAAATATTAACAGAGTAAATGCAAGGTAATTTGTGGGAGGGGACAAAGTTCTAATAAGGCAGGTAGGTGGCACAGTACCTAGAGCGCTGGTTCTGGAATCAGAAAGACTCATCTTCCTGAGTTCAAATTCTGCCTTAGATACTATGTGTGTCACCTTGGGTAAATCACTTAATCCCAATTGCCTCAGTTTCCTCATCTGTAAAATGAACTGGAGAAGGAACTGGCAAACCATTCCAGTATCTTTGCCAATAAAGCCCCAAATGTGATCATAAAGAATCAGACATGACCAAAATGATGGAACAACTGAGCCACTTGTACTACCTTAATTTACTGGTACACAGATAAAAACCTGCCTCATAATCCCACTGCCCATTCAATACTGTTCTAAGGATTTGCTTTGAAATTGGTATTAAAGTGATCCTTGCACTCATTCATCAATCAAATAACAGAAAAGCATCTGAATTGGCTCAACCAGTGACCTGGAAAAGTCCAAAGTATCATGGTTACAGCTGTTTTCTGCTTCTGCCCATGGTTTCTATGAGAGACCCAGCTGCATTTTTGTTCATTATGACCTTCCCCTGACAAACTGCCCTGCTTCAAACTCTCTCTCCCCCCTCTAGACACTTCCCTTCTTGAAATCTATCCAAAGACCTCTGGCTCTAATTGGAGCTCAGAGAGTGTCTGACATAAATGTCATGGGCATAAAATGCAAAAGGTTAGCTGCCAAGGAGAATGATGTAAATACACTGTATTCCTTTTTAGAAGGATAATCTACTTATGATTAAGTGTTCTCAAGTAAGAATTTTTTTAACTATGCCAAAGTACCTTTCAGCTACTTTGTCTCCCTTTCAGCAGGTTTCCATTTGCTCCAAATTGAAAAGGGTTTTCCATTGACACCTACCGTTAAACAAAGATTCATATAGAGCTCTAGATTTAAATGTGAATTGATACTACAAAGAAATGCAGGCCCCAAAGTAAGCTGTGATAATGAGCGATGGCAAGTCAGCCCTACCACCCAGAATTCAAGGAATAGCCTTCCTTTGAAATGAGATGGGAATATCTAGTAGTCTGCAAAAGGAATTCAGCACAAAGAGTGGGGGGAAGAATTTTCTTCTCCCAAAACTATGAAGATAGCAGGACAGTTTTCATTTCAAAAAAGTGTCCAAGCGCAGTGAGATGAAAACCTAGCAAAGTGAAGTAATGTTTGCTGAAGTTTTCTAAAAGTTGAGTCAATTACAATTTGCTATCAAAATATAGTTCCTGCCTCATAATTTTAGCTGCTATTGCAGGCCAGAATTATGCCTAAAATGAAACTTGCTGCAACAAACTCACGCAAAGCTTATTCCACAAAAATGGCACATTCCTAGGGGCGGCCAGGTAGCACAGCGAGTAAGAGCACCAGCTCCAGTGTTGGAATGACCTGGAAAGCGAATCCCGGGCTCAGACACTCAGCACCACACCCAGAAATAACTGGCTGTGTAACCTTGAGCAAGTTACTTAACCCCGATTGCTTAAAAAAAAAATGGCACATTCCAACTACTGCCCTCCTGTTCCTCCTTCTTCTATCAAATAACCCATGAAGAGAAAGCAGACAAGCAGCTACATAGCAATAACGTGATAGGTATAGTACTGGTTTGTTGGGTACTTGATGAGTTTTTTAAAGGCATAAATAGCATTTGGTTTTTCTCCTTAGTAAGCTTTGCTAATATCTAGGGACAGATAACACATTGTTGGGGGCACGAAGCTACACAATTTACTGTGTTTGTGACAATGGGAAATTCATTTAACCTCCCTTGGTGTCAGTTTCCCCATCTGTAAAATTAGGAAGTTGAACTAGATGGTCTCTGAATTTCCTTCCACTTCTATATACATGATTCTATGTATATCATATTCATTGTTAATCATCCATACTTCATTAATTGATTTATCAGATTTTCATCATTTCCTCCTTAGTTAGCATTTTTGGTTATTTTTTGTCCCCTGTCTAAGCAAAGCTAAGCAAAGTTTTCCAATCCTATCAGGGTCTTTGAAAGCACTAATTCCCCAAAGGTTCTCTCCCTACTTTAAAAAAATCAATCTATAAATACCTTTTTAAGAGCTTCTTCTTAACCAAGAGAAAAACAGGCTAACTTACAATGGTACTGCAAAAGATGTGAAGGCAATCGACTAAAAAGAAACACTTTGGATATCCTTTAAAATGGGGTGGTCATTCATCTAGCTAAGATTCTCAAGATTAAAAACAGGTTTATAGAAAAATAGTTTCCACATCCCAAAAATACATCTCTGTCTGTCTGTCTGTCTGTCTCTCTCTCTCTCTGTCTCTGTCTCTCTCTTTCTCTCTCTCTGTCTCTCATTCTGTCTGTCTCTCTCTCTCTGTCTCTGTCTCTCTCTCTCTCTGTCTCTGTCTCTCTCTGTCTCCCTCTCTCTGTCTCTCTCTCTCTCTGTCTCTCTCTCTCTCT
>NW_027187276.1:0-19006 GCF_028583685.1 Petaurus breviceps papuanus
TCTGTTGTTCTGTGTTGGTGTTACTTTGTCAGACAGGAGCACTCTGTTGTTCTGTGTTACTTTGTCAAACAGAAGCACTCTGTCTGTTGTTCTGTGTTAGTGTTACTTTGTCAGAAAGAAGCACTGTCAGTTGATTTGTGTTACTTTGTTAGACAGAAGCATTCTGTCTCTTGATTTATGTTACTTTGTCAGACAGAAGCACTGTGTTGTTCTGTGTTAGTGTTACTTTGTCAGACAGAAGCATTCTGTCTGTTGATTTGTGTTGATTTCTCAGACAGAAAGTGAATTGAGATGATAATGCTGGATTGTAGCCTTGTTAAGCTTTGCTTTCTAGAAACAAAAACTGTGAAAAGCTTGGGATGGAGCAGTCCCCGTGAGCTCTGATATGAAACAGAAATGGAGAGCTACCTACCTATGAATCCAGGCAAGAGCTGGGAAAGTGGAAGAGGAGCCATGGGGTTTGGAAGTCAGCCTTGAGTTAAGATGAGAGGAGACTTTACTTGGATACTCAGTGCTGACTGATGATATTGTAACTTACTGTGACCTAGAAGTGGATGGCCTTTGTACTTTCTACTACCCTTTATGGATGATCGGCTTAAGGATGATTGGAAGCCAGGCTGGAGTCAAGATGAAAGAAGACTTGATTTGGGTACTCTATATTGATTGAGGAAATTGTGACTTATTGAATGATATGTTTTGTTTAAGCCTATATGGACACCTTAGTAATAAGTTGTTATGCTGTGTTCTTGTGAATGTTTTGCTTTAGTTTATTGCTAAATAAATAGAGGGTTCACTATACTCTGCAATTAGATCCTTAAAGTTATTCACAACAGCAATCCTCAGGAGAGCTGCCCACAATTGACTCTACAGGTGGTTGGCAGTGTTACCTAATCTCGAGTGGAGGTTGGGGAACCTAGTAGCTATATAAGGATTGTGAGACCTTGTGTGCAGTCACAGAAGATTCTAACCTCTTCCCCAGAGGTCATATATCATAGTCTCATAAATATAGAGATGGAAGGGATCTCAAACCATCTAGCACAATGTTTTCCTTTTACAGATGAAACTGGGACCCAGGGAAGTTAAATTACTGACCCAAGTTCACAGGAAAGGAAGTATCAAGACAGACTTGAACCCAGGTCCTCTGACTTAAAATCCAAAGGTCTCTCTCCCCTGTGACACACCTCTTTCTACCAGCTGGGTAGAGACTCTGTTTCCTCACTCTTCCATGTCAAAACTTGGCACAAAGATCTGACGGCCCTGCCCTAGTTACACTGCTGATCTTGTACACATTTCAGCATTCCATGGTCATCTGTGACTTCTATCCTTTGGTTTCTTCTTCTACCAATGAAGATCATAACCTCTTCATCCTCTTAATAGAATGCCTTCAGGATTGGAATAGGGACTGGACTTGGGGAATGTACTGGTATAGTGAACATCAATCTACCAGTGCAGGTTGGGACATTCTCTGTCCCAAATTCTAAGTCTTAGAGAGCTTCCTAGAATACTGAGAGGTTAAGGGTCTTGTCCCAGGTCACACAGCCAGCATATGTCAGAGGCATATGTATACTCAAGAAGAACTTTAGATCTCCTTCAGGCAGCTTGATGGTGCGCGGTAGATAGGCTGCTAGGCCTGGAGTCAGGCAAACCTAAGCTCAAATCCAGCCTCAGAGAGACACTTCGTAGCTGTTAGGAGCTGTATGTTCAGGGCAAATTATTTAACTTCTGTTTGCCTCAGTTTACTAAACTGTAAAATGGGAGGAGTAACAGCAACTACTTGTCAGGGTTGTTGTAAGGATAAAATGAGATAATATTTGTGAAGTGCTTACACGGTGCCCAGCTCATCGTCCCATATGAATTCCTTTGTTTTCCTTGGTTCAAAGGCCAGCTCTCCATCCACCCTGGCATACTGCACCTCTGTGGTTGAGTTAAACAAAAACATTTTCTCTGTTTGTTTTTTGGTTCTGCTTTGCTAAAGTCCAGGTATTTTAGGTGGAGGGGATAAGATTTACATCCTTGTTTTTATCCATTCATTCATTTATTTGCTTTTGTGGATGGTGATTAAGTTTATAATAAAGAAAAAAAATTAAGGTTCTGTAGCCAGACAATCCATCACTCTGTGGCCAACCCACTGCAGATTTAGCTGAGCTGGTCCTGAGACTACAAAAGCAGCTACTGGACCCTTGCAGGAGACCTTTCTATCTTGGTGTAACTTGCCAGTTATCTGGACTTCAGTGACATAATCCAAGGTTACCTCCAGGTCATGATTAGGCATCAGAGGAAAACTTTAGTGGAAATCTGCCACAGAAGTCTGGACTTTGATCACTGTGTTTAATTGAATCAGGCATCAAGGTAACGAGCATTTATTAAATATTTGCTATGTTTCAGACATTGTGCCTGATACAAATACTGGCAGAAAGAAAAAAAAAACCCTGCCTCAAGGAGTTTATATTCAAATAGGGGAAGATAACATACAAAAAGAACTGAAAAGGGAAATTGGTAAGGTAACAGTGTTGTGGGCACACTTAATGACAAAGTGCAGAAAGTAAACAGCAGAGCCAAGAGGGAAGTGAAGGCTAACCAAGCAGAAGCCCTCCCCAAAATGGAGGCCTCAGAAGGAATGCAGCAATGGGGGAAGGAGGTAGGCTTGAGAGATGGATGTTCCAAGATGAGAAGCTCTAAGGGGAAGGTGACTATTCCAAGGTAACGAGTTCCTAGGCATTGAGGGAAGTTCTAGGGTGAGACTGCAGTTGAAGCATTGTAGCAAACTCAGGAAAGTCAGAAGCAGAGCCAGGAGGAGAATGAATTAGAGGAGGGCTATCAACTCCTTCTAGGAATTCAAGTTCTGACAATAGAAGGGAATTCTCAGCTGGATTGGAGATAATGTGGCATCAAAGAATGGATTTCAGTTTAACAAACAGTTAGTGACTAGTTAGTGCAGGGCACGAGGGATACAAAGACAAAAAAAAAGTTCCTGCACTCAAGAAGCATTGGGCCCACTTCCTAATTTTGCCTCTGCCTAGGTCTATTCCAGATACAGCTTTGGGAGTGGTCAGCAATGTTCTTCCTTCCTTTTGTTGGTAGACTAGTTTCAGGGTACAATGGCCTCATTTCACTCCCCACCCACAGATTCCTCCCCAATAGTTCTTTTTCCTACTTTGGCAGAATAGGGTATTGGGGGAAGTTGACAATGAAAGGCAGAGACAATGAGGCATCTAAGGGTAAGACCCTACTGTAATGGGAATGCAAATTTGGAAGATCTTCCCTGCCCCTAGGCTAAAGTGCACCTGAAGCCTGGGATGGGAGGCTTGTTTTTCAGTAGATACTTTTTGATTGGCCAGTGGGTCAATAAGGTTGTTACATTCTCTGAGCCAGGAGAAGGCTATATAAGCCCTGATGTGAGGCTTTGTTTTGGGGGCTCACTTTGAGAAGTGTTCTGTGATTTGATCTGTATTCTGGGAAGCCATTGTCCAGGGTCCCCCCGGCTTTGAAAAACCCAGATGTGGAAACCCAGATGTTGACTGGGTATGGATGTAATGGTTGGACAGTTGGGAAATCTGTCTACTTGATCTGTTTCTGTCTTGATAATTCTGCCTGTATACTTTGAAGTTCGGGGTGCTGACCTTTTCTCCTGAACAAGATAAACGATATATGTCTGACTGATTAAAGTAAGCTTTTAACCCATTTTGAGTTGCTTTCCTTTAACAAAACAGATCCAAGAACCTGTATGGGCAGCCACCCTGCTGACGCTGGGGTGCTTGCTGCTACACCTACTCAGAACATATTTCCCTATGGTCTGGGAGCCAGTTACCCTTGTGGGTCAACGCCCTGGGGGCTATTCTCTTAGTTGATGTCAAGTTTCTCAGAGGATCTTCTGCTGGTCATCTCTGCTACCCTCCGGCCCACCTCTCTTATTTGTGGTCCTGCTCTTTCATTGACTACTTTCTCCCCACCAGGACCTTGTATCATTCTCATGTCCCCAGTGAAACCCATTTGCCTTATAGCTAATGCCATCAGATCCAGGTTTTCTGTGTCTCACACAGTACCCCTGAGATATCAACTGGCTAAATCAATAACCACCTATGTTAATAGGACTGGGCTACCAGGTAGTGTGCATCCAACAGACAAAATTATGCTGTGATAATTCTGGCTCCATAAGGAAGAAGGGGAAGGGAAACTAAGGCCAGTAACCTAAAGACCAATAGAAGATATTTGGTTTTAACTACCTCCTCTTCACTGCAACTAGGATATGTATACTCCCAAAGCAAAGAGACCAGAATGATCATTGCCAGTTTTCAGGCCCACAGCCCAGGGGAATGTTCTCATGGGGTTTGGAAGGTAGGGGCTCAGTTCTCTCTGGTCTTTCACTGGGCTTGTCTTCAAGGTATGGTATGGTGGAAACAACACTTAAATGAGTGCAACAAGCACTTTGCTTGAATCCTGATCTACCACTTAATTCCTCTGTGACCATGCAAAAGTTACTTAATTTAGGCCATATTCCCTCATCTATAAAATGAGGGAATTGGGTCAAGATAGTAGAGTAGAAACCGGACCTCTGCGCGACTCCAGCTCTCACCACCTTGAATCCATGTAAAAGGGAACTCTGAACAAACATTGGAGACACAGAACCCACAAAATGACACAGAGAAGCTAAACTCCCGCTGAGAACAGCCCAGCAGGAATTGGTGAGTGCAGCGCTCTGTGAGCCGAGCACAGCTCCACACCAAGGTTTTAGCCCCAGGGTGGGCCTGACTAGCCGCCAGCTGGAGGAACTCCAAATCAGCAGCAGCTGTGGCCGTTTCCAGAATTATCAAAACATAGATGCTAAGGACAAAGTGAGAGGTCAGTGCAGTGTGGACTTTGGGATCCAGTAGTTGGGAGTGTGTCGGCTTTTGCCCCTGAGGCGAGAAGCCGCTGAGGGCTGTGGCACAGCCCCCACCACGTGGCAGCTTCAGCTCCTGGCCTGCAGATTGCAGGAGGACCAAGCCACCAGTCTGAGGGGTAATCACTCTTGCTTAACCTGCTTGGATCTGGATTGCAGTAGAGGGTGGAGGTCCTGGGGTGAGCAACCAGCTTGCCAGAGCTTGTGGAGGCTTCAGAGAAGGCACCCAACTAATACTTCTGGCAGCTGAAAAAAACCCAGCATTTGGGATGGAAGCTCCCGTGTCTGGTAGCAGAGTCCTATTGTGGCAAAAAGCCCAAAAGTCAAGTAATTGAGTGGCAACATGTCCAGGCAAAGGAAGCAAAGCAAACAGAAGAATACAACATTAGACTCCTATTTTGGGGACAAAAGGGATCAAAGCATGGAACAGGAGGAAGACAGTGAAGTCAGAACTCCTGCACCAAAAGCTTCAAAGGAAAATACAAACTGGTTACAGGCCATAGAAGACCTTAAGAAGCAGATAAGAGAAGTGGAGGAAAAACTGGGAAGAGAAATGAGAACGATGCAAGAAAATTATGAAATGAGAGTCAACAGCCTGACTGAGGAAAATAACACCTTAAAAAACAGACTAACTCAAATGGCAAAAGAAGCTCAAAAAAGCAATGAGGAGAAGAATGCCTTAAAAAGCCGAATTTGGCAGATGGAAAAAGAATCTCAAAAGCTCACTGAAGAGAATCATTCCCTCAGATTTAGAATGGAGCAAAGGGAAGCTAGTGACTTTATGAGAAATCAAGATGCTATTAAACAGATCCAAACAAATGAAAGAATAGAAGGCAATGTGAAATATCTCATGGGAAAAACCACTGACCTGGAAAATAGATCCAGGAGAGATCATTTAAAAATTATTGGACTACCTGAAATCCATGATCAGAGAAAGAACCTAGAAATCATCCTCCAAGAAATTCTCAAGGAAAACTGCCCTGATGTTTTAGAACCAGAGGGAAAAATAGAGGTTAAAAGAATCCACCGATCACCTCCTGAAAAAGATCCCACAAAGAAAACTCCTAGGAATATTATAGCCAGGTTCTGGAATTCCCAGATCAAGGAGAAATTACAAGCTGCCAGGAAGAAACAATTTGAATATTGTGGAAGCACAATCAGGATAACCCAGGATCTGGCAGCTTCTACAGTGAGGGATCGAAGGGCTTGGAATATGATATTCCAGAGGTCAAAGGAGCTGGGATTAAAACCAAGAATCACTTACCCAGCAAAACTGAGTATCATGTTTCAGGGGAAAATATGGTCATTCAGTGAAATAGAGGACTTTCAAGCATTCTTGATGAAAAAATGAGAATTGAATAGAAAATCTGACATTCAGATACAAGAAGCAAGAGAAGCATGAGAAGGTAAACAGGGAAAAGAAATCATAAGGAACTTATCAAAGTTGAACTATTAACATTCCTACATGGAAAAAGATCATTGTACCTGATGAAACTGTTCTCAGTATGAAAATAGTTGAAGGGAATATATATATATATATACACACATATATAAGTCTACATAGGAAGGTATATGGGTGTATGAATACATATGTGAAAGTGTATATATATATGTGTGTACAGGTATACATAGAGGGCACAGGACCAATATAATGGGAAGGGATGATACTTAAAAGGTGAAATTAAGAGGTGAAAGAGGAATATAATGAGAGGAGATGGGGAGAGACAGAATGGGGTTAACTATCTCATACAGAAGAAGCAAGGGGAAATGGTTACAATGGAGGGGAAGAACAGGAAGGCAAAAGGGAATGGATCAACCTTATTTTCATTGAATTTGGCTTAGGGAGGGAATGACATACACACTAAATAATGTATCTCACCCTACAGGAGAGTAGTGGGGAAGGGAATGAAAAGGATGATGAGGGGAGGGAGGGCAGGTTGGGTGGGAGGGAAGTTGGAAGCACCCGCTTTTGAAAAGGGACAGGATCAAAGTAGAGAATAAAACAAGTGGGAGGTGGGATAGGAGGGAGGAAAATATAGTCAGTCATTCACAATATATCTATTATGGAAATGCTTTGCACAGTTGCACATGTACCACCTATACTGAATTGCTTATCTTCCCAGTAAGGGTGAGTGAAGGGAAGAAGGGAATGAATCTGGAATTCAATGTTTTAAAATCAAATGTTTAAAAAAATATATGTATGTATATATATATATATATATATATATATATATCATCAATCAATATGATTTTATATGTAACTGCTAAATAAGATATACAGGCACTGGGGCATAGAGATCCACTATGCCCTACTGGAAAGTCAGAGGGGGTATGGGAGAAGATATGGGAGAGAGTAGATTGGAGGATGGGATATCCTGTGGGATTATTATTTTGGGGTGGTGGGTAGGGGAAAAATGGGGAGAAAAGTTGTAACTCAAAATCTTGCGGAAATGAATGATGTAAACTAGAAGTTAATAAAGCATTTGATTAAAAAAAAAGTGACAGAGAAAATGTTAATGCAGATTAAGCTTTAAAAAGAAAAGAGAATTTCAATTTTGTTTTTGTTTCTCTAGCACCTAAAACAATTCCTGACATATAGTAGGTTCAGCTAGCTCAGTGGATAGAGTGCCTGGCCTGGAGTCAGGAAGACCTGAATTCAAATCCAGCCTCAGATACTAGCTCCGTGATCTTGAGCAAATTAATTAATCCTCTGTTTCCTCAATGGCAAAATGGGGATAATAATAGCACCTGCCTCCCAATGTTGTTGTGATGATCAGATGAGATAATAATTGTAAAGCACTTATTACAGTGTCTGGCACATAATAGGCACTATATAAATGTTAGCTATTATTCTTTTGTTGGTTATTATGCTTCATAAATGCTTATTGATTGATTGATTGTTATTCCATTCCTTTCTCTTTTCCCCCTCCTGTCTTCTCCTCTTTTCTTTCCTTATCTTCCCCTCCCTTGTTTTTATTTTCTTTACTTTTCTCTTTTTCTTAAAAACAAAATCCTGCCAGCTCTTAGAGCAAAAGTGAAGTAAGCAAAGCTTCCTTTGGCAATAGTTCTCTGCATCTTGATCTACATCTAAAGAACAGGAAGAGCGAAAAAGATTTTAGAGTGTACTCAAATTGTCCACTAGGCCCTGTTTTACAATTAATTCAGTGTCAAAGGCTGGAAAAGTTCATATGCTCCTCACCAACTCTTCTGTGCCAGACACTCCAATTGTCAGCTGTTTGTTTTCACAAAATTTATCATTGTTTCCTGGAAACCATCAGCCCCAGTTCCCAGGGTGGCTAGTCTCAGCTCTTGGAAAGTTTCTTGGGAGATAGGCCTCTAAAAGGGAAGCCTGACTGATGGTACAGTTTTTAAAGACTAACTTCAAGATAACACTGAGATAAAGAACGCATGGAGTAGTAGAATAGCATTGGACTGGAAGTCAGAAGACCTGGGATCTTATCCTGGCTCTCTCAATCACTTGCTGTGTGACCCTAGATATCTCTCTTAACCTCTGGGAGTTTCAATTTACATCTCTAAAAGTGAAGGAAGTAGGTTAGATGATTTCCAAGGTCCCTTCCTGCTCCCAGATTTTGAGATCTGAGCATTAATCAATTCCCATGGAAATGAATGAATGTTTAAAAGCATTTATTAAGTACTATATCTACTATATTCTAAGTGCTGATGATAGAAGAGACAACATATATAGAGATATGGTTACCAGGGAAGGGTATTTGGGTTTAAGAAGTCATACTGATGATGAGTAGAGCCATGTGGGAATTGACTACAATGCTCTTTCTAGTAGCAATGGCAGTATTGATTTGATTATATTTCCCAAAATAAATAAGAACAAGGTATACATAAGGCAGGGTAGATAACAAGGACATGACTAAGGAAGAATATGGTGGGTCATAGATGGGGCCATTGGATATAGTGAGTTTATATTTACCAATCAAGACATTGCAGGACCCAGGGTATGAGTCCAGTGCTAGGCACATAGTAGGAGCTTAAAAAGGTTTTTATTGTCTGGGTCTTAATTTCCTTGCCTAGAGTATTACAGCTAGAGATTATTACTCAATTCTTCTTAAAATGTAATTTTATTTTATTGTGAACTTAACAAAACAGCAATCAACATGAGAATTTTCATATACCTATCAGAACAGAAAAATGGGATTAACAATGTAGCTGAAAATCTGTACCGCCTACAGCTTCTCTCTCCAAGTATACAAACAATGGTTGTGTTATTTTCAAAGCTTTGGTGCTTGTCTGTGTTTCCTGTTCACTATCCTCATGTTGTCTTTTCTCATTTTTCTTAAGGCTCTCAAAAGCTCTCATCTCTCCTTTATTTCTCCTCCCAATTGAAAAGAAGAAAAACAAATATGCATAGTCAAGCAAAACAAATGCACACATTGGCCAAGAATACATGTTTTATTCTGCATCATACCGTCAGGAGGAGAGTGAGGACATCCATCATTGGTTCTTTGGAATTGTGGCTGATAATTGCATTGATCAGAGTTCTTATGGCTATTCAATTATAGTGAGCAAGCATTTATGATGTATTCATACTTACTGTTGGTAAGGCATTTTATCAGTTAGTTCCTTGTGAGATTACTGGGAATACTTGATAGATGAGTGAGAGTTGGACAAAACTGACCTAAACAGAATTTTTCTCCTAGACCCATCCATATCAAAGAATCAATATTTTTTCATTGAATATTTACTACAGGCATAGCGTGGGACTGGGCTTTGGAGCAATACGAATAATACACAGGAGATAACAGCAAATAATATGTGGCATGATCTAATTAAAGGATAAATTGTGTAGAATAAACTACAAATGTTGCTGTAGTCCCCCCTTCCACTCCCCTACCCTCTTCTGCAGTAACTTGCAGATTCCTGGGTTAATTAGAGAAGTCTCATGAAGAAGGTCTAGAAGCATATGTTGGATTTAGATAGGGAAAGCAGAGAGTGTATAGAAGAGGACATTGTAATAGCATAGTCAGTACTGAGGATGGCATAGTCATAGGACAGTGATGAGATTGTCCTTACTGGAACAGGGGGCATAAGAGTAGAATAGGAGATAAAGTTCAAAAGATAAGATAAAGCCAGATCTTGAAGGACTTTGAATGCTAAGCAGAAAAGTTTAGCCCACTCATTTCTGTCCCCTTCTCTGCCCAATGTGTGCTGTGTCCAGTGGCATTTACTTATCAACATAAAAGAAGACAATTTACTTATAAAAGAAGAGGCATGGAATATATCTCAATCCACATATACCATGATATATGAAAGCAGCTGGCTCTGGCCTTTTTATTCTGAAAGTCCTGGACCTGTTCATTTATATGAAATTACATCGTTCTACTAGCAGTGGCTTCTTTAAGAAAAAAAAAGAAAGAAAAAAAAGAGGGTTCTTGTATCTTTTGCCTGTTATGGCTTCTTAAAAGTGGGAAATGAGCAGCCCATTATTGTTCTTGGATCCACAATCTAAGTTCCTGAAGCAAGAATTTACCTCTACCTAGGAGGAAGTGATGTCCATGTTAATACCCAAGACGGAAATGTGTGCCCAGAAGATTAGCCTCATTGTGTGTATCTGGACGCTTTCCACCAACTTTGTTTATGGGACATATTGTTTTTCTGAAGTTGTTTGCTCCTGTTCTTCTTACTTGCAGATCTCATTGGGCCTTCTTGGCTACAGAGATGATCAGACTTACTGGTAGTCTTGAGTCCAGGCAGGAAGGACCTACTTAAAAGAAGTTCCCAGGAGACTTACTGAGACTCCATCTGACAGGACAAAGATCAAGGAAAGCTCACCGTCTCTCACTTTAAAAAGCAAACCCCAAGACTGAGGGGGTGGGTTTTATTATTTTGTTTTTGGTTTATTTATTTATTTCTTTGATTTCATTTTAAATAAGATCCTCGACAGAGTACTTTCCTGGCTGTTACTGCCATAATGTTTTAGGTTAGTTTGTGTATCCAACGCCAGTTTACCTCTGCACACTTCCATTTGTTTCTGGAATTTTGAGCATGATAATGATGATATTATGACAGGAGCATCATAACATTAGCCTCTGTGTGCCCATTTGGTCCAAAGAACTTAGCAGATGGTGCCTGAATATTGTGTGGTTAACACTGCCCTCTCAGAGACTTACAGGCATTTCTCCTAGGGTGGTCCCATTTTGTCATCCCAAGCAGGAGAGCTAGTTGTCTCTGGCACACTGTTTGTATGCCAACTACTAACATGTGCTGTTTTATTATTATCCCAACCACCCACCCTCCCACCCAGACTGTACCATCAACCACCTCTGCTCCCACCCTTCCTTAGCCTTCATTAGATCTGGGCCACAGCTTAGGCAGAAAAGAGTACAGAATGGATTAAATCATCTTCTTCAGATGTCTGGGAAACTTTTTTAAAATAATTGTTCTAGTTAATCTGTTCTCCTCCTGCCCCCGACCCTGTTATATAAATTTATATATTTAATGTTATTGTATAATATAATATACATTATGTATATATTTTCATATATTTACATATTTTTGGACCTTTTATATAAATTTTTAGAGCACCTTCAAGAAACAGCATGGAACCACCTATATGCTTTACAGCATAAATCACATTTCCTTTAGCACCATAAGATTGAAAACTAGAAGGAAACTTGGAGACCATCTACTCCAACCACCTTTTGTTTACAGATGAATAAAGTGAGGCCCAGAAAGGTGAAATGATTGTTCTAGGTCACACAGTGGCAGCACAGAGCTGGAATTCAAACTCAGAACCTTTGATTTCCAAATAAAGTTATCTTTCCACTACAGCAGGCTGCTTCTCCACAAAACCCTCCTTTACTAGTTCAGTTTTCTTTGTCCCTCCTCTCCTCTGAACTCCTGCGGCATTTAAAGGCTTCTGTAATGATAACTCATAATTATATTATTAGGGTTTTTTAAGGTTTGCAAAGTACTTTAAAAATATCATCTCCCTTTATCCTCACAACAACCCTGGGAGATAGATACTATTATTATTATTCTCATTTTACAAATGAGGAAAATGAGGCAGACAGATTAAATGTCTTGTCCTGGGTCACTCAGCAAGTGAATGACTAAGACCAGATTTGAACTGTGCCACCTACGTGCCTTGACTGTAAAGTTCTTTAGTATAGTACCTGGGGATATCTCTTCCCAATTAACACTGCAGGTACCCAAAGAAAATGCCTACCCTTGGTTCTCTGTGGTCTTAAGTCCCCATGGATGTGTTTACTTTCAATAGTCTGAGGGCACAATTCAAGGTTCAAGGCAAAGATAGTTAATTAAATGTAAGGAAACAGTAAGAAAAGCAGCAACAAAGTATTTCCTCCTTAAACCAGGAGTATACTGTCTTATAAATATGTGCAGCTTCTGGCAGAAACATCAGTAGCCAAATAACATTAACCTCTGTGTGTCCATTTGGTCCAAATGACTTGGTACCACTACATAGAAAACGTGTGTAAAAGGTACACAGGCAAGATACATCTGTGACTAAATTGTACATCTGAAGAGGTGCACATGTAAGATATTCATGTGGTCAGGGCAGATACGTGGAGGGGCAGCTGCTGATACTGACTGGTCCTGCCAGGCCTAGTCCCCACTGCTTTTCTAGTCTCCTCTGATGGTTCAGACGGCTGGTTTGGATGGGTGCTTCTTGCCACTTCCCGCTTCTGGCTTAGCTAAAATCTTTGTATATCTCTTTCCAAAGGGAGCATAGTACATTATACTCTTAGCTTAAAGCCCGTAAGTTTTTTCTTGTCATAACTCTTTTAGAAAAAAAGGAAGAAGACAATGATTGATACTAGCAAAAAGCCTCTCTTCAGATTTTCTCTTATTTCCTCTGAGTCTTGGCTAGGAGATCCTGGTTTCCCTAGTGGGATATTCTCAGTTCCAGAAGCCAAATTCTTTAGAATAAAGAATGAGTTTCCCCATCTAGCTAAATGACCTCAGGTTTAAACTTTTTTTTTTTTTTTTTTTTTTTTTCTTTTGGGGGGCGATTGGGGTTAAGTAAATTGCCCAAGGTTACACGGCTAATTTTTTTCTGTGTGGGTGTTAAGTGTCTGAGGCCGAACCGAACTCGGGTTCTCCTTACTCTGGGGCCGGGGCTTTACTCACTGCACCACCTAGCCGCCCCTAAACTTTTCTTTAGACTAAATTTCCTGGTCACTAAATTTGGGGCCTTTATGGGCAACCCCACTCTAGTTCACATATATCTCCTAATTTTAATGTCTGAAGGCTAAACTACAAACAAAATAGTGATTATTTTCCCAACAATTTTGTGATTTGGGGCTCTCTGGTTTTCAAACTCTAAGCCTCTTCTATTTTCTCAAGCATGTGAGTTATAGGGAATTGTCTCCTCCATTCATTCCCCAGTTCAGTTAACAAACTTACCCTTTCCCTAGCTATTATAATCAGCCCATGCTTCTTGGGCACCCCCTTATCTCATCTGATTATAATGACAAGCCACTAAGATAGGTGCTATTATCATCCTCATTTTACAGATAAGGAAGAGGAGAAGTTAAAAGATTTTGCTCAGGATCACTCAGTTTGAAAATGTTTGAGACAAACTTTAAAACCAGGTATTCTTGACTCCACATCAAACATTCTTTCTCTTTACATAATACTCTGCCTCTTTCTTTGGAGCCCAGTTTAGCATTTAATTATATTCTGTCTTGTACTGTTTTTTTCATGTGTTAAGTTTGACTCCCCAAGTATGTACTTGAAAACAGATACCCTTTCTCATACTTGGTCCACATTATCTCCACACAATGTGAGACATTTTCTTCATTTATTCAACATGTATTTATTGAATAATGTGAAAGATACTATTCTAGATGGTTCTGTTGAGTACCAAGCATTAGCCTAATCAAAACTTGTTGCTTGATCAGCTAGTTAAATATAGTCCTTGGGATGCATGCTGGGTGAGTGACATAAGTTTAGTCCTAACTCTGCTATGATTTGAGGCTGTCCACTTTAACTGTCTCGTCCTCAGTCTGCTTATCTGTACAATGGGGAGATTTGGACTTCCTGTTTTTGATCTCAGTGGTGTCTTCCAAATCTCAAGTTTGCTGAATTTTTGAGTGTCAGTGATATTATATTTTAATGAATTCCATATGCTATTTGCATTAACTCAACCCCTGGGATGAGTTCTAGACTGTGTCTTATCAGATTTTATATTGATAAAGTTTCAGTACATTAAAGTTTATCAGTCTGCTGCTCTGCAATCCAGTTAAATTCAACGAATGCCTGCTGAACACCTACAAGGACAACTAGGTGGCACAGTGTCAGACCTGGAGTCAGTAAGTCCTGAGTTCTTTGCTTCCTTTGCCTGCTCATTTTGCCACTCAATTATTTGACTTTTGGGCTTTTTGCCACAGTAGGACTCTGCCACCAGACAGGGGAGTTTTCGTCCCAAATGCTGGGGTTTTCTCAGCTGCCGGAGGTATTAGATGGGTGCCCTCTCTGAGGTCTCCACACGCTCTGGCAAGCTGGACACATGCCCCAGGACCTCTACCCTAAACTGCAATCCAGATCCAAGCAGGTTAAAGCAAGAGCCATTACCCCTCAGCCTGGTGCTTGGTCCCCCTACACTCTGCAGGCCAGGAGCTGAAGCCACCACGTGGTGCTGGCAGGCTGTGCTGGCGTCTCAGCGGTTTCTCACCCGGGGGTAAAAGCCACGCACTCCCACTTACTGGGTCCCAAAGTCCAGACTGCACTGGCCTCTCACCTTGTCCTTTGCATCTATGTATTGATAAATCTGGAAACGGCCACAGCTGCTGCTGATCTGGAGTCCCTCTGGCAGGCAGCTGGTCAGGCCTGGCAGGCGGCTGGTCAGGCCCGCCCTGGGGCTAAAGCCTCGGTGTGGTGCTGGGCTCAGCTCCCAGACGCTGCGCTGGCCGATTCCTGCCGGCCTTCCGGGCTGTCCTCAGTGGGAGGTTAGCTTCTCTGTGTCATTTTGTGGGTTCTGCAGCTCCAAAGTTTGTTTAGAGTCCCCTTTTTACATGGATTGGGGAGGGTGGAAGCTGGAGCCGCGGGAAGATCATGCTTCTAATCCACCATCTTGGTTCTGCCCCCCCCCAAGTCCTGAGTTCAAATCCAACCTCAGATGTGTATTAGCTGTATGACCCTGGGCAAGTCACTCAATGACCTATTTGCCTCAGTTTCCTCATCTGTAAAATCAGCTGGAAAAGGAAATGGCAAGCCACTTCAGTATGTTTGCCAAGAAAATCCCAAATGAGATCATGAAGAGTCAGACATGACTGAAATGACTAAACAACAACTACAAACACCTGCTATATGCAGGAATCTCTATGCTAGGCACTGTGCAAGATAGAAAGGATCAGTAAGACACAGTCCCTATCTTTAAGGATCTTAGATTCTTCTGGCCAGTAACTAAGTCAAATGGAATCTCTGATGCTACCTTTTTGTTTGTTTGTGGTTACTCACTTGGCTTGGGGATGGGGGAGTATCAGGAGAAGAAGGTCTGGGGAACTCCTCCCATCTAAATCAACCTTGAGAAAGGAAGACTAGGCTGATAGTTTTTGTTCTGAGGAAAGTTCTCCTTGATTCCTTTCTTGAATCTGAGTCCAACATTCTGGACCTCTCTCTGATAGCTAGCCAAAACTGTACCTGGGGTAACTTCCATTTTCCGGGGGGAAGGGATGACAGAACAGAGGATAGTCCTACTACGTACGAAGCTCACCAGAAATGTATGCCTGTTCCCTAGAGACTCCTGGCGTTCTCCCCTTGAGGAGCTGGGAGAGGTGGACCTTTCCAGAGGGGCATCATAGTGATGGGATCCTGAAGGTCCCTGAAGGAAGGGATGACAGAACAGAGGACAGTCCTACTACGTACGAAGCTCACCAGAAATGTATGCCTGTTCCCTAGAGAGTCCTGGCCTTCTCCCCTCGAGGAGCTGGGAGAGGTGGACCCTTCCAGAGGGGCATCATAGTGATGGGATCCTGAAGGTGGAAACTGGGGCAATTACATGCTAGACTTCTGAAGGATTTCAGGCCAGGGTTTAGGGACTGAGATGGCTGGTGTGCTCTCTCTGTCTCACAGCTTCTGGATCCTGTGACCAAGCCCATGCCAGTAGCGTCTCTGCTCTGCCCACATCATTGTCCCTTCTGGATGACCTCCTTCTGTAACAAACTCGCCCCTCCTACCACCTTCCTTGGCTGTCCTATTTTTGCCAGGCCTGTTAGCAGTTCTCCGTTTTCTTAGAGGAAGTAGAATGCAGTGAAGTATACATAAAAGGCTTTATGAGCCAGGGAACTAGAGGGTTTATTTCTGCTTTTGCCTTGCATGGGATTCACGTCTCAGCATGATCTTTGCCCCATGAGCACATATTTAATTTAATTCACCATCACCCCCAAATAGTTTTCTGCATGGCTACCATTCAACTGCATTTTCTAATTTGGAGTATTGTTGTTCTTCCCAGGGTGTACAACTACAATGTTCTATATTAGATTTCATTTTATTTCCTTCCTTTCCCTGCCTCTTTGGAATCTGCCAGTTTTTTTTTTCCCAAAAACTATTCAAGTACTCTTTCTCTTTGTGGGTCTCTGACACTTTCTGTTTTCCTCTTTTCACCACCTTATAATGCTAATTGACCCCTACCCTTACAGCATTAACTGTTAGTTCCCCTTTCTCAAAACACTATATTATAAGAAAAAACATTATAGAGGACAGTTAGTGCCATAAGGATTGTGATTCATAGGAATATGTTTTGGGCAAGAGGGATGGGGAAAACACTGCCATAGGATCAAGCAAGGCCTGGGTTGGGGATGACTTGAGGATTGAAAAAGATAGGGGGCCCCACTGAGTAGCTGCAGGCATGTACTTGAGGGAAAGGATTGGAAATAAGAGGTAAGGAAGAAGCCATGAGAAGTAATTAGCATTGGATGGGATTGGACTGGTCTAGTCTCTACAAGTTGGCCAACCTTTACATAATGCTTTAAGATTTAAAATTACTTTCATACGTTTTCTCATTTGATCTTCACAATAACTCTGTGAGGTGAGTAATACAGGTGCTACTATTCTCATTTTACAGATCAGGAAACTGAGACTTATTTAAGTAACTTGCCCATGATCATTCGACCTGCAAGTATAGGATTTGGTATTCCTGCCCAGGTCTTCCTAAGGTCACTATCCTCTGCATTATGCTATCTCTACATTGCTGCAAATGTTACAGCAAAACAACTTGGTAGGGGCGTTAGGCAGGGTATGGCTATGCTGTGCGTTACTTACAGCAGTTGTACTCAATCAATCATTACCTCTTAGCATTGGTCAAATGTACCTTTAGACTTAGGTAAGATGAGAGACTTAAATAGACTGTTGCAAAAGGGAGAGAAGTAGAAATAGATGGGATAGAGGCAGGGGTTAATACTTAAAAGTAATAATGAAACACATCTTAGTTCCAGGTTCTTAAAAACTCTGGGGGCAGGCTTTTCCCTTGTCCCTCTCTTGATTAGTCATTCTTAAATGACTAATTTTCTTGCTTAGACTCATATAATACTAAAGATTGAAGGGAACTTAGAGATCATTTAGGCTAATATCCTGATTTTGGAGATAAGGAAAACTGAGGCTAAAGAAGTGAATTAACTTGCCCACAGTGTCCCACGGTACTAGAATGCAGGTCTCTTGACTCCCAGCCCAGGTTTCTTTCCACTACAATTCACCAACTTATGGACTAAATCCTGTTCCCTTGTAAATTCAGAATGATTTAGGAAAAAACTATGTTTTCTTTCTAGTAGGGAGAGGAAGCATGCTAGGTTATGTTATATTCTAGGCCAAGGGTAGGGAACCTGCGACTTTAAGGCCACATGTGGCCCTCTAGGTCTTCAAGAGCAGCCCTTTGACTGGATCCAAACTTTATAGAACAAATCCCCTCAAAAGAATTTGTACTGTAAAACTGGGATTCTCTCAAAAGGCCACACCCAAGGACCTAAAATGTAACATGTGGCCTTGAGGTTGCAGTTTCCCCACCCCTGCAATATTTCCCCCCACTATCAAAGACAAAGTCTGTTCTGGGGTGTCTTTCTTATTACTATGTATAACTTCAGAGTCTTGAAAAGTTGACCAAAGCTCAGAGAAAGGTAAGGGACTTGTCCAGGGTTACTGTGGAGCACAAGTGACAGAGGGGAGGTTTGAGCCTTCCATGCCAGATGTAGCCATTCAGTCATTAGGCCAATATGTCTCTAACCATTAATCCAGCCTTGCTGAGCAGTTGACACCAGTGTTATAATGAGGTACTGCTTTATTTCCATTTCCCTCTGGAAGGCCTGGCAATAAAGGGTAAGCTTGTTCTCAGGCTGTCCCCTCACTTGAGGTCTCTGCTTGCCCTCAGGAAAAGCTGATTTCAAACCTCTTACTTCCTGTCAACAATGCTTCTATTACTTCTCAAATTTGCTCCCCCTTTCCAGCCTCTCTGTTCCCTTTCCCTCCCATGTTTTCTAGAATCCACCTTCATTTTCCAGTTCCTATTCCTGCTCATGCTCAGTGAATTTCCACCAAAGATTAGCAGCTTGCCAGGAGCCAGGAACAATTCTGCATGTTCAGGGTTGAATGGCCAGAAGTTTTGAATCATCGAAGCTGGCTTCATATTTTCCTTTGTTTAGTTCAGGTGGGGCTTTATTTTTTGTCTGTGTGTGTGTGTGTGTGTGTGTGTGTGTGTGTATTAGAAGTGGTGTTCCCTGTTCATTTCAGGGGGGTGTTTTCTGTTTTTTTCCCCCTCCTTTCACAACAGAATTCACAGAAATTCAAGGCATGAAAATGAAAGGAATGCTTCACCAAAATAATGACACTATTCTTTTTTACCAAAATAACCAAATCCAGGTTTTTACAGGAAGGGAGAACAAGATTAATTCAAATCTCTGACATGTCAAGCATTTATTCTTCTAAGTTTAAAAAAAAATGCAGGAATTGGGTGGCTAGGTGGCACAGTGAATAGAGCACCACCAGGAGGACCTGAGTTCAAATTTGACCCAGATGCTTAACACAAAATTAGCTGTGTGACCTTGGGTAAGTCACTTAACCCCAATTGCCCTCCCAAAAAAGTAAAAAATTAATATTGGGGGGGGGGGGCTAGGTGGCACAGTGAATACAGCCCTGGCCCTG
>NW_027187276.1:19106-32167 GCF_028583685.1 Petaurus breviceps papuanus
GGCCTTAGACACTTGACACACTAATCCTGTGACCTTGGGCAAGTCACTTAATCCCAACTACCCTTCCTCCTCCTCCAAAAAGCAAAAAAAAAAAAAAATGCAGCAATCTTTTAGCTCCTAGAAAGAAAAAAAGAGCAATCTAGTTCATTATTTTTGTTTTTATTATATTAGAGAAGCCAAAAGTCTGTTCCTCTGAGCTTATGCTACTCCTAAGGCAAGCAATGTAGGCTACCTTTGGGTTGACCCAGACTAGAAAGACTTATTATATGCCCACTATGTGCCAAGTACTATACTGAGCACAGGAGATACAAGGAAAGACAAAAGACAGTTCCCTTCCTCAAGGAGATCACAACCTAATGAGGGAGACACCAAACAAACAACTACGTGCAAACCAATTATGTACAGGATAAGTAGGAAATAATCAACAGAGGGAAGTTAATAAAATCAAGAGGAATTAGGAAAGATTTCCTGTTGAAGCTTCCTTTAGAAGGTGGGATTTTAGGTGGGATGCCAGGGGATCTAGTAAGTGAAGGTCTGTTTCACTGGATCAAAGAATACATGGGAGTGCCTTCAAGAGATGTGGTAAGAGTAAAATCAACAGCTTTGGCAACATATTGGACAGGCTTTGAGCCTGAGGAACTAGGAGGGTGGCGCAGTTCTCAGCAGTAATAAAGAGTTAAGAAAGGATGGAGGGTTTGGAAGAAAGATAAAGAGTTCAGTTTGGGACATGTTGAGTTTAAGATTTCCATAGGACGTCTAACTAATAGATACTTGGAGATATAAGACTGGAGATCAACAGAGAGGTCAGAACAAGACAAACACCTTTGAGAATGATCAGTATTCAGATAATAACTGAATCCATAGGAGATGAGATCACCAAATGAAATAGTATAAAGAGGACCCAAGACAGAGAGAGTCCTGTGGAATACCCACAGTTAGTTGCTGTTTGTCCTTCATTTTGAAAAGGACCAATGACATCAGAGGGTGATGTCCTGACTTGCACATAATTTGAATTTAAGTGAGGCAGAGTTGCACAAAATCATCAGCTTCACTCTCTCTTCCAGGGTCATCAAAATCCAGTGGCAAGACAAAAGTCAAGACTACTGGTAATGGCCCAGGATGCAGTGGAGGACCTTGGCATCTTCCATGTCTGACCAAGCTCTAACTCTCCACAGTGCCTGCTTCAGCTGCATCGTGGCCTTTGGAATAAATTGTTCTCATCTAATAGTATACTTTGATCTGCATTCAGACTCCATTGGTTCTTTCTCTGGATGTGGATAGAATTTTCCATCGTGAATCTTTTGGAATTGTCTTGGGTCATTGTATTGCTGAGAAGAGCTAAGTTGATCATAGTTGATCAGTAGATGGTCTGCACAAGGAGTTTAGCTACACAAGGGAGGGGAGATATAGATTAATAGTTATTAGAGATGGAATGATCAAGGCAGGGTTTCTTGAGGATGGGGGAGATATGGGCATGTTTGTAGACAGTAGGAAAGCAACCAGCAGACAAGGATAGATTGAAGATAACTGAAAAAGTGAGGAGAATAGAGGGGACAATCAGCTGGAGAAGATGGGATGAAATGGTATCATTGTACTTGTACAATGGTATCACTTGTATAGAGGTGTTTGCCTTGGTAAGGAGAAGGGCCACTTCTTCCCAAGAAACAGGGGAGAAGGAGTAGATAGTAGCAGAAGGCATCTGAATGTTATAAGATGAGGAGGAGGAGAACTGGAAACTTTCTGTCAGTGCCTCAGTTGTTTTTAGTGATGTATGAGGCAAAGTTCTCAGCAGAAAGGGAGGGAGGAGAGGAGCCACCAGAGGTTTGAGGAGAAACGAAAAGGTTTGGAAGAGCTGCTATGATGAATAGAATAATGAGTCTATTAATAATGTGTAAAAGAATTGCCTAGCAGCATTGAGGGTCTTGTTGAGATTATGTCACATAAACTTGTAGTGGACATATTGAGGACAATTGCATGATTTTCTCCACCTTTGTTCAATAGCACATGTATAGGAGAAAAAGGAGTGGATAATAGTAGGAATCCAAGGCTGAGGCTTGGCAGGACACAATCAGTGATATGGTAAGAGGGTAAGGGACACAGAAGAATAAGACAGTATAGAGCTATACTTGTTCATTGAGTGTTTAAGGGAGAGCCTATATGTATTTTTTTTAAGCAATTGGGGTTAAGTAACTTGCTCAAGGTTACACGGCCAGGTGTTTCTGGGTGGGTAATAAATGCCTGAGCCCGGATTCAATCCCCAGGTCATCCCGAGACTGGGGCCAGTGCTCTTACTTGCTGTGCTACCTGGTTGCCCCGAGCCTATATGTATTTTGAAGTCTCCTAGTGTGAAGGTAGAAGTTGAAGGGGAAAGACTGTCAGGAAGGTACTCAAAGAATTGAGGAAAGTCTTCATTTAACATGTCAATTTCCAGCAGAGCCCAGCACTCTTGGGAGAATTCAAAGAAATAAGGAGACAAAGATGCTCAAGTTGATAGCCATCTAATGGAAGAGGTACAAAATCAACCAGAAAATTGAATTCAGTAGACATTTAAAAAAATTTTAGTTGTTTAAAGTTTTGTTACTTTTTATTTGTTTTATTAAAAAACATTTTGGGGCAGCTAGGTGGCACAGTGAATAGAGTACAGGCCCTGGAGTCAGGAGAACCTGAGTTCAAATGCTGCCTCAGACACTTAACACTTACTAGCCATGTGACCTTGGGCAAGTCACTTAACCCCAATTTCCCTGCCCTCCAAAAAGCAAAAAAAAAATTTTTTTTAAACAAAAAAAGCATTTTGTTTTTACACCAGATATTACTCAACCACTGTACCCCTATTGAAACCTCCCTCATAATAAAGAAAGAGTTAAACAAAATGAACCAATGCAACCACATCTGACAATGTACACAATAGTAAACTCAGGTCTTCCTAACTCCAGGCCCAGTGCTTTATCCACTGAGCCATCTACTTACCCCTAATATTCTGCTGTACCCCCTTTGTACCCCTTTCCCCATTGAAAGGACAGAAAATGTATCTTTATGTATTCTCCTAGACTAAGATTAGTCATTGAATTTAACATGAGAGCAACTACTTTTTGGAATTATTTTTATTTACATTAGAGTCATCTATGAATATATAGTCTCTTGGTTCTTCCTTTGCTCTTTAATAAATCTTGCCATGTCATAAGTCTTGCCATATTTCTCTTCTCGATAATATTCCATTACATTTATAGTCTGGTAGCCGTTTTTTTTGTGTAAGGTGGAAAAATACACTGGATGGATTACTATAGAAAGGAGGAGCAGGAATCATCTCCCCATCCTCTGGTTCTTACCCTTGCACTGTGGGCCTTCCCAGTCTTGTCCAATCACTCCCCTTTTCCTACCCTGACCTGGAATTATCTGCTGTCTAGTCAGCATAATCAGATCTACCCATCCAGAAGTATTTTCCTCCACATGCATAGAGTAGAACAATGGAGAAGGTAGTGGCTGGACAGCCTGACCCTCTCCAGATAGCAATATAAATTGACTTGCTTTATCTAAGGAAAACTCTGGATTCAGCTTTTATCCCACTTTAAGAGATTTATTTTTTAAAAATACACATTTTTTAAAAGATCAATAGTTCTCTTTCATATAAACTCTGAAGCCTTCTTGGGGTTCATTCCCCCAAACCCCTCCAGTGGAGACAAAATCCTGTTGATATAGAGGGTATGTGTTTGTTATTCCTTTCTGAATATTGTGACAATCACTATTCCTCTTTTGGAGCTCCTTGTTCAAAAATAAGGAAACATGAAAACCAGGAACAACCAAACTTTATCTAGTCAGTATTTGACCTGAGTAAACAGAAATTATAAATGTAACTTTAAAGAATGGAAAATTTTAAAGATATGCTCCATTGGACCAAACAGAAGAGAGATCTTTACAAACTGCTTTATAAAACAGTCAGACCAATTCACAGCACCACCAATAATATATTAATATGCCTGTCTTCCAAAGCCCCTCCAATACTATTTCTGTCTTTTATAATTTTTGACAGTTTGAGAAGTATGAGATAAAAATATTGGAGTTGGTTTAATTTGAATTCCTACTATTAGTGGTTTGGAGCATTTTATCTTAGAGTTAATTATTTTTTTCTTTGAACAATTTTTGTTCATATCTATGGTTACATCTTACATAATATAACATATTCGATGACAAACTTTGGTAGACTTGGCTCCTCTCAGCCATGCAAGGTTCTAAGATAACTCCAAAAGGTTCATGATGGAAAATGATAATCACATCTAGAGAAAGAATTATGGAGTATCAATGCAGATTGAAACACATGATTTGCTCTCTCCTTCTCTCTCTCTCACTTTTGTTTTGTTTTGTTTCTTCTTTCTCATGGTTAATTCCATTGGTTATAATTCTTCTCTACAACATGACCAATGTGAAAATATGTTTCATATGAATGTATATGTAGACCCTATATCAGATTGCACTCTGCCTTAGGGACTGAATGTTGTAAACTAAAAAATAAGTAAATTAAAAAAAAAATGCCATCTCCCATCTTCATACATTCTCACAAGTCATCCTCCTTTCCTGGAATGCATATATTTGCCACATATTTATGTGTTTAGCCAACACAGTGGGTAGAGAGTTGGGCCAGGAATCAGGAAGACTCATCTTCATGAGTTCAAATCTGGTCTCAGACATTTACTAGCTGGCTAAATCTGGCTAAATCCCTCAACCCTGTTTGCCTCAGGAAATGGCCAACCACTCCAGGTATCTTTGCCAAGAAAACGCCAAATGGGGTCATGAAGAGTTCGACATGACTGAAATGACAGAACAGCAATGACGACAAGCATAGGTTAAAATCCTGACTTTCTACTTCCTACTTGAGTGAACCTTAAATCACTTACGTCTCCAGGTCTCAGTTTCCTCATGTGTAAAATGAAGGAGCTGAACCAGAGAGTTTTGAATGTGTCTTCCAACACTGATAATCCATGCAAATTTGACAACAGGAAAAAAAAAAAACTTTCAAGAATATGGAAAAACATCTTAAGTGGGAACGTCTTAAGTGAGGGTTTTTCCTGAATTGGTCCAAAACCAGTAAATATAACTGTGGTGATTTGAGAGGATGACATGAATCTGTCATGCCATGAATCTGCCAATAATAATACCTCCACTGCCATGGCACCTAACATGTCCATGATTAGTCATTTCCTTAGTTTAAAGCATTGTCTCCAGCAGGTGCCTATCAAAATATTCACTATTTGAAAGAAGATAACACATTAGCAGCTCTTAATATAGAATAGTTTACCAGATCAGTTAGCTGCTAGCTAGAAGAGAGCAGAAACTGAACAGAGGAGACACAAGATAGGTGTGTTTTAATGCAGTAGCAGCAGTTATTGTGAGTTAAGATGGCGTATGTAATGGGGGATTGTTGGCAGAAACATCTCTTACACACCTTTGCATCCCCTGCAGTCCTTTCCTTGGACCACTCCATGGAATTGACCTCACTTTCTCTTGTATGATAGCTGTTTGTGTGTACATATCTTTACCCTGTGCCACTGTAACTTCCTTGGAAACAGGACTCTGGTCTTATTTATCTTTTCATCTCTAGCCCCTAGTACACACAAACAGCTATCATACAAGAGAAAGTGAGGTCAGTTCCATGGAGTGGTCCAAGGAAAGGACTGCAGGGGATGCAAAGGTGTGTAAGAGATGTTTCTGCCAATAATCCCCCATTACATACGCCATCTTAACTCACAATAACTGCTGCTACTACATTAAAACACACCTATCTTGTGTCTCCTCTGTTCAGTTTCTGCTCTCTTCTAGCTAGCAGCTAACCGATCTGGTAAACTATTCTATATTAAGAGCTGCTAATGTGTTATCTTCTTTCAAATAGTGAGTATTTTGATAGGCACCTGCTGGAGACAATGCTTTAAGCTAAGGAAATGACTAATCATGGACATGTTAGGTGCCATGGCAGTGGAGGTATTATTATTGGCAGATTCATGGCATGACAGATTCATGGCATCCTCTCAAATCACCACAGTTATATTTACTGGTTTTGGACCAATTCAGGAAAAACCCTCACTTAAGACGTTCCCACTTAAGATGTTTTTCCATATTCTTGAAAGTTCTTTTTTTCCTGTTGTCAAATTTGCATGGATTATCAGTGTTGGAAGACACATTCAAAACTCTCTGGTTCAGCTCCTTCATTTTACACATGAGGAAACTGAGACCTGGAGACGTGATTTAAGATTCACACAAGTAGGAAATAGAAAGTCAGGATTTTAACCTATGCTTGTCGTCATTGCTGTTCTGTCATTTCAGTCATGTCGAACTCTTCATGACCCCATTTGGCGTTTTCTTGGCAAAGATACCTGGAGTGGTTGGCCATTTCCTGAGGCAAACAGGGTTGAGGGATTTAGCCAGATTTAGCCAGCTAGTAAATGTCTGAGACCAGATTTGAACTCATGAAGATGAGTCTTCCTGATTCCTGGCCCAACTCTCTACCCACTGTGTTGGCTAAACACATAAATATGTGGCAAATATATGCATTCTAGGAAAGGAGGATGACTTGTGAGAATGTATGAAGATGGGAGATGGAATTTTTTTTAAATTTACTTATTTTTTAGTTTACAACATTCAGTCCCATAAGCTTTTGGGTTTTACGCTTTCTCCTCTTCCCTCCCTCCGCTATCCCCAAGACAGAGTGCAATCTGATATAGGCTCTATATATACATTCATAAGAAACATATGTTCACATTAGTCATGTTGTAGAGAAGAATTATAACCAATAGAATGAACCATGAGAAAGAAGAAACAAAACAAAACGAAAGTGAGAGAGAGAGAAGGAGAGAGAGAGAGCAAATCATGTGTTTCAATCTGCATTGATACTCCATAATTCTTTCTCTGGATGTGATTAGCATTTTCCATCAAGAACCTTTTAGCGTTGTCTTAGAACCTTGCATTGCTGAGAAGAGCCAATATCAAAGTTAGTCATCACACAATGTGGCTGTTACTGTGTACAGTGTTCTCCTGGTTCTGCTCCCCTTACCCAGCATCAGTTCATATACGTCTTACCAGGTTTTTCTGAAGTCTGCCTGCTCATCATTTCTTATGGCACAAAAGTATTCCATTACTTTCATATACCACAACTTGTTCGGCCGTTCCCCAATTGATGGGCATCTCTATTCCAATTCTTCGCCACCACGAAAAGAGCTGCTATAAACGTTTTTGTACATGTGGGTCCTTTTCCCATTTTTATGATCTCTTTGGAATATAGCCCTAGAAGTAATATTGCTGGGTCAAAGGGCATGCACATTTTTATAGCCCTTTGGGCATAGTTCCAAATTGCTCTCCAGAATGGTTGGATCAGTTCACAAATGGGAGATGGAATGTTGATGTGGGAGTTGATCCAATATTGTTTCTTTTTAAATTATATTTTTGCTTTAAAAATAATTTTAGATATTTGTTCTTTTTTTTCTCTCTACTTTTTAGAGAGTAAGTTGGAGGGGCTAAAGGCGTTTATAAAAATCAAATTAGGCATGAGACATTATACCTGTTAGGGGTAAGTGTAAGTAGAAGGGTCACATACTCCCCTTTTTTGGGCATGTAGAATCAAAACGATTTCACCTATTTGGATGTGGGAGGTGAAGGAGATGGTTAATTAAAACATTATTGAGTTTATAAAACTAGGTCACTGAAAGGATGGGATATCCCATCCTTTCAATAAGTTAGTTTGGAGGAGGGGTGGTTCAAGAGGGAAGATTTCTGTTTTGGACAGAAGATGGCTCAAGCCATTCAATGAAAGTCAGAGTGACTTGGGTTTTGAGGTGAAGTCAAATAGCTCTATTTAAAACACAATGAATTTTTTTTAAACCTGTCTTTTCAGAGCTATATTCCAAGAAATCAAAAATGAAAACCAGGAAGGACAAAAAGTAAATTGGGGGAAGTAAATTGGAGTTGGAAGAGATCTGAGGCAGGGAGAAAAATCAGGAGGCCATTGCAAGAGTCTAGGCACAAGGTGAATTCTACTGAATTAAGGTGGCAGTTGTAAGTAGAGAGAAGAGGTCAAAGCTGTATGTAAAGTACCTACAAAGAAAGTAGAGGGGACACCAGCAACTAATTGAATTATGACCAGTTTTCTTATAGGAGATGATATTTGAGCTGAATTTTGAAGAAAGCTAAAGATTTCATAAGGTAGAAGTGAGGAGGGAATGCATTCCAGGCACAGGGGACAGCTTGTACTGACCTTTGAGATGGAAAATGGAATGCTTTGTATGGAAAACATCAAGTAAGCTAGTCTGGCTGGAAGTCTTTCCAGTAATTTAGCATTGAAAGGGGGTGGAGGAAAGATTTAGATTGATAGCTAATGGCCAAGGAAGGGGTCAAGTGGAAGTTTTTAAAAGATAGGGTAGATTAAAGAAGTTCATGGAGAAGGATCTGATAGGGAGGATGAAGAGGAATCTGAATCATAGGGATTTAGGAAGTAGGAGACTGAAATTTGCTAGTTATAGGGCAGAGGAAAGTACCAGTTGATATCTGGCTTTTCAGTGGATGAGAGTAGGGAACTGCTCTCCATGGTAATGGATGTCAGGAAGGTCATGTAGTCAGAGCATTTACTTCACACCAACATTGTGTGGTAGGTAGTATAAAGAATTCTCTTTAAAGTGCAAACTACCACGGAGTCATGCATTTTTTTCCACTGGGTTCAGTCACCACAGTATACCAGTACTTGAACAGATGTGTTTTTTCTCAGGGATCAGCACAAGCTGGAGGAGAGGATGCCTTAGAAGGGAAAAAGAGTTGGTTTAGGAAGCAGACAGCATAGTTTTAAAACTGCTTTGACATTAAAATGAGGGGAATGGACTAGTAATAATAATAATAGCTAGTTTTAGAGAGTATTTTAAGGTGTGCTACCTATGTTAATTCATTTGATCCTCACAACTCTTATTTTTAGACGACTATTTTAGGTACTTTTTAAATTTCCTTTTTACAGATGTGGAAACTGAAGCTGAGAAAGATTAGGCTACTTGCCCAGGGCCACTGTGCTAGTAAGTATCTGAGAACTGACTCCAAGGGTAGTGCTCTATCCACTGTACCTCTAGATAACAACATTGCCCCTCAGGCTCCTTGTGTACTTAAGTCCCATAGACAATGACGTTTGTTTCACAGAAATTTCAGAAAGACCATAGTAAACATCTGGTCCGAGCAGTATCTCAACAAATCTCCATTTTGCATTAGACTCCATTAGACAAGTGCTCACTCATTTTAGTTTTAAAGCCCTTCAATGAAGAAGAATCACAATGATTTTCCATTTCACTTCTGCTGGGCAGTTTTTTCTTATATGGAATCTAAATTTATATGTTTGCAAATTCTACCCTTTATTACTAGTTCTGCTTTCTGGGGCCAAGCAGAAAAAGCTGCATCCCTCTTCTATGTGATAGCCCTTCAAATACTTGAAGAAAATCTGTATAGCCTTCTTAAATGTCATTGGGGGTGTTAGGGGAGAGAGACTAAGGGAAGTGGAGTCAGTGAAGGCTTGATTTAGCCCTGTGGTGATGAGATTAGAGGAGGTAAGTTTAACCTGTGAGGGACGTTTCATTCTTAGAGAGTTGAAATCCGGCAGAATAGCAGATGCAGAGTAGAGTGCTCTGGGCTAGGACTTCTTAAGCCTTTTCCACTCTCAACCCCTTTTCATCTGAGAAATTTTTACACAAATTTTTACACAAATATGGGTATATAAAATAAGTATAGAAATCAAACATTTACTGGTAATAAGCCATAAAGAAATTTATTTTAAAACAATTCTTTCCACATTTATTATTTACATATATACATTTATTATTTAAGGTGAAAACAAATTTGCATACTGAGATGGATGTGTTTGTTTAGTTTTACATAAAAATTAAGTCTTAGAGGAATATTTGATACTGTAGGACACAGCATCTTCAACATTTTTTTCAATTAATTGATATCTTTTTTTTTTATAATCATCAATGCTGAGAATTCCACTTTGCATAAATACATAATACAAAATGGCAGAAGCATATTTAGGACCACTTCAGAAATTATTGGAAATTCTGTCCTAATCCCAAACTAAAATTCATTTAATGCTTTTGTATGTACAGTAAAAACACTGCAATGTTTCTGGCAGTGCATATATTGTGTGTTCAGAACTAAGGCTGTGGTGAAAGTTGCTCAAATGCAACATGGGCAAGGGCTGCCAGAAACACTTCAGATTCATTACCTGTTTGATTTTTAATTAATTTTTGGTCGTTGCACCTTCAGAAACCTTTTACTGTTGCCAAATTTTTCATGACCCCCATATTCAGTTATGCAACCCCATGTGGGGTTGAGACCCATAGTTAAAAAAGCACCGCCAAGCTTTCCTACCATTATTTGCATTTTCCCTGTATCTGGAATGTCTTCCAATCATCTTTTTGTTTGTTGAATTTCTATCCAAATCAATTTGTCACCTCCATAAAATCTTTCCTGATCCTTTTAGTTAATGTTTTAGTGGGTACCTTTAGTCTCACAAACCCCTTTATTTTGCACCTGTCTAAATGCATATTTTGCATTGTGATTATCTGTGTACTGATCATAGCCCCTAATTAAACTATAAACTTCATGAAGTTAATGACACATAAAATTTGCTGACATCTAGCCTTATGTCTAGAATTGGTATTTAATGCTCCTTGAATTGAATTAAATTATATATCTATGATGAACATTTTCATTTATTAAAAGTATATTAAAAGAACATCAAAAAACTAAAAGAACATTCTGGTAACTTGGGAGGGAAGGTCACAGTAATCTGCGAGCTAAACTCTCTGAGAAAAAGCAAAGACTTCATTTACTTAGAATGTTCAGTTCTTCTAGGTAACAGCTAGCATATATTAAGTATTATTATTATTATTATAATTATATAATTATTATATATTAAGTATATTTCCTGATTCTGTGGAAAGGGGTAATTTCTGCAACAGCTAATAATGAAAGGAGATGTTACATTAAAATCAAGGACTATTTGTTTGGCTCAGATGTTTTAGGTGCAGGGGCAGTCTTGTTCTGAGAAAGGGGAATGGAAAAACTCTCCTATAAGGTCCCATATTGAATGCTTATGGAAAGCAATCAAGAAGAAAGACCTATGCATGGAAATTTAGGATTTAAATCAAGGTTAAATCCGTCGCATATTTTATTTGTGCTAATGGTGGAGTGAGAAGTGACTGAGCAATGTATCCGCAGCTCTGTTAGTATTCTATCAGTCCTTAAAGTCGGTAGGGAAGGAGCTCTCAATCTTAACATTTTTGTCATGAATCCCTTTTGACAGTAGGAAAGTAAAGCTTGCAGATTCTTCTCAGAAACACGTTTTTAAACAATTGAAGGAAATGCTACATTTCACTTAGAGTTTGGTGAAAACAAGAATGTATCTTTTTCCGTCCACGCTCGGTGCGCGGACTCCAGGTGAAGAACCTCTGCGGTGGGACACAGGTGTGGGCATCCCGCACCCAGGTGATCACACCTTCTCACGCTCTCTTAGAATCCCGAGCTTTACAGCTACACCCACGCACCTATCGCCCCCACCCAGCTGCCTCCGCCCCCCCCCCAGGGCGGGGCAAACGGCGAAAGGGGGCGGGCAAACCCCACACCGCGTGCACCTGCGCTCCCACTTTCTCGTGAGTTGCGGGTGGGTGGGCAGGGAGATGATGACCCGTGGCCACTGGGATGTAAAGAAGGAAGAGGGAGGGAGGCAGTGGAGGCAAAACCCTGGGGGCAGGGAAGGAGAGGAAGGGTCATTAGAGAAGGAAAACTGTCTGTGGGTGTGGGGTCGGTGCGTGGACTCTGCCCCCTGGGCCATACACGGTGGAGGACCGCGGGCGGCGAGAAGTCCCGGGTGCCGCCCACTACGCCGGGGACGCCTCAGCTGGGCCTGGGGGAAGGCGGGGGGGGGCCGATGGGAGACCCGGGAGGCAGCGGAGGGAGGAGGGGGGAAGTCTCGCGAGATCCCGCGGCGGCGACGGCGGCGTCGGCCGGGGGTGGCCGGGGAGGTGAGTTGGAGGCGGCGGCGGCGGCGAAAGGCTGGGGAGGGGGCGAGCGGCGCGGCGCGGGAGGTGCGCGGGGGTTCTCGCGGTCCGTGGCCTAGGGGGCGCCGGGGGAGGGGTGTAGGCGTGGGCGTGTGTGGGGGGACAATTGCTCCGCTTCCCTCGTGGCGGGGCCGCCCTCCGCCCCCACTCGGGTCCCCTCCCTCCTTCCGTTTCTCCCTCTTTTCCTCCCTCCCTCGGTGTCTGCGGGACCCTGAGACGGGGCGCTGCCCCCAGCATCCCCCCTCCTCTTGCACCCCGCGCCCCGGGGCCCGGGCCTTCCCCTTCAGTGCCTGGGTGCTGCCGACACCCCGTCTGAAGGGGGGGAAGGGGGGCTCCCAGCAACGGGGCAGCCCCCCAGCCACCTTAAACCTTAAACCAGCTCGGTGAGGGTCAGAAACTTCTCTGGTCAGTGACTCACGGCGGCCTTAATATTGTCGGAGATGCGGACTCGGACGTAAGATTTCACTGGCACAGGGAACTCCTTGGTGAGGAAACTCCCTCTTCCAGTGCAGGTCGGCACCTTCCCTGCAACATTTGTGTGTATTTATTATATGTGCATTTGCAAACACACACACACACACACACACACCTATTTTTCTATGGAGTCTTAAGTTACCAAGTCACACTGTGGCTTGAAGTGGAGTTGAACACAGGTCTTTCTGGCTCCAAGGCCATCCTGGATCAAGCGTTATTACGGTCATAACTATTAACTTTATGGGCAATGCTCGCGGTCATTTCATCCGTTGCACTACGGAGAATTGACTCTGGGCAGGACGGGTAGCAGCTGCACAGGATTATGTCCAGGTTGCTTGCTCACAGGTAGTTAGTTCACTTGTCCTCAACAAGCAACCAGGGTCTGAAAGCGGCTTCTTTTATCTGACCTAGGTTCTTTGAAATACAGCTAAAATCATACCAATATTGGCTTTCCTTGCCTTCCGCCCTAACCACCCGCCCCCCATGGGGCACTTACCGGGGAGATTAAGTAGAAGT
>NW_027187277.1:0-13020 GCF_028583685.1 Petaurus breviceps papuanus
TCCTTCCCTTCTTCCTTCCTTCATTTTCTTCCTTCCTTCCTTCCTTCCTTCCTTCCTTCCTTCCTTCCTTCCTTCCTTCCTTCCTTCCTTCCTTCCCTCCCACAAAGGGTATCACACCCTTACCTGCGGGTGTTCTGCCCAAAGGGAATGTTTAAAATTTAAAAAAAAATTTTAATCCCTGAAGTTTTTTTAAAATATAAATAACATTTGTTTCTGTTTTGGCCAGAAACCCTGAGAGTCTTCCCCTCCCAGATGGATTAAAAAAATAATTTACTTATAAGTTTGGCCTAGGTAAAGAGACTTCCTCTATTCTCATAAAAGCCTTAATCACTGAATAGGCATTACCTCAGTCACACAGGGACCTGGGAAAGACCTTAGCTTAAAAAGGTCAAGGTTTCTCACTGCATACAGAGCCAACTCCAGTCATCCTGATCTATATCTTGCCACTGAACCCACATAGCTCCAGAGGAGAAAATGAGGTTGGTGACTTTGTGCAGCCCTCCCTCACTTAAATACAATTAACTTGTAAGTTGTGGCATTACCTTCCTGATGTCATGGTTCTCTTGACAACAACTTTTTCTCACAGCATATCTTATGCAAAGCCTATCTTTCCCCCCCTTTCTGACCCTCCTACCATGAAGTGCAGTATGAGACTACATAGCTAACCCAAAGAGATTTCTTCCCTCTCAGGCTTTTTATTTATGGTGCTAAGAGAACAATAAGCCCTGACAACTCTACCCACAGCAGCATCATTTAACTTTCTTCCAATGAGCTTTCAGAAACTTCAGGAGATCAGGATTCGGTCAGATCTCTCTCTCTCTCTTCCTCTGCCTCTCTCTCTCCCTCCCTCCCTCTGTATCTCTCTCTTTCTCTCTCTCTCTCTGTGTCTCTCTCTCTGTGTCTCTCTCTGTCTCTGTCTCTGTCTCTCTCTCTCTGTCTTAGATGACTCAGCCCTTGGCAGCTTGTTTTATTTGGTCTTCTATAAGCAGTTCTCATCACTTCCTGTGCCTTTTCTCTCTTGATCCTCATACTATCAGCTTTCATTCCTGCTACTGCCTTTATCTGGTCATTTCTTATTCCTCCATTCTTCCTGTTCTTTTTACATCTTCTAATGCCTCATATCATGATTGCTCATAAATAGGAACCTATCATTAACATGATGTGAAACATGACAATTTGCCTGTCTGTCAGATATCAAACTTTATAAAATATTCTATAGTCACCAAATTATTTGTTTTTAAAATTTCTCATTTCTAACCTTTAAAACTCTGAAAATTGTCACATGTAATTAGCTGATGGACCATCACACTCTGTAGCCACTATTGCATCTGTTACTGCTTTATCTTTAATTAGATCCCCTCAGTACATTTTTCTAAGGGGTCAGTTATTTGCAGGTCCCCAGTAAAACCCGTATCTTTCAACATTTAAATTGAAAAGCTGTGCTTCTTCTTAAGCTGCTTCCCCCTCCCCACTATCCATTCCACTAATGTTCTTTTCTATACTTATCAGCAACAAAAATGTCCACATATAAGAGGAAGTTGTATTATCTATTTATCTATACACACACTGAAATTTTCCCATACCTGTGTATTTCATTTAATAAGAGTGTGAGGTTGAGTCAGGAAAACTGAGATCGAAGGATCATAGAGCAATATCTAGAATGGACCTTAAAGGTCATGAAGTATAATGCCTAAGTTTTATAGAAGAAACAAATTATTACCCCAGGGTCTGACATCTAAATGTTCAAGGCAGAATTTCAACTCAGATTTTCTTGACTTTTAAGTGACTTTAATCCACTCTACTACCTTGCTGCCATTCAATATGTGGCTGGTTTCTAGATATGTCTTGGATGCTGACTCTCATTTGACATTGAGAAAATCACTTCCTCTCTCTGTGTCTCTGATCCCTCCTCTAAAAAAGGGTTGGTTGGTGTATCTAGATTATACCTAAAAACATTTCTGTTCTAACATCTTAAATTCTAGGTTTTGGCTAGGTGGTGAAGTATATAGAGTGTTGAACTTGGAGTCAGGATGATCTTGGTTCAAATCCTGCTTAAGATAACTTTGCAACTGTGTGACACTGGGCAAGTCATATTTGCTCTCTCAGCCTCAGGTTCCTTGTCTGTAAAACAGGGACAATAATAAAATCTACCTCATAGGGTTTTGTGAAGATCAAATGAGATAACATATAAGTTACTTAGCACAGTGCTTGGCACATAGTAAGCATTTAACAAATGTTTGTTTCCTCCCTCCTTTCTTTCTTCCTTCGTTCCTTCGTTCCTTCGTTCCTTCGTTCCTTCCTTCCTTCCTTCCTTCCTTCCTTCCTTCCTTCCTTCCTTCCTCCCTGCCTCCCTCCCTTCTTTCTTTCCTATACTCAAATATAATTACATCCACAAATTGGATAAATGCCTTTTTGACATTCCAAAATACTGTTTATGAGTTTCAGTTTTCCATTAAACACTTTTGTCTTATTCTCCCCAGCATGAAGATTATTCTCTGTGGTACAGAAAATAGTCACAAAGTAGGAGTTGGACAGTTAGTTCTTTTTTTGATAGTCTTCTACTATAATCACATCTAAACCAAACAAAAATATGATCCCTTATTTGATTCTCTTCAGCTCACACAATAAATAACAAAGCTCTTGTTTTTGTCTATAGAACACAACTCTAGTCTCAATCTGTTCTGGGCTTTAGTGTTCTGAACATTCTTAGAGACTGTGCCAGTCTTTTGTATTCATCCTCAATTACCTGTCTCTCCCTTCCCTCTTTAATGTGTGTCTTATAATTTGATCAGCCATATCAAACTTTTTAGAGAATATTCCCATACTTTCTGCAACATAATGCCCTCATTAATTGCCCAAAAGAATCCTTCATTTTTCTGTCGTCAGAAGTTAATTCTTGAGAGTGTCCTATTTGTCTTCCAAGCCAATTCTTCTTTAGAATCTTAGTGGGCTCCTACTTATTTCTTCTCTCTAAATCTTCAAATTCACCCTTAATATCAAAGTAAAATCTATCATGAACTTTAAGACAAAATAATCACTTACCCCTAAGGTGTCCATCATTTCTGCCTCAACATCCAGTTCATTGTTATTGTTTATAAGCAAAGCCCATTTAGAAAAGGTTAAGGTATCTGGGGCCACGTACAGTCATCCTGATATGTATCTGGCCACTGGACCCAGATGGCTCCAGAGGAGAAAGTGAGGCTGGTGACTTTGCACATCCCTCCCTCCCTCAAATCCGTGGCCTCACTTCCATGATGTCATAGTCCTATTTGAGAATAAAGGACAAACAACAACAGCAACATATCAAGCCTATGATGTTTTTTTATTCTTCCGTTTTTAAAGACCAAAAACGATAGTAAGACAATACTTTCTGGGTGTCTAGAAAAAGGTACTTCCAAAAGATGTCCAAATAGTTATAGTCTCTTGTGGGTACTCTACTCTCCTTCTGTGCTAGCTTTTAAATTCTGAACTACAAGAGACCTCGTAGGTTCAACCCCCTCATTTTATATGTAACACGGGGTTCAAAACTAGTGTATCTGCTTGACTCATTGGAGAAGAGAAAGACTGATAAATGCTGCACACTTTAATGAAAAATGGAATTTGGTAAGAGTTTGTGAGAGGAGAGATTTCCTCTGTTTTCTTGTTCAAGAGATGATATATATGGTTCCAGACCCTCTTTGCAGAGGGACACACACACACAGAGTCAGAAACAGAAACAGACAGAGAAACAAAGATAGAGACAGAGAATTTGCCTCCTAAAATATCCTTTATTTCTAAATGGCTTCTCTAGGGACTTCAGGGAATTTCTATTCGAGTGAGTTTGGGTACTTAACTCTTGGTTGAGCTGAGATATCTCCTGCCTACCGGGAAAGCTCATTCACTAGGTTTATTATCTGCATGTTTTAATCTGTATACTTTCTCTGAATTCTGCTTCCTATTTGTTTGAAATAACGAATTTACTTCCTATTTACTATTCATACTGGACTTTTTTGTGTAACTAGCATCAGGTGGGAAAGATATAAACTTGGAAATAAGCAGGATACAAACTTGGGATATTCCCTTTTTTTATGAAAAAGTGACCAAGAAAAGTGACGACTTGAACTTAAAACTCATTTCCACCAGACTAACAATATTTAGGGAGGCAGTTGGATATAATTCTAGTCTTGTGCAACCTCTCCTCCCCCACCTCATGAAGAAAGCAGAGCAATCAGTTTTCATACTCTTTCTCCCCTCCACACACACACACAACACACACACACAGACCACACATACACACACGAATGCACACACCACACACATATATGCATGCACAACCATATATACACACTCATATGCATGCACACCCATACCCCACCCACACACATATGTACACATACCCCTTGCATATAGATGACAAAGCCAAAGCTCCAAAGTCCCACAGTAAGTAGGTGTCAGAGATGGAATTTGAAATGAATATTCTCTAATTCTAGAAAATCCACTTTCTAATGTAAAACAGCCTTGTAGTAGTCTTATCACACACACACACACATACATATAATACATATATAAAATCTCTTAGAAACTCTTCATCTAGTTCTTCTAGCCTAAATGTATTCTCAGGATGCTATTGCTTTTTCTTCAGCTTTCTTTTATACTCTCCTAAGGAACAGCTCTATCCCTCCCTGTTCATTCCTGATTATTATGTTCACAGATTTCCACACAGAATGGAAATATTTCTTTTCAACAAATTAACTCTTTTTCCTCTTGTAATCAGGCCAAGGAGTATAATTCAATCAACATATTGGTCAACAGGAAACAATTGTGGCATGGATAAACAAAATGCACAGATGATATCAACTCAATAAGTTGGTAGCTTCACTCTCTCCTCCCATCCCTTTTTCCACAACCCTACAACAAGAAATAACATAGGTGGGAGTCAGTATGATATAGTGGGAACAATTCTAATGCCTGAAGTCTGGAGACTCAGGATCAGTTTTGATTGTCTCATGAGTTGTCAGCCTATGGAAATGTCATGTCATCTCTCCCAGTCTCAGTTTCCTCATTTCTAAAATTAGAGGCTTAGACTGGATAATATCTAAGGTCTTTTTCAACTCCAGCACTTGGCACAAGTTCCTGGCACATTGTAGATGTGAAATAACCACTTATTAATTGATTGATTAGACATTTTATGAATCCATGAGTTTAATGACATTTCCTCTGAGTACACATGCATATCCTCTGGCAGAGGTCTTAAGGTAACTTTCCAATAGCTCTTTAAATTCGTCACCTGCAGCAAATCTACTAAGGGTAGAAAAAGATAGGAAGGGAATGAGAAAATCTGATGCTAGGTAAGCAATTAGATATTTAGGTATAGGTTTTCCCTTCAATGTTGGTCTTCCCTAAGCATTACTCTGACTTCTACTGTATTACATATACCTAAACAATAATTAAATTAGAAAAAAAAACATTTCTTGAAATAAATCATTTACCTGAGATACAGAGAAAGACTCATAGATCACTGGATTATTGAGTCATACATTTAGATTGGGAAGGGATAATAAAGGTCATCTAGCATATAACATCCTCATTTTACAAATGAGGAAACTGAGACCTAGAGAAATGAAAAGACTTTTCCAAGATCACATAAGTCTTCTGATTCAGAACCAGCACTCTTTTCATACTACAGGAGTAATTAATACATATAGGAGTAATTGATAAAAAGTTAATAGTGAATTTGGGATTAAAAATATGCTTATCAATCATCAGTTCATTCACTGTAGCCTCAATAAATGTTTAGAATATCAGTACTTAATAACATTTACTAGGATACCCAAAATAACGTTCTAGAATTTCAATCTTTTGATAGCATGACCAGATCAGTTATGAACTGTTTTTAGCCCATTACACACTCTTAAACAGTTAGTTAACAAGCAACCATCTTTGCTCATTGTAGGTTTTAGGTTTAGGACAAAACAGTAAGGGCAAGTCTTTAGATTTCTCATTTTATTAGGATGGCCATAGAATAAAAGATAGAGGGCAGCATTTTCCTTTGATTTTCTAGTTAATTTCTTTCTTTTCTTCTTCCTTCCTTTCTTTAATTTTTCTCTTTTTCCTCCTTTCTTTCTTTCTTTCTTTCTTTCTTTCTTTCTTTCTTTCTTTCTTTCTTTCTTTCTTTCTTTCTTTCTTTCTTTCTTTCTTTCTTTCTTTCTTTCTTGTAACTGACACTTGAACTCAGGTTCCCATGACTCCAGACTTTTCTGCTGAATTTCATAGAATGTAGGGAGAGTAAATTTGTACCTTTGAGGTAACATAAGCCAAGTTTATTTCACAGATTATGAAACTGAGACTCAGAGTGGTGAGGTAGGTTCCCTCAGGTTACATACATAGTAAGTGGCAGAACTTCTATTCAGACCTATCTCTGCTTACTCCAAAGCCAATGCTCTTTCAGCAACTCATCATGCTGGTTTTCTTCTGGGTATTTGAATGAATAAACCTAAAAGGCCAAAACTGTCTTTTTAATATATCCTGTCCCCATATGGGCTGAAAGGCATTTGGTATTTTCATTCAACTTCATTTTATGTTTCTGATACTGTTTTAGACTTTAATTCACTATCATTTAATCATAATCCACTATCATTCAATAACAATGCTACATGCTGTTCTACCCAACCAGTCCAAGTTGAAACTCAGTCCCAGAGTGATTTAAGGAAAACTCAGAACAATATTTTACTGTTGTTCATTACCCAGGCAACATTTAATTTGGAAATGAACAAAGAAGTCATTCCCTCATTTTTGGTCTGTGTTCAAATTCAAACTCAGTTTGATCCAGAAACTCATCATTCTGCAAGATAAAATCAAACCTGAAATCCAAATCTCTTCATATCATTTCCAACCCTGACTATAGAACTTCATCATGGCCTTTCCTCCCCTGCTACCCCCCCATTTTCCACTTCTTTTTATGTGTTGTCTTTTGACATTGGATTGTGAGCTCCTTGAGGTCAGGGACGGTTTTGTATTTTTACTTGTATATCCAGTGCTTAGTATAGTGTCTGGCACTTAGTAGGTGCTAAAAATATTTAATATTGTGCCAAATAAGTGGATTTTCTGTTAAAAAAGAGTAAAATGCTTCTTATTGGTATATGTAACATATTTGGTTTTTTAAAAAATCAGTTATAAAAGTAGATTCTTCCCAAAGCCCAATGATGGTCTAATGCAAGGGTGAAGTAGATGGTTGTCTACTTGGTATAATTTGAAATGAGCCTTGGAAAGACCAGAAATATTTTCACTTGCACCATATGAATAAAAAAATGTTTTTTGAACTAAAGGCAATTTGATGTTGAAGCACATAAGTACATTGTCCAAGGTCACACACAATAATTAACAATAAAGTTCATACTAGAAGCCAAGTTACCACTACTGGGTATTGAGACTATAGATTTAGTGCTTGAGAAGCCTTAGAGTCAATCTAATGTAGCTCCCTCATTTTGAAGGTGAGGGACATGAAGCCAAATTACTTTTAATTAAAGAGGTTAAATTACTTTCACATTGTCACATAGATTATAAGCAGCAGTGTGAGATTCAAACCTATGCCTTCGAATATGCACACACACTAGAATAGAATAGAATACTATAATAAATATAACATAACATAATGTAACATAACATGGCATGGCATGACATCATATGATATGTGATGTAATGTGATATAGTATGATATAGTGATGTTATATGTGAAGAAATGTTATGTGATGGAATATATAATATAATGTAATGTAATGTATACACACATATTATATATGCATTATATATGTATATACACACATACATATATGATGTATATTATGTGTGTATTCAAATCCAGCATCAGACATTTATTGGTTGTATGATCCTCAGAGGTTAAAATAATTTTGCCTCTTCAAACCTCAGTTTTCTTATCTGTAAGATAAAGTTAATAATAGCTTCTACTTCCCCAGGTGACTGTGAGAATAAAATGAGATATTTTAAAATTGCTTTATAAACTTTATTATGCAAATGCTAGTTTTTACTGCTACTACTACTATTACTATTATATCATGTTGCTATTGATATGCAATTAGAGATGTTGGATCTAAAGTTGAAAGGGAACTAGTCCAGTCACCTCATTTTTTATATGAGAAAATGGAGGCAAAATAGGTGAAACTCCTTGCGTCGGGTCACCCAGGTAGTAAGACATAAAGCCAGGTTTGAATTCATCCATTGATTCCATATTTGGTGCTCTTCAGTTATATGTTCCTTCCACTGCTCTATTATTTGTTTTTTTTTCTCTATGTATCTGTCACAGAGTTCCCAAATTTTACCATTTTAGGTTAATTTTTTGGGTTATTATCTTTGTGGTTTTCCTTCAAAATGTAAGCATTCCTAGGAGTGGCAATTTAAGGAAATAATTCATATTAAGTTATTATTGACTTATAGCTTTCCTCCTGACAGACAGCATAAGAAGGCTGGAGGGTTGATGGATGATGGTGATAAGAGCTTTCTTCAACAAAGCACTTTTCAGTTTGTATTATTTTCCCTTCAATATTCCTGTAAGGTAGATATTATAAATTCCTTTATCTCCAACATATTTCCAGAGTGTTTTAAATTTTAAAGTACAAGCTTTCCTCTTCATAACTCTATGAGGCAGTTAGTAAAAAATATTATTATTGCCATTTTACAGATGGGGAAACTGAGCTGCAGAGAGGTTGAGTGTCCTGTGCATTTAGCAAGATAATGATAACCTCACAGCTGGTGAGTGTGAGTGCTGGGGCTGGAACTTGAACTTAAAATTTCCAACTCCAAGTCTAGTGCTCTTTCCCACACTGCCTTTTTTAAAAGTTGAAGGATGGAGGAAGGAAAGTGCAAAAATGGGAGCAGAGAGGTGTAAAAAACAACCTTTTTATTTTTGCAGTTTTTTCTAAGGTCAATCCTTCCAAACTCTAAATACTTTAACAGCATCATTGATGACATTTCTCAATCCCATTTACATAAAAACCTGTTCTTTTTATGCATATAGGTTAAGTATCATTTCTGGGTTTTGGTGATCAAATGGAAAGAAACTCCTTCAATTCCTCTCCTCAGCTCCTCAAAACTTCTCAGCATTGTCACTTTCTTTCTTTTCCTCCCTCTCCTTTCCTGGGGAAGAACTATCTCTTATTCTTCCCCAATACTGATCTCTCAACCTGCACCCTTGAACTCATCTACTCTCTTTCTTTTTTATCTTATCTCTCCCTCTTCTGTGTCTTCTTCCAATCTCCCCACAAGAATACATACGTCTTTCCGATTCTAAAACTTCTTCCCTCAACCTTTCTACTCCATCCAGCTGCCTGTCTTTTGTCTCTTCCTTCATTCACTGCCAAAAGTCTTATAAAAACTATGGTTTGTATAATCTAATGTTCAGCTTTCTCATTACTTATTTTATCCCAAAATCTTTTAATCTATTTAATTTCCCCCTAGATACTACTGGTACTGTTTTCTGAAGATAATCAACAATCTTCTAATTCATAAATACAAATTGCCTGAAAGTTTTTATCCTTTTTTACTTCTCTGTGACAGTAGACAATGTCAACTATTTCCTAAAAGTAGATACCCCCCCCCAACTCCTTTGGCTTCAAAGACAGCATATTTTCTTCCTTGTCTAATCAGTCCTGGGTATCTTTCACTTGTACTTTGTTACATTCCTTATGTCTCAGAGTGAATATTCTTCAAGCATCTATCTTTGACTTTGTTCTCTTCCCTCTTTACATGCTCTCCCTTGGGAATATTATTCATTCCTATGGCTTTATGCAGATGAAGATATCTCCAAAATCTCTATCACCATTCCTGATCTTTCCTCTGATAATTGGATACACATATCCCACTGCCTACAGGACATTTCCATCTAAATACTTGACTAGTATCATGAACTCAACACATCAAAAACCGAGCTATCTTACCTGGTAAAAATATTACCCTTTTGCTATGTTTTTCATTAGTGACATCAACATTGACTCATTCTTCCATGTCAAAAAATTGAGTATTGTATGTCTTGTTTCCCACTCTCTCATTTATCACATCCAATGAGTTACCAAATCCTGTTCATTCTAGCTCTCAATATTTCTAGCATCCATCTTCTTTCTAATGTCATTGCCACTATCCTTTTACTACCCTCCTCATTACCATTTGATTGGGTTACTGTATCAGTCTCTTCACAGATCTTCAAGTGGCCAGTCTCTTTTTCCTGCAAACCAACTTTTCTCCCTCTGAAGAAATACTGAAATACTTAAACCAAATTAAATGAGGGTTCTCTGAGCAGCTTCTTTCATTCATTAGATTAGGGGAGGCATAGACAAAATTCTATCAAAGATTTTAATAAATTTAAACTACAAAAAGTAGGATACTTTCACTGTTTTTAAGAACAGGATAGCAAAAAAAAAATCAGATTATTCTAGGATTTCCTGGCATGAGTTTTCCAACTTTAGGATTGCTTTAAGGACTTGTTTGTCAAATATGGAGTTCTTAGTAATTTTTATCCTCTAATCATATTTTCCTTTAGTTTTGACCATGAAGGTGATAGGAAATGAGGCAATAAATCTTCCTAATTACTTTTTTGGTTAATTTTCTAGATGACATTTATTAAAATTCTAAACAGTCCCTTGATGACTATAAATATACTATTGATTAATAACTTTTCATTAGAGACAAAGGAAATTTGGATAAAATTCATTCAAAGTTTTAAAAGCCATGAAAGAGTTCAGCTACTTGGATTTTGCTGAGTACTTACTTTCAGTCTAAATAAGGACTGGAGGTTAGAAACAAGAAATAGCTGTGTATATGAGTGCAGCAGAATTATTTGTGACTGCAGGATTCCCCTGGCTCTGTTTGCAGTGGTTTGTCAAGACAGTTTTGCAAGTAGCCAGATTCTAGGTTTCCTTTTACTATTAGGGCTATTGAGATAGCTCATAGTGAATCAAACTGAATTTGTCATGTCTAGTAGTCTGGGTCTAGAATTAGACTTTTGTTACCCTCTTGTAATTCAGAGGCTGCTTAGGTGATTTTCAGGCCCCTTATTCTTAGCTAACTCTATCAAGTTGTTTAGAGGCCATATCCACATTCAGTGTACTTGCCTTCAGTAATTATATGCATAGAGCTCTTTCTCTCCTCCTGAAGGTTCTGACCTTTTATTTTCTGGCCAAAGAGATAATAGAGATCTTTCATGTAGGTCTTTTTCCTTACTTCTCTTGTTGATAAAGTAGTGAGGATAATTGGGAGGGTGATTCTCAACTGAAGGACAAAGATCATGTGTTGGAATGTTGGAAAGGACATGATTCCAATCCAAAAGTCAAGCATATTATTGGATCAGAGGGTATTGCAGTTAAAGAGTCCTCAGACATCATTCAGTTAAATCCATCAAGGCAAGCATTCCCTCTACAATATTCTTCACAGATATCCTGCCAAACTGAATACTTTCAGTTTAATATATCACAAGGCAATCCACTTTACCAATGGACAGCTAAAACAAACAGAAAATTCTTCCCTATATTGAGCTAAAACAGTTGTATTAGGGTGATTTCATTTTCCCTACTTAAATATTTAAAATCAGTTTCATTTGTGGCATAATTGATAGTTTTATCCTTCTTGATTATGAACAAATTTCTTACAGATGCTACCAATCATAATTCTCCATGGTATTTTTTTTTCCTCACAGGGATCATTTTTAAAAAATAAGTTTAAAGGAGTAATGTGGTCAAAACTATTATTAATGGGATAAATAAATCACACTTTTATTTTAGTAGAGTAAAAAAGATACTTCACCTAATAATAATTTAATTATACAAAACTTGTGTATATCATGTAATTAGGAATTGAAGCCATGGTGATAAAAACAAAGCCTGTAATTTATCTCCAGAATCTTTTGATGGAATTAAAGCTTTTCTGAGCAATTAAGATATCTGATTTCAATGTTTTGCTGAATTACAAGTATTTTAACAGTGAAATTTGCTTGGATTATTTCAGCAAACCAAGGGGAAAGAACTACCTGAACAGAAAGTGAATTAGAACCCTAATCCAAGTAGCCTACCTACTTTTTCTTTTTCTTTTCTTCTTTTTTTTGAGGGTGCAGATCAGGGCCATTGGGGTTAAGTGACTTGCCCAAGGTCGCATGCCTAGTAAGTGTTAAGTGTCTAAGGCTAGATTTGAACTCAGGTCCTCCTGACTCCAGGGCTATGCTCTATTCACTGCACCACCTAGCTGCCCCCCACCTACTTTTTCTACTTCCTCCAATGAAGTAAAAAGGCTAGTGAAATCATTTAGATAAACTTCTATTTTTATACCAGCAAAAGTGATCGATGGAAAATGTAGCTTTTCCCACTTAGAGTAAGAGAAGGAGAACCCTGGCAACACTAGGGAAGCTCAGGAGCTTCTGGAGAGGGAAGATGTTTGCTAGGCCAGCAGCCAGTAGATTGGAAGGGAAGGGTGCTGCTAACCCCTAACTGAATGAAATCATGACCAATTGGAGCTCTGTCTGGCTCACTGATCTGCTTAAAAAATAGTCTGCTTGGACAGTATTTGCTGCAGCACTGGCACCTGGGAAATTCATCACTTCTTTTTCTCTCCCTTCTTTGCATCATCACTGCTGCCTGGTGAACTGGAATTGCCATTCCTCAGGAATTTCTTACTCTCTTTAAATCTTGCTTATTTGCTCTTCATTCTTTGGTAATGGCTTTGTCTCCAGATAAAGATGTCCTCATTTTAATTGTGCTCTGAGTAAGTGTTTGCTGAAAATGAGTGGATCACACTATTGGAAAGATGAAAAGGAGGTACTGGACTGATAGCCCAACTTAACCATGAATCTATATTGAAGCGCTCTTTCTGTCTCTCTCTCTCTCTCTCTCTCTCTCTCTCATTCTCCCACTCTCTCTCACCTCCCCCCTCTTTCTCTCTCTTTCACTTTCTCTCTCTTTCTTCCTTTCTCCTTTCTCTCCTTCTCTCTTTCTTTCTCTCTGATATCAACCTTGATACATAAGCTAAACTATAATAGATATTTCT